>NC_047548.1:1297065-1597065 GCF_012275295.1 Melopsittacus undulatus | reverse complement strand
CCCTCCTTTCTCCTTCCTTTCCCCCTTTATTCCCTTTCTCTTTCCCATTGATTTCCCTCTTTTCCCCCTTTCTCCCTCCTCTCTCCCCACAGGCAGACGATGTGGACGAGGATTTCAGCCTCAGCCCCACGCTGCCCCGCAGCCAAGTGCAGTGGAACCTGGAGAGGCGCTCCCAGGACCAAGTGAACCAGAAGGTGGGTGCAGGCCCCCCCAAGCCTCAGCCCCCTCTATCATCACCCAGCTCTCAACCTTCCCCCTCCACCCCATAGATCAGTGAGTTGGTTCAGTTCCTGCTTGTCAAAGACCAGAAGAAGATCCCCATTAAGAGAGCAGGTCAGTTTAAGCCCCCCCCCAAGAAAAGCCTTACTTAGAGGGAGCTTAGGCATTCAAGTGATTCCTTCTCTTTTCCCTATAGATATCCTGAAGAAAGTCATCCGGGAATACAGAGATGTCTCCTCAGAGATTATCAACCAGGCAGGCAGGACCCTGCAGCAGGTTGGGGCAAGGGGGGACAGACACATGGAGGGGTTGGGGGGGTGGTTTTGGGGGGGACACCCCCTATTTATGGACCTCTTTCCTCCTGCAGGTGTTTGGGCTGCAGTTGGTGGAGATCGACACCAGGCAGCACATTCACATCCTCACCAGCACCATAGCCCGCACCAACGGGGAGAACCTGCGCCGGTGAGGGCTGGGGGGGGCACAGAGGACGCCATTGGGGTGTCCCCCCCCTTCTCTTTGCTCATCCCTGTCTCCCATAGGGACAACCAGACAGCAAAGCTGGGGCTCCTCATGGTCATCCTCAGCTTCATTTTCATGAAGGGCAACTCAGTCAAAGATGGTGACCACCCCCCCAAAAACCCCCCCTTCCTATACCCCAATTCCCCTTTGTGCCCACCATTGACCCCCCCCTTTTCCAGGTGCCGTGTGGGAATTTCTCCGCAGGCTCCGCATACAACCAGGGTAGGATATGGGGGGGACACACACATAATGGGGGGGGGACACAGGTCTTATTGCTATCACAGCTCATTGACCCCCCCCCCCCCCCAGGGAGCGCCATGAGGTCTTTGGGGACGTCAGGAAGCTGGTGACAGAGGAGTTTACACGGCAGAAGTGGGTCTTGGGGTGTGGGCCCCCCCTTTTTGGACACACCCCCCACCCCGGTGTGCTCAGAGCAGCCACAGCACCAGTTCTGGCTGGGCTGTTTATACCACACCGCAGAGAAACCCCCCCGCACCCCCCCAACCCCGTGACTTGAGGGTCTGTCACAGGGCTGGGGAGTGCTGGACACCCCCCCCCCATAGCGGGGGGGTTCACCCCACCACCCCATTGCAGGTACCTGGAGATCAACCCCATTCCCTTGACGGACCCCCCTGAGTTCAAGTACCAATGGGGGCCACGGGCAGCCAAGGAGACCTGCAAGATGGATGTGCTGCGCTTTGTGGCAAAGGTGAGGCCATGTTGGGGGGGGGGGGCAGGGGGGGCCTGGGGCTCAGTTTAACACCCCCCCCTTTTTCTTCTTCCCAGATGCAAGGGAAGGATCCCACGTTCTGGGTAAGCCAGTACAATGAGGCTAAGCCCACCCATTGACCCCCCCCCCCCCAATAAAGGTGCAGCTCGACGACTTCCATGCTCAGTTCTTCATTCAGGCCAGGCTTAACTTGGGGGCCCCCTCCTGTATGGGGGGGGGGAACCCCTCAGTAATGCTCAGGAACTGTGACCAGTGCTTCAGCAGGGGGGCGGCTGATGTCAACGTTCTATGGGGTGAAGATGAAGGTTTGGGGGGGGACACCCCAAAATGTAAACCCCCTCAATGTCTGGGGGGGAGTTGTCCTTAAATCTGTGCCCTATTTTGAGGGTGCTTCAATGGGTTTATTTGGGGGGGACCCCCCCTTTTTACCTGGGGTCGCTCACGATGGGTGTTCACAGCTGCTACATTGAGGAAAATGGACTCCACTTCGCACCCTGTTTCCATGGGGAGGGAGAAGGGACCCAGAAGGGGGGGGTTGTACCCATTTCGGGGGGGACACACAGTCCCCATTCTGGGGTGACCCCTCCCGGTTTAGTGATACCATCACCCCACTTACCATAAGCCACTGGGGTCAGCTTGAGCACCGTGTGCAGGGGACACTTGAGATAGGGCAGCTCATCTTGGGGATGGGGTGACGGAGGTAAGAGGGGGGGGTGACGGGTTTGGGGGTGTCCCCCCCGTTCTGTGTGTCCCCCCCCATCTCACCTGCGCTCTTATCCAGGAAGTATGCCAGCAGGCAGCGCATCACAGCCTGGTGGCAGATGACCAACACGTTCTCCTGCCGCTCCAGCTCCATGATGACCGGCTCCAAGCGCTGCACCAGGTCCTCGTACGACTTGGGGGGGGGGGGATGAACACCCCAAATTAAAGGGAGGGGGAACCCAAACTGACCCCAAACCCTTGTGCACCCATTAAGGTGGAGCAGGACAGGGGTTACCTCTCCTTTGGGGTAGCGATAACGATACTTGTCCTGATCCCGTAACGCGAACTCCTGTGGGTAGCGCTCCTGGATCTCCTCGTAGGACATCTCCTCGCAGACCCCCTGCGGGAATGGGGATGCTGTGGGGTTGGTTAATGAGGATTTTGGGGTGCTTCTCCCCCTACAAAAGGGGGGGCCCTCACCGCATCGATCTCATTGAGGGCTTTCCACTGCTCGTAGGGCACCCCCAGCGCCTCGGCCGTCTCGATGGTGCGTTTCATGTGGCTGGTCCACACCTTCAGCTCCCGGATGCCCTGGCTGCGGATGAACTCGGCCAGGGCCCGGGCGTACTGGGGGGGAGGGGGCGGGGTTAATGATGGACACGCCCACGAGGGGGCGGGGTCAAAGCTCTGACCACACCCCCGATTACACCCCATTGTCCAATAGGAATGGAGAGAGGTGAGCGTGGTCTCTGGTGTGGCTCCTCCCCTTGTCCTTATTTGGAGTCATTGGGTGTGGTTTTGCTTAGCTCCACCCCCTGCCTGTAGCCCCGCCCCTTCTGCACCCTATAACATTCTCTATGGCTGCGCCCCCCACCATGGGACAGGGACACCCCCTTCAGCCCATTCCCCCCCAGCCTTTTCCCCTTCCCCATCCCCTCCATGCCCTCCTATTCCCCCCTCTTGTCCCCATCCCCTCCATGCCCTCCTATTCCCCCCTCTTGTCCCCATCCCCTCCATGCCCTCCTATTCCCCCCTCTTGTCCCCATCCCCTCCATGCCCTCCTATTCCCCTCTCTTGTCCCCATCCCCTCCATAGCCATACCCCCAGACAGAGGGACCCCCCCCTGCTTCCAGACCTGCTGCCCCCGTGGGGACAGCCCCGAGTCCCCCCCAATGCATCCCTTCAGGTTGAGCTGGCTCTCGCCATGGCGGCTCAGGTAGATGGTCCTCGGGGTGACGTGGATGTTCATCAGGTAATAGACAGTGCGGCTCTGGATGTGGCCCTGCACCCGGTTCGCCAGGTACCGCACCCCCACATTGAAGATCTTGATGTAGGACAAGGCACTGTGGGGGGGACACACATCCTGCATCAATCTGGGGGGGTCCTCACTTATGGGGGGCACATAGAGGGGTTGGGGGGTACCTGTCCAGCTGCTCATCCAGGGGTTCATAGGTGGCTTTATAGCACTCGATGCGCTTGAGGAAGTCGGCCACTACCTCATCCTGGGCACAGCCCTTGTAGTCAGGGCTGCTCAGCTTCACTTGCTGGGGGGGGGGGGGATGAGGACATGAGGTTTAGGGAGGGGGCACACATTGTCACCCCCCCCACTACCCCCCCAGGCTCTCACCTTGATGTTCTCCTCGATGATGTTGGGGTCATCGCAAATGGACTCGACAAATAGAACCTGGGGGGGTGTCATCGATGTGACCCCCACCCCATGGTATGGGCACCCCAAAACACAACCGGCCCCCCCCCATGCTCTGAACACACCCAAAGCAGTGCCAGGGCCCCCCAGTGTGCTATGGACACCCCTAAAGCACTGCCATGACCCCCCCCATGCTGAGAACACCCCCAAAGCAGTGTCACCATGTCCCCCAATGCACTGTAGACCCCCCTCACGCAACAATTTTGCCTCTCCCCCATTCTATACCCCCCCCAAACACTTGCCCCCCCCCCCCCCCATACCTTGTACCCATTCTCCTTTGCAAACTGCAGGATCAGGGCCCGGCGTTCCCGCGTTGTATTGGTGGCATCAAACACCTGAAGGGTTTATAGGGGGGCAATTTGGGAACCCCCCACCCCAAACACATAGGGGGGTATTTTACCCCTGGGGGGGGGTCCTTACAGCCACTTGCCCATCTTCACAGCTCAGATAAGTGCGGACATCCTTAAGTGCAGCCAATGCACAGTGCCTGCGGGGGGGTATTATTAATAAGGGGCTATTAATGTGGCCCCCCCCTTAATTGTACCCCCCCTTTAACTCCCCCCCCCCTTTAACCTCCGTATCTTCATGGCTTCTTGGTTATCATGGCGGAAGAACTCATAACTCTTGTAGCTCTGCACTGCTTCCCTCCTGTACTGCCCCACATTAAACACTGCAATGAGGTGAGGAAGGGGTTAAGGGGGGACCCCCAAACTCTTCCCGTGCCCCCCCCCATTTTACACCCCAAAACCCTATACTTACCCCGTGTTGGTGTCCCAATCCAGTTCAGATACCGGGTGAGCTTACGGGATATATAGGTCTTGCCACGGGCTGGCAACCCCACCATGATCACCATAGTGGGGCAGTTGGTAAATTGGGGTACAGAAGCTATAAAAGGGGGGGGCTCTATTAGTATTTAACCCCCCCTTTAATGGCTTTTTCACCCCAGAATGCAATCTGGAGCAGCTCAACATGCCCTGAGGGGGGGCAAATCCTATGGGTGCGTTGTGGGGGGGTTTGCCCCCACTCAGGGCACCCCCCCATATTAAAGCCCCCCCACTTACATCCCCTTCTCAAGCGATGGGAGCGAACGGGGACCCACACTTTCTGCAGTGGGGTCTGTGTGAGCTGCCCTGGTGCTGTCGCCATTCCTCTGCCCTCTGCCCCTAATGCAGGTCAATGTCCCCACGGTCACCCCCCCACCCCCCCCCGGACACCAATTCACCCCCCCCCCCCCTTCTTATACCTGGGATTTGGGGTGATTTCTCCTCCATTTTTATTGGGGGGGGCAGGCGGGTGCTGCTGGTGCCCCCCCGATAAAGGTCAGGGGTAATGCTATACCCTGGCTGCAAGCCGGGGTGGGAGGGAGAGGGGGTAAAAAGGAGGGGGGGGGGCACACACGCAATGGGGGTGCCCCATAGGATCCTGGGTCTGGCCCCTTATGGGTCAGGAGCTGCTTGTGCTGAGGGTCATGGGGTTATTTGCTTGGGGGTCTCGATCCTGCTCCCTTTGGGGGTGCTGATCCCATTCCCCAAGGGATCAGATCCTGTTCTATTGGGGTCTCAGTTCTGCCCCTTAAGGGGTCCTAATCCTGCCCCCTTTGGGGGTCCTGCTCCCATCACCTGGAGGACCCTGATCCTATCACATTGGGGGTCTCAATTCTGTCCCTTTGGGGTCCTGACCCTGTCACCTGGAGGGTCCTGATTCCATTCCCCAAGGAACCAGATCCTGTTCTACTGGGGGTCCTGATCCCACCACTTTGGGGGTCTCAGTTGTGTCCCTTTGGGGGTCCTGATCCCATGACTGTGGGTGTCCCAATCCTGCCACCTTGAAGGTCCTGATCCCATCCCCTTGGGGTTCTCAGTCTTGTCCCTATGGGGGTCGTGATGCTGTCACCTCAGTGGTCTCAATCCTGTCCCTTTGAGGGTCCTGATCCCATTCCTGGCGGTGCTAATCCCATCACTTTGGGTGTCCCAATCCTGTCCCCTTGGGGTTCCTGATCCCATCCAGGCTATCCCAATCCCATCCTCATCCCTTTAGGAATCCCGATCCTATCCCTCCGTTGGCCCCGGTTCACCCCTTGGAACTCCCCATTCCCCCCCCCCCCCCATTTCCTCCTCTTCCTCCTCCTCTTCCTCCCCCCCTCCCTTCTCCATCCCTGTCCCCGCCCCCCCGGTGCCTCCCCCCGCTCCCATTGGCTGTCCTCGGCGCGGGTGATGGCGGCGATCCGCAGCGTGAAGGTACCAAGGGCCGGGGCGGGGGGGGGGATACCGTTGTCTATGGGGGGCTCCCCATTAACCCCCATTGACCCCCCCTATGTGTCCCCCCCCGCAGGGGTTGGTGGCGCTGGTGACCGGCGGAGCCTCGGGGCTGGGCCGGGCCACGGCCGAGCGCTTGGTGGCGCAGGGAGCCCGAGTGCTGGTGCTCGACCTGAGCGCGTCCCCGGGAGCGCAGCTGGCCAAGGAGCTGGGGGAGAGATGCGCGTTCGCGGCCGCCGATGTGAGTACGGGGGGGGGGGGTGTATGGGGGGGTCAGACTATGGGGGTCACTCTATGGGGGGGTCAGACTATGGGGGGTCACTCTATGGGGGGTCAGTCTATGGGGGGGCTGCTCTATGGGGGGTCAGTCTATGGGGGGGGTGCTCTATGGGGGGTCAGACTATGGGGGTCACTCTATGGGGGGTCAGTCTATGGGGGGTCACTCTATGGGGTGGTTGCTCTATGGGGGGTTCACTCTATCCCATGGTCCTATGGGGTCCCCGTGCAGGTGACGTCAGCCGAGGAGGTGGGGGCTGCCCTGAAGCTGGCCCAGAAGGAGTTTGGGCGCCTGGACCTGGTGGTGAATTGTGCCGGTGTTGGCATCGCCGTCAAGACCTACAACAGCAAGAAGGACAAGGTGCACGAGCTGGAGGACTTCCAGAGGGTCATCAATGTGAGTGCCATGGGGTGGTTGTGGGGTGTCCCAGGTGGTTGTGGGGTGTCCCAGGTGGTTGTGGGGTGTCCCAGGTGGTTGTGGGGTGTCCCACGTGGTTGTGGGGTGTCCCACGTGGTTGTGGGGTGTCCCAGGTCAGTGGGTGGTTGTAAAGTGTCTCCAGTCAACAGTGTGGTTATGAGTGTACCAAAGTGGTTGTGGGGTGTTTGAAGTCAGTACCGTGGGTGTGGGGTGTACCTGGTCAATAGGGTGGTTATGGGGTGTCCCTAGTCGAGGTGGTTATAGGGGTGTCCAAATGGAGTTGTTGCGGGGTGTTCCTGGTCAATGGCGTGGTTGTAGGGGTGTCCTTAGTCAAGGTGCTCACAGGGGTGTCCCAAAGTGGCTGTGCGGTGTTCCTAGTCAATGGGGTGGTTATGGGGTGTCCTTGGTCAATGCAGTAGTTGTGTTTATAGTGTCCCAAGATGTTTATGGGGTGTCCCAGGCCAACAGGCTGCTCATGCACATGAAATGACCCTCCCCAATGGGGTGACCTTATGGTCCGAGGGTCCCACCAGGCACAGCAGGGGGGGGTGGCAGGGACACATTGGGGGGTGCCAATGGCTTTTGGGGTGTCCACAGCCTCCCCCTCCTCCTCCCCCAGGTGAACCTGGTGGGGACCTTCAACGTCATCCGCCTCAGCGCCCAGCTCATGAGCCAGAACCAGCCCGATGCCGACGGCCACCGCGGCCTCGTGGTCAACACAGCCAGCGTGGCTGCCTTCGAGGGCCAGGTGAGCACCCATTGTGGGGGTACCACTGGGGGGACCCCAAAGGGCTCATCCATCCCCCCCCTGTGTGTGTGTTCCCCCCCCCCAAGGTGGGTCAAGCAGCTTACTCAGCCTCCAAGGGCGGCATCGTGGGCATGACACTGCCCATCGCCCGCGACCTGGCGCCGCTCGGCATCCGGGTGGTCACCATCGCTCCAGGTAGGGATGGGAGGGATGTGTGGGGGGGATATGGGGGGTGAGCACCCCAGTTCACCCCTATCCCCCCCATTGTTCCTCAGGGCTCTTCTCCACCCCGTTACTGGCTGGGTTACCTGAGAGGGTTCGGAATTTCCTGGGACAACAAGTGCCTTTTCCCTGCCGCTTGGGACACCCGTCGGAATACGCACACCTCGTCCAGGCCTTGGCGGAGAACCCCATGGTCAATGGGGAAGTGGTGAGGTTGGATGGAGCCCTCCGCATGCAGCCATGAGTTATGGGGCTCCCCCCCCCAAGACAAAGTGTGGGGCTGGCGTGGGGTATCCGCACTGGGATGCTCCCCATAGCCCCAGTGATGGCGGGATGCTCCATGGGGACACTGCAGGATGGGAATCGCATTGGGATGTGAACTGGGGCACCCCTGTAAGTGGGGACACCCCTCTATGAGTGGGATTGCCCCATGGATTTGGGACCCCCATGCTGTGATTTATGAGGACCGGGGCACCCACAATGGGGCCCTGTCCGGGTCTGGGACCCCCCCATGGAGTCCCGGTCCCGCCCCCCGTTGTGCCCCCCCACAATAAAGCGTGTTCTGCGCTGCCCTCTACGCTGTCAATCTGTTGCTCTCACTCCTGATTGGGTGACGGGGGTTGGTGGGCGGTGCGAAAGCATCAGTGATTGGTTGGCGTGCGCGTCACTCAACGCGAGTCCCTTCTAATTGGCTGAGGATGGAGGAGGCGGGACAAGGTTGACCCACACTCCCATCAGTGATTGGCTGCTGCTCCTGCCGGTGCGCCTCGAGGTGGCGCTGATTGGCAGGGGTTGGTCCTTCCGCCGGAAGCGGCGCGGGAGGGAACAGGGACGGAGGTGCTGGAGCCGGAGCGGCCGCAACCATGAACATCCGGAACGCGAGGGTAGGGACAGGGAACGGGAACGGGAACGGGATCGGGAACGGGATCGGGAACGGGAACGGGATCGGGATCGGGATCGGGACCGGGACCGGGAACGGGAACGGGATCGGGAACGGGATCGGGATCGGGATCGGGAACGGGATCGGGATCGGGATCGGGAACGGGAGCGGGAGCGGGATCGGGAACGGGATCGGGAACGGGAACGGGATAGGGATAGGGATAGGGATCGGGAACGGGAACGGGAACGGGATAGGGATAGGGATCGGGAACGGGAACGGGAACGGGATCGGGATCGGGATCGGGAACGGGATTGGGAACGGGAACGGGATCGGGAACGGGAACGGGATCGGGAACGGGATCGGGATCGGGACCGGGACGATGCTGAGGGGGATAACGGGGTCCTATGGAGGGGTTTGGGGGTACTCGGCCTCCATGGCAGGTCTGAGGGGCCCTGTGCCCATCTTGAGCTCAATCCCAATCCCAAGCGTGGGTCAGGGGCAGACCCTGGTCCCTGGATGGGGTGGGGGGGGCGGATCCCACCGCGTCAATGGGAGCTGCAGCTTTGGGGGTGTCCCTGTCCCCCCCCTTCCCCTTCATCCCAATGCGCTGGGGCCGTTCTGAGTCACCCCCCCCATTGGCAGCCCGAGGACCTGATGAACATGCAGCATTGCAACCTGCTCTGCCTGCCCGAGAACTACCAGATGAAGTATTACTTCTACCATGGGCTCTCCTGGCCTCAGGTACGGACCCCATATCCCCCCCCCCCCTCAGTGAACCCCCACTTTGTGCCCCCCATCACCCCCTTTCCCCCCCATAGCTCTCCTACATCGCTGAAGATGAGAATGGCAAGATCGTGGGTTATGTCCTGGCTAAGATGTGAGTGTGGTTATGGGGGGGCTCTTCCCCCCCCCACCTTTCCCTTTGTTTTTAAATGGGGGGGGTGTTGATAGGTTTGGGGGTGCCTCTTCCCCCCCCCCCAACCTCTCACCTATGTTTTGCAGGGAGGAGGACCCCGATGATGTCCCCCATGGGCACATCACGTCCCTGGTAGGCAATGGGGGGGGGGGGAGTTTGGGGTGCTCCTTTAGGGTCATTTTGATCCCTTTGGGGGGGTTCTCAATGGATCTCAGAGCATCCTGGCTGCTCCTTGAAGGCTTTTAGATGGGAATTGAAACCTCTTCATGGAGGGGGGGGTGGGACTTGGGTGCCTGGGTCCTTTTGGGGGTGCCCTGGGTGTTGGGGTCCCCCCCATTGCCTGTCTCCCCCCCCCATTGCAGGCTGTGAAGCGCTCGCACCGGCGCCTGGGGCTGGCGCAGAAGCTGATGGACCAGGCCTCCCGTGCCATGATTGAGAACTTCAATGCCAAATACGTCTCCCTCCACGTGCGCAAGAGGTGAGGCCCCCCCAAAACCCCCCCCCCCACTTCTCCATCAGGAACCCATTGGGGACCCCCCCAAATTAACACATCCCCCCCCCTTGTTTGTGACTTGCTTGGCAGCAACCGGGCGGCTCTGCACCTGTATTCCAACACCCTCAACTTCCAGTGAGGATGGGGGGGTTATGAAGGGGATGGGGGGGATTGGGGGGGGTTATGAAGGGGATGGGGGGGATTGGGGGGGGTTATGGGAGGGATTTGGGGGGGTTATGAAGGGGATGGGGAGGATTTGGGGGGGTTATGAAGGGGATAGAGGGGATATGGGGGGATTATGAAGGGGATAGGGGGTGTTGGGGGGGGGGTACGGGAGGGATTTTGAGGGTTATGATGGAAATGGGGGGGATTTGGGGGGCTTACAAAGGAGATGGGGTTTTGGGGGGGTTATGAATGGAATAGGGGGGTTATGAAAGAGATTGGGGGGATCTGCTGGGATGGGTTTAGGAGCAATCATGGCCACCCTAAGACATAAAATAGGGGTGAGGCTTGGGGGGGGCACCTCAAAACATCCCCACAACCATTACCCCCCCCCCGAATAACCCCCCCCACCCCCATCCAGGATCAGTGAAGTGGAGCCTAAATACTATGCAGATGGAGAGGACGCCTATGCCATGAAGAGGGACCTCACCCAAATGGCAGATGAGGTATTAACACCCCCCCCTCGGACCCCCCCAAACCCTGTTTGGAGGGGGTTGGCCCCCCCCAAGGCCCCTTTTAACGCCCCCCAATCCTCTGTACCCCACTCTCAGCTGCGGAAGCAAGTGGAGCAGAAGGAACGTGGCCGCCCCCCACCTCCCACTGAGCCCCCCCGGGCTGGGGAAGGGGGTTGTGGTAGTGGGGGGGGCGGCCCCCCCCAACCTGTGCCCCCCCATCCTGAAGATGGGGGTCCCGACAGCAAAGACGTCAGCGAGGTCAGTGAGACCACCGAGAGCACCGACATCAAAGACAGCTCCGAGGCCTCGGACTCTGCTTCATAGGGACCCCCCCGGGGCACCCCCAAACCCTGGGACCCCCCCTTGGTGCTGGGGGGAGGGGGGCAATAAACCCCCTTCCCCTCCGTCTGTGCTGATTCTCTGTGTCCCCCCCATTATGGGGGTGCTTGGGGCTCTATAGAAGGGGTGTGGGGTGAATTGGGGGGGATCATTTGGGGCTTGGTTTGCTCCCCCCACTTATGGGTCGCATTGGTCATGGCCACGCCTCTTTAGACATTGGGGGCGTGGCCTTTGCAGCTCCCTCACCCTGATTGGCTGAGGCGCACGGTTGTGGCGCCCCCGCTGTTGAACCGGCTCAGCTCCCTCCTTGCCCCCCATGGCGGTCTGTGGCGCGCCGCCAGGGGGCGCCCTGCCCACCCATTGGTTACTACCCTCAAGTGGGCGGAGCAACGCCGCGACCGGACAGCCAATCAGCAGCGCTAGCCCTTTTGGCGGGTAATGGTGGCGGGAGGGAAGCACGTGTCCAGCGAGGGCACCACGTGTTGAGACGCGAAATGTCCCCCCTCCTTTTCCCCCCGAAGTGAGCCCATGGATGGGGGGGATGCTGCTTTGGGTCCCTCTGTGGGGGTTCAGGACCCCCCCCAGCACCCAGCAGGATGCTCAGCACCTCCCCCCTTGCTGTTCCCAAGGGATGCAGCCCCCCCTCTGTGGTGACAGAGTCCAGGACACAGCACTGGGCCTGATCCCCCCCCCAAGCAGGATGCAAGGGGCCCCTCCTATCCCCTATGGGGGCCGGGGGGGGCTGCTTGGCACCCACAGGGCCCCTGACCTTTACTGGGGACCTTCCCCAGGGGCAGGAAACGGCTGCGACAGAGAAGGGAGATGGGAGGGGAACAGCCCCCTCCCCCATACCCCCCACCCCCCGCACCCTAAATCCCCCCCCCCCATCACAATCACTCGGGGAGAACCATTTCTATGGCTGTATGTACATAGGGGCCCCCCAAAAACCCATGTTGGGGGGGGCACATATAAGTCAAGTGGGGGGGGGGGTCCCACGTAATCATTGCCACCCCCCCCAGGGTAATATAGGGGTGCAGTTCAATAGGCCCCACTGAACCCCAAGTATCATTTTGGGGGGGTCTCCCCCTCTTTAGGTGAGCCATGCCAGTGCCAAATAGAGCCCTAACGCCAGCGCCGCCGTGGGCCCCCCCCCGTCACCCCAAGCCACCGGTACCAGCACAGCCAATGCCAACAGCACCCCACAACCCCGCAGGGCCCCCCCCAACCCCCCCGCCCTGCCCCGTGGGGGGGGCCTGGCCGGTACCAAGAGCGCTCCTTCCACCGGCCCCCCCCTCCCCAGTAAGACGGGGGGGCTACAGCGGCCCCCCCCAGCTTCGTAGTGCAGCGCCATCTCATTGGCTAAGGAGGTGTTGGGGGCTCGCTCCGGCAATGGGGGGGCCCCGTTTCGGGAGGGGGGGTCCCCGTTATCACCGGGCTCCCCCCGTTGCCGTCGGAGGTGGGAGAGGTAAAGCAGCTCCAGCTCCCGTGCCACCGCCTCCTCCTCAGCACCCTATGGGATGGGATGGGGGGGGCATTGTGGGGGTACCCCCTACTTTTGGGGTAACACTTTCGGGGGGGCACCCCGCTTTTAAAGGGGCGGGGGTTGTGTCTCACCTGTATAAGGGGCTGCTCCGCATCCGGGGGGGGTGCTGGGGGTGGGTCAGGCTCTGTGGGATAGAAGAGGGGTGAAGTGGGAGGGCCCCATATGAGGGAACCCCTAAAGTTGGGGTGCGAGCATCATCATGGGGGGTACCCCCCCAGTGGGAGGTTTATAATGGGGGGTACAGCTAAAATTGGGGGGGTACCCCTAAACTTAGGGGTGGTACCCCTACTATTGGGGGTACCCCCCAAATTGCTATGGGGGGTGCTACTTACCCATATGGTGGTCAAGGGGTGGGGGCTGCGCATCCTCTGCCTCCTGTGGCCTTTTGAGGGGGTACGGGGGGGGGTCACCATAACAGCCCCCCCATAATGCAGGGTGGGGGCATCATCTGCACCCCCCCATAACCCCTATTTGGGGACCTCATCCATACAAAGGGGGGGGTCCCAAGCATGCCCAAGCCCTCCTCCCCCCATTAGGGGTGCACATGCAGGGAGGGAGAGGGGGGATGACCCCATTTGGGGGGACCCCCCCCCATGCGGTTTAAGCCCCCCCCCAGCTCTTACCTGCCCTTCCCAGGCCTCATCCAGCTCCCGGGGGGCTGCTCCCCCCCCTCGCCCCATTCCCCCCCCCAAACCCCTCCCATCCCGATGCCCCCCCCTCCCACCGGGTGCCCCCCCCTCCCTCGGGGGTCCCAGGGCCGGTATTGCCGCAGGCGAGCGAGGGGCAGCCCCAAAGCATCAGCGAACAGGACCCTCCGGGACCCCCCCACCCCGGGGGGGGCCTCGGGGTGTCCCGGTGGGGGGGTCCAAGAGTCCCGGATGGGGATGGGGATGGGGGGAGGGGTGCAGAGCCCATCGGGGCTATGGGGTGAGGGGGGGGCACTTGTGGGGCTGGAGGGGGGGGGCGAGGGGTGTGGGGCAGGCTGGGGGGAGCCCCCCCCCGCGCGCGGGGCATGCCGGGAGTCCGGCCACGGAGGGGGGGGCGCCGCCGCTGCGGCGGAGGCGGGTGCCCGCGCCATGGCGGGAGGGGGCGGAGCCTGCGCGGAAAGGGGCGGGGCCGGAGCCTGCGCGGAGGGGAGGCGGGGCTTAGGAAGGGGGAGGGGCCTGAGGGCAGTGTAGGCAGCTGGCTATGGGGGAGTGGGCGGGGCCTACGGGCGCGGTGGGCGGGGTTTAGGGCGAAGGGGGCGTGGCCTTAAAGGCGTTGGGGTCTGGAACCAGTGCGGAGAGGGAGGAGTTTGCACCGAGGGGGGCGTGGTCTGTGCTGAAGGGCGGAGCCTGATCGCTAAAGGGGCGTGGTTTGACAGGGTGGGCGGGGCTTATCTGAGGGGTCTCTCGGTGGTTGCGGGAAAGGTCAACGTGGGTCTGGAGGGGGGGGGGGGGGGGGGGGGGGGGGGGGGGGGGGGGGGGGGGGGGGGAACACGGGGCCCCCACGTGTGCCCCCCCCTTGGTCCCCATCACCCCTTTGTGATCCCCCCCCCCATAAGCACCAATTGAACCTTTGGGGCTGTGCTCTTTCCACCCCCCCCCCCCCATCCCTATTTCGGCCCCCCCACCCTTACGACCCCCCCCTTAAAGAGGGGGAGGGCTCTTTGACATCATTGGGGGGGGGGATAAAAGCGGGTTCCACGGGTGGGGCTGGCAGCGAGCGGGCGCTGCTGGTGAGTGGGTTATGGGGGGGGGGGGGGGCACCCCAACATCCCCTTGCATGAGGATGGGGGGGGGGGGGGGGGTAGCACCATGGGTGATAAAGGGATGGGGGGTCCCTATGTCCCTGGGGGGGGGGTGATGGGGGGGGGGGGATTGAAGACGTTGGTGTCATATCCCCCCCCCCATTTCCTGCTGTCTAAGGGCAAGTTTCACGTCGCTTCGAGCTGGGGAAGTCCCGGGGGGGGGGGGGGGGGGAACAAACACCCCCCCCCCAAAGCAGGACCTGATTTGGGTTAAAACAGCGCAGATTTGGGGTCAAATAAGGCAAATATCATCAAAAAAAGACACTTTTGGGTGCGCTAAAAGGGCAGGAATTGGGGCCTGGGGCTGAAAACCCAAGGGGGGTAAGGGGGGAGTTTACCCTTTCTGAACTGTTTCGGGGCAATTTTGGGGCCATTTCGTGGCTTTTTGGGGTTTGGTGTTGAGGGGCTTTTGCCAACAGCATCTTTTTGGGGTGGTTTAGGGAGATTTGGAGTGTTTGGACAGCGGCATTTAGGGTGTTACCATCTGGATGCTTCAAGAGGGCATTGCCCCTCATTTTGGGGCAACTTCCCTCATTTTGGGGTGTTTCTACCTGCTGTTTTGGGGCATTTCTCTACGTTTTGGTGTGTTTCTATCCATCATTTTAGGGTGGTTTTAAGCACTTCTTCTGGGGCCATTTCCCCCCATTTGAGGCCGACTTTAACCAATCCAGGGCCCTTTTTGGGGCTGTTTCTATAGGTTTTGAGCTGTTTCTCCCCCTCTGCTCCACGTTGTCTCTATCCGGCCATTTTAAGGTGTTTGTGCCCCATGTTGGGGTGTTTCCCCTCATTTTGGGCTGATTTTAGCCAATTTCGGGCGTCTCTAAGGGTCCTTTTTGGGGCGTTTCTCCTCCTTTTGGGGTGTCTTTCCCTGCCTTATTTGGGGTGTTTCTTCTTGTCCTTTTTGGGCTGTTTTGCCCCATTCTGAGGCCGCTCATTGGGGCGTTCGCAGCCATTTTGGGGCGTTTCTGTGCGTTTTGGGGCTTTCTCTTCGTTTCGGACATATTTCTTTGCATTTTTAGGTATTTCTTTGCATTTTCAGGCTATTTCTCTGCATTTTGGGGTATTTAGGTCCATTTTGCCTATTTCTGTGCACTTTGGGGTATTTTAGTGCATTTCAGGTTGTTTCTGTCCTCTTTGGGCTATTTCTGTGCATTTTGGGGGCATTTCATTGCATTTGGGGGTAATTCTGTACAGTTTGGGCTACTTCTGTGCATTTTGGGGTGTTTCTTTGCATTATAGGGTGTTTGTGCATTTTTTGGGGCTATTTCTATGCACTTTAGGGTATTTCTGTGCTTTTTGAGGTGTTTCTGTCTATTTGGGGGGTATCTGCACCATTTTTTGGTATTTCTATGCATTTTAGGCTATTTCTGTCTGGTTTGGGCTATTTTTTGCCCATTTTGGGGTCATTTCTGTGCATTTTGGAGTTGTTCCTGTGCAATTGTGGGGTGTTTCAGCCAATTTTGGGGTGTTTCAGCCGATTTTGGGGTGTTTCAGCCCATTTTAGGGGTGTTTCTATCCTTTTTTTTGTTTCAGCCCATTTTAGAGTGTTTCAGACCATTTTCGGGGTGTTTCTACCCATTTTTTGTGGTATTTCTCAACATTTTGGGGTGTTTCCGTGCAACTTGGGGTGTTTCAGCCCATTTTTCGGGTGTTTCTGCCCATTTGGGGCTCTTTCTGCCCATGTTGGGGGATTTCAACCCATTTTTGGGGTGTTTCAGCTCATTTTTGGGTATTTCAGCCGATTTTGGGGGTATTTTGGCCCATTTTTGGGGGTATTTCAGCCCATTTTTGGGCTGTTTCAGCCCATTTTGGGGGGTCCGGGGGCCCCTCCCCGCCCCCGCCGTGACTCAGGGCTGTGATTTCCTGTCCATGACCCAGGGCTGGAGGCACCGCAGGCACCAGGAGCCATGGCCGGGGCCAGGGACCCGTGAGCGGCGCCGGGGGGGGCACTGGGATGGACTGGGATGGACATGGGGGGCACTGGGATGGACTGGGAGGCACTGGGATGGACTGGGAGGCACTGGGATGGACTGGGATGGACATGGGGGGCACTGGGATGGACATGGGGGGCACTGGGATGGACATGGGGGGCACTGGGATGGACTGGGAGGCACTGGGATGGACTGGGAGGCACTGGGATGTATTGGGGTGGACATGGGTGTCATTGGGATGGACTGAGAGGGCACTTGACTGGGGGGGCACTGGTATAGACATGGGGGGCACTGGGATGGATTGGGAGGCACTGAGAGGGCACTGGACTGGGGGGGCACTGGGATGGATTGGGATGGACATGGGAGGTACTGGGCTGGGAGGGCACTGGGATGGACTGGGGAGGTACTCGGGTGGATTGGGGACACTGGTTTAGACTGGGAAGGCACTGGGATGGATTGGGATGGTTGCTTTATAAAGCCCCTATGGATGTGCCCAATGGGTACCAGGATTGGGCCCCGGCCAACCCAGAAGGGGGGAACTGGAAGGTACCACAGTGATGGGGGGGAAGGGGGGTACTTGGGGGGGGGTCTCACACGTTCCCCCCCCCCAGGCAGCGCCGCCCCCCCCGCAGCCCCCAGGATCGCCCCACGGTGCTGACCCACGGGGACCCCCAGCGCACACAGGTGGGGGGGGCAGAGCCCCAAACTGGGGTCCACAATGGGAGGGAGAGGGGCAGGATTTGGGGTTCACCTCTTTCTATCCCCCCCCATATACACCCATAGGTGCCACCCAAGGGGGGTTCGTGCCCCCCCCTCCTGCACATCCATCACCCCGGGGTGTTGGTGATGAGGACTCGGCTCCCCCCGGCGCATGGTAACACCCCCCCCGCATTGAACCCCTCTATTGAGGTCCCCCCTTTATCCCCCCCCCATTGAGGTCCCCCCCTTTTCTGACCCCCCCAAGCCTCTTCCAGGTCTCCCCACAATTGAATGGGGCCCCAAAGACCCCCCCGGCCGTGACCGAGCCCCTTCGCCCGCCCCCCCCAGCAATGACCCCCCCCAGCAGCCCCCCAGGTGAGCGGGGACCCTCTTTGGGGGGGGGGAACCCCCAAATCCTGCATCCTCATTGACCCCCCCCCAATACCTGTGCCCCCCCCCCATAGGGCTCCTCGTTGTGACCTGGGGGGGGTGGCTCAGTGCCTGCGGCAGCTGGAGAGGATCCAGGAGCTGGAGCAGCAGGTAAGGGGGGGTCCAACCCCCCCCATTGCCCCCACAAACCATTGACCCCCCCAATTACCCCCCACTAAAACCATCTCCCCCCATTGCCTCCCACTGCCCCCCCAGCTTGCTCGCGAGCGCCACCGCCTGGGGCTGCTGCAGGCGCAGCTCATCCGGAGGGGCCCCCCCATTATGGTAAGGACGGGGGGGGGAACCCCTCAAAATGGGGCCTGGGACCCCCCCAAGCTGCTGCCATCACCTCAATGCGTGTCCATTGCCCCCCCCCCCCCCTTTCCTCCAGGTGCCCCCCGGGAAGGGCCAGGTTGGGCCCCCCCCAGGTTGGGGCCCCAAAGCAGAGGGGGAGCCTGAGCCCCCCCCCACGGGGCTCCCATTGGAGCAGGGGGGGCTCTGCCCAGGTGAGAGCCGGGGTTTGGGGGGGGGGTAACATTGGGGGGACCCCCCCCCAAGTGATGGGGGGGGGTCAAGGGGCTGGGTCCATGCTGACCCCCCCCCATGTCCCCCCCCAGAGCTGGAGTATTACAAGGTCAGCACTGTCCGGCCCCCCTATACCTATGCAACGCTCATCCGCTGGGTCAGTGACACCCCCACGTGCCCTATAGCTCCCCCATGTAACCTATATACCCCATTGTGTCTTCTGTAGGACCCCCGTGTCTTCTATAGCCCCCTTCATGTACCTATAGCCTCCGTGTCCCTATAGCCCCCAGTGTCCCCTATAGCCATGTCCCCTATAGCCCCCAATGTCTCCTATAGCCCCCATGTCCCTATGACTTCCAATGTCCCCTATAGCCCCCAATGTCCCCTATATCCCCCCATGTCCCCTATAGCCCCCATGTCTCCTATAGCCCCCATGTCCCCTATAGCCCCCATGTCCCCTATAGCCCCATGTCTCCTATAGCCCCCATGCCCCTATAGCCCCCATGTCTCCTATAGCCCCCATGTCCCCTATAGCCCCCATGTCCCCTATAGCCCCCAATGTCTCCTATAGCCCCCATGTCCCCTATAGCCCCCATGTCCCCTATAGACCCCAATATCCCCTATAGACCCCAATATCCCCTATAGCCCCCCATGCCCCTATAGCCCCCATGTCCCCTGTAGCCCCCATGTCCCCTATAGCCCCCATGTCTCCTATAGCCCCCATGTCCCTATAGCCCCCATGTCCCCATAGCCAAACACATGCCCCCCCCAGGCGATCCTGGCCTCCCCCCAGCGGCAGCGCACCCTGGCGGAGATCTACCATTGGTTCAGCGGCACCTTCGGCTACTTCCGGCACAACGCGGCCACGTGGAAGGTGCGGACCCCCCCATGGGGACCCCCCCACCCCATTGGGACCCCAATGCTGCCCCATAGCAAGAGCCACCCCCAAAGCGCCTCATGGGGACCGCAGGGATGCTCCAGGACCCTCATCCTGGGGGTACCCCACGTGCTCCCCATCACCCCCCTAAACCCCTTTAACCCCCCCCTCGAACCCCAATGGGGGGGGAGTGGACCCCAATTCTTCCCCCCCCCCCCCAGAATGCCGTGCGCCACAACCTGAGCCTGCACAAGTGCTTTGTGCGCGTGGAGAACGGGCGCGGGGCCGTGTGGACCCTGGATGAGAGCGAGGTCAGGAGCAAGCGGAGCCCCAGGTACCCGAAACTGCCCGAAACTGACCCAAAACTGCCCGAAACTGACCCAAAACTGCCCGAAACTGACCCAAAATGGACCTAAACTGACCCAAAATGGACCTAAACTGACCCAAAATGGACATAAATTGACCCAAAACATCACCAAATGGCCCAAAACAGACCTAAACTGACCCAAAATGGACATAAATTGACCCAAAATGGACCTAAACTGACCCAAAATGGACCTAAACTGACCCAAAATGGACATAAATTGACCCAAAACATCACCAAATGGCCCAAAACAGACCTAAACTGACCCCAAAATGACCCAAACGGACCCAAATGGACCCAGAAATGCCCCAAAGCAGCCCAAAACGGACCTAAACTGACCCAAAACAGACCTAAACAGATCACTAAACTGACCCAAACTGACCCAAACCAGCCCAAAACGGACCCAAAGTGACCTAAAGCTGACCTAAACTAACCCAAACTACCCAAATCACACCCAAAAAGGACTCAAACTGACCAAAACTGACCCAAAACAGACCCAAACTGACCTAAAACTGCTCTAAACTGACCCAAAACTGCCCTAAACTGACCCAAACCATCCCCAAATGACCCAAACCAGACCTAAACTGACCTGAAACAGACCTAAACTGCCCCAAACCAGCCCAAAACTGCCACCCCAAACCACCTCAAAACTGCACCCAAAAATCACCCCAAAACAGCCCCAAAACCCCCTTTTCCCCCTATTAAAGACCCCCTCTAACCCCTCTCTTTCCCCTCCAGGGACTGTGACCTGAAGTACTTTGTGCCCCCCCAGAGCTAAAGGGGGGGCCCCCCCAAACCCCATTGATGTAAATGGGAACCAGAGTGGGGGGGGGGGGTCCCCCTAACACCCCCCCCCCCATTGCAATGAACACGCCCCCCCACGGCTGCATTGGGCTCTATTGGACGCGCTCAGGGACGGCCCCGCAATGGAGGGGGCGGGGTTTGGAGGAGGGGGCGTGGCCAGGAAGGGGGCGTGGTCAGCGGCGGGGGCGCGCCGCCAGCGCCGCGTTCTCCTCCCGCAGCGCGCGGCAGTCACTGAGGATGCGCTCGAGGCTCGCGGGGGGTTTGGAGCTCGTCTCGGCCTCGATCTGGGGGGGGAAAGGGGGGGGCAAAAGGGGGGGAGGGGGGGGGGACAGTGGGGGGAGGGGGGGGGGGGGACCGTGGGGGGAGGGGGGGATGGTTTGGGGTCAAAGGGGGGGAAATGTGGGGGGAAAGGGGGGGGGGCAAAGAGTTGTGGGGCAATAAAGGGGTTTGGGGTGAAGAGTTTGGGGGCAAAAGGTTGGGGGTGACATTTGGGGGGCAAAGAGTTGGGGGGTAATAAAGGGTTTGGGGGTAAAGTTTGGGGGTAAAAGGTTGGGGGGTGAAAGTTTGGGGGGCAAAAGGTTGGGGGGCAAAGCATTTGTGGGGTGAATGGGGGGATTTGGGGGTCAAAGTTTTATGGGGGGCAATGAGGTTGGAGGGCAAAGGGTTTGGGGGGGGCACAGAGATAGGGGACAGAGGACAAGTCAATTAAACCCCTATAGACACAGGGGACACCCCAATAGATGTGGGGACCCCCATAGGACCCCCCAAATTACCCCCCCCCAAACCCCCACCTGCTCCTCCAGGTCCCGGATCTCCCTCTGGATGGTGCCTGTGTCCTCAATGGTCCGGATGAGCTGGGCACAGTTCTGGGGGGGGAGGGAGCAGAAATGGGGGTCAGGAACCCCCCGATTCCATCTGCACCCCATAGCCCCATAGCCCCCCATTACCTCATGCAGAGCTGCCAGGTACTTGTAGGCTTTTCTCACCACCTCATCCCTCTTGGCATCCTGGGGGGCACAAGGGACATTTGGGGGGGCCATAAGGGACAATTTGGGGGGGTCCCGTTGCCCCAAATTCACCCCTTTCCAATAGGGAATCGCATAGGAGCTCCCCAAGTGCATATGAGCCCCTCAGGTACATATGGGCCCCCAAGTGTACATGGAGCCCCCCAAGTGTATATGAGCCCCCCAAGTGTGGGGCGCCCCACCTTGAAGAGCAGCTCATCGGTGACACTGAAGGTTCTCTCCAGCTTCCCCACCAAGGAGTTGATCTCCTTCTGCAGCGCCCTCGTATCCACCAGGATCTGTGGGATGGGGATGGACATGACCCATCATGTGTGGGGCACCCCCAAATCCCCCCCCCCAAACACCCCTGTAGGGTCCAGTGGTACCCAACACCCAAAGATGCTCCCTTTGAAGCAGCTTTAGGGACCTCAAACCCCTCCGAAAGGCTTGGGGGTACCCCCAAAACCTCTGCCCCCCCATATGTATTGGGGACCCCCCCCCACCTTGCTGATCTCCTCCTTCTGCTTCCGGATGTTGCCCACGATCTCCAGGATGCGCTGGGTGTAGATGGCGCGGGAGACGTCCCGGGGCAGCGCTTCCAGCTCCGCCACCTGCATCCATGGGGATGGATGGGATTGTGTCCATAGGGAGAGGAGGGATGGGATTGTATGCATAGGGATAGATGGGATTGCATCCATAGGGATAAAATGGAATTGCATCCATAGGGATAAGATGGGATTGCATCCATAGGGATAAAATGGAATTGCATCCATAGGGATAAGATGGGATTGCATCCATAGGGATAAAATGGAATTGCATCCATAGGGATAAGCTGGGATCACATCCATAGGGATAACATGGGATCGCATCCATAGGGATAACATGGGATCGCATCCATAGGGATAAGATGGAATTGCATCCATAGGGATAAAATGGAATTGCATCCATAGGGATAAAATGGAATTGCATCCATAGGGATAAACTGGGATTGCATCCATAGGGATAAGATGGGATTGCATCCATAGGGATAAAATGGAATTGCATCCATAGGGATAAAATGGAATTGCATCCATAGGGATAAACTGGGATTGCATCCATAGGGATAACATGGGATTGCATCCATAGGGATAAGATGGGATCGCATCCATAGGGATAAGATGGAATTGCATCCCCAGGGAAGGGGCAGCTGGAGCTCACCAGTGTCTTGTACAGCTCCTCCTTGCGCTGAGCTTCAGCAGCAGCCGAGCGGCTCCGCTCGTGCAGGACCCGGAGCTCCGAGAGCCGCCGCGATGATTCCAGCTGGAATGGGGGCAATGGGATCAGCCCAAACCCAGGGGGGGGGGGCAGAGATCCCAAAGTGCTTTGGGAAGGGACTCCAGGGACCCCTGAACCCCCTGGGAGGGATGCACAGGCACTGGGAATGGGACACTGGAGCATCAGAACCATTGGGAATGGGGCATGGGAGCACCGAATCCATTGGGAATGGGGCATGGGAGCACTGAATCCATTGGGAATGGGGCATGGGAGCACCGAATCCATTGGGAATGGGACATGAAAGCACCGAATCCATTGGGAATGGGGCGTGGGAGCACCGAATCCATTGGGAATGGGACATGAAAGCACCGAATCCATTGGGAATGGGGCATGAAAGCACCGAATCCATTGGGAATGGGCTCCAAATCGAGCCCCAGGGAACCCCAAAACCTCCCAAACAGTGAACTGGGGACCCCAAAAGCATCAATCAAGGAGCCCCAAACCACCCCAAGGTTTCCCTGCCCCCCCCCCAAGCAGTGGGGGTCAGAGCCAGCCCCCCCTTACCTGGGCTGAGTCCCGCAGGGCCCGGAGGTGCCGGTACTGGGTGAGGAGGGGGCCCCGGTGCCGCTCCCATTGCCCTGCCAGGCTGACGATGCGGCGCCCGCTGGCCTCCACCACCAGCTGGGAACAGGGTCAGGGCACCCCAAAACACTCATCCCCCCCATTCACCCACCCAACCTCATTGAAACCCCATTTAATGGCCTCAAAACCCCCCAAAACCCAATTGAAACCCCATTTAATGGCCTCAGACCCCCCCCAACCCAATTGAAACCCCATTTAATGGCCTTAAAACCCCCCAAAACCCAATTGAAACCCCATTTAATGGCCTCAGACCCCCCCCCAACCCAATTGAAACCCCATTTAATGGCCTCAAAACCCCCCAAACCCAATTGAAACCCCATTTAATGGCCTCAAATAGCATCAATTACACACACCCCACCCCGGTTTTTGGGGTGTCCCCCCCCCCCAAGCCTCACCTGAAGCTTGGCCATGTTGCTCTGAGCATCAGGGAGCAGCTCAATTGCTTGGTGCTTCAAGCGAAGAGCATCCTCTCGCCCCCCCAGGGCCAAGCGGCCTTGCTGCACCTCTGCTTCTGCCTTTGGGAGGGGGGAAACACCAGTAGGGTACCCCAAAACCCACCCCCCCCACCCCCATCACCTCCCTGTGGTACCCACCTGGGTGAGGCTGAGCTGAGCATCCCGCATCTCCCCACGGCAGCTTTCAATGGCCGCATCCAACTGGGCCAGAGCCTGCTCCAGAGCTGCCTCCTCGCTGGCCTGACGGGCTCCTGTGTCCTATGGGTGGGCATCAGTAGGGGCCAGAGTCAACAACACCCAAGGGAGGCATTGGTAGGGTCCAGAACACCCCCCAATAGACTCATTGGTAGGGTCCAGAACAAGGCTGTGCCCATCAGTAGGCTCCAGAGTGAACACCCCCCAATAGACTCATTAGTAGGTTCCAGACCATGGTTGTGGCCATCAGTAGGCTCCAGAGTGAACACCCCCCAACAGACCCATTGGTAGGCTCCAGAGTGAACACCCCCCAATAGACACATCAGTAGGGTCCAGAGTGAACACCCCCCAATGGACCCACCAGTAGGCTCCAGAGTGAACACCCCCATCCCCATCTCACCTCCTCAGCACCCCTGGATGGGTGCTGGGTCTCTGCAGCCGCCTGGATCTGCTGCAGCAGGATCTGGGGATCCTATAGGATGGAGCAGGTCAGATTCCGGGGGGGGGCACCCCAAAACCGCCCCCCCCAGCCCCCCAAGTCCAGCCCCTCACCTGCTCATGGGTCAGGTGCTGGGTGTGGGTGAAGCGGGACCCCTTTGGCAGGGCCCCCCTGCCCCCCCCAGCCCCAAAAGCCTCTTGGAGCCATGCAGGGTCCAAGGGGGGGCCTGGGGGCCGGGGGGGGCAGGCCTGGCGCAGAGGCTCCAGCGCCCGGAGCCGAGCACGGAGCCGCTTCCGACCCACATATTCCTATGGGGGGGGGGAGAAAAAGGGGGGTCAGTGCCATAGGGACCCCAAAACCTCACCCTAAATGGAGTGGGGGGGGCCTTACCTGGGGGGGCAGACGAGAGGCCAAGCCAGGCCCCCCCCATTCAGCCTCCCAGTCATGGCGGGCGCTGAGCTGGGCCATGTGGGTCTCCAGCAAAGCTGGGGGGGTCCTGGTGTAAAGGGGGGGCTGCGCCGGCACGGGGGGGGCAGCACCCCCATAATACTCCTGCAGCTCTATAGGGATGGGGGGGGAGGAGTTAGTACATTACATCAAAGGACCCCCCCCCCCCAAACCCCCCCCCCCCAAAGCACTTACCTGGGGGGCCCCCACTTTGGGGCAGGACTAAGGGGCAGGTAGTGAAGGGATGGAGGCGATTTGTGCCCTAAGGGTTAACGAATGGGTTAATGCCCCCCCCCACAATTAAAAGGGGTCCCCAATAACTTAAGGGGGTCCCCAATAGCGGGGGGGGGGGCACCACTCACCTGCAGGCGCTGCAGAAGGGGGGTGCGACAAAGGGGGGGCACCCAGGGCACCCCCAACTGCTCCCGGATGCGGGTGCCGATGGCTCGGAGCAGAGCCCCCGATTTCCCTTGGGAATAGGGGCATTAGGATGCTCAGACCCCCCCCCATCGACCACCACCCTCCCCCCCCATCACCTTGGGGACCCCCCCAGACCCCTACCGGGGGGCTCGGCCCCACTCTCGCTCTCATCCCGAGGCAGCTTCTCCACGAGGAAGAGGAGGAGGCGACGGGTGTCGTGCTCGGAGCTGTAGAGGAAGGTCTGGTACCCAACGTCACCCCCAAACCCCAGCTCCTGGTGAGGATACAGGGGAAACTGGGGTCACCCCATCACCTTGGGGTCCCCCTGTACTATATGGGGGTATTTAGGGGGGTACCAACGTGTGGTACCCAACGTCACCCCCGAACCCCAGCTCCTGTGAGGATACAGGGGGAAACTGGGGTCACCCCATCACTTTGGGGTCCCCATGTAGGATATGGGGGTATTTAGGGGGGTACCAACGCGTGGTAACCAGCGTCACCCCCAGATCCCTGCTGATGATAACGGGGGGGAATCGGGGGGTCCCCCCTCATTTTGGGGTGTCCCCCCCTCGGATCTGGGTCTGTTTCGGTACCTGACAAGCAGCAGCCAGGTCGGACGCGAGCCGGAAGCGTGCGGAGATGCCGGGGGGCAGGAGGGGGCTCAGGGGGGCCCCCAAAGTGGGGTTCACAGCCCGGAGGCACCGGACGGAGGCTTCCACCACCAGCTCCGGGGTGAGGTCCCGCACGCTCTGCACCTCGGGGGGCACCGCTCTGGGGGGGGGGGGGAACAATCATGGGGACCCCCCCAGAGCACCCCCAAACCCTGCGGGTCCATAGAGACCCCCTCCCCCAACCCTCCTCAGGGTCCCCCCTATTCCCATGCAGGGACCCCCAAACCTTCACTCGCAGCACATAAAGGTGCCCCCCTAAACCCCCCCAAACGCTTTGGGGTCGCCCCCACTGAACCCCCCCCTCCCCAAACCCATCAGGGTCCCCCTCCATTGTCCCCCCTCAATTCCTTATGGGGGTCCCCACACCTCCCATCCCCCCCAGACCCCCCCAGAGCCCCCCACCCCCCCCCCGCTGCCCCACTCACGTCCCCGCCGGGCGCAGGGAATGGATCAGGATCCTGTCAACCTCCTCCATGGTGGGGGATGGGGATGGGGGGGGGGGGGATGGGGGATGGGGGGGGGGGGACCCCAAAACCTGAGGGGGGGGATGGAGCAGGGGGACCCCGAGTCACCCGTGCCCCGCCGCCGGTCACGTGAGGCGGGGACAGAGGCGGAAGCGAGGCGGGCGGGGCGCGGGGCATGATGGGAGTTGTAGGCGGAGGGGGGGGGGGGGGAATGAGGGGCAATGGGCACCATGAGGGGCAATGGGGACAGTGAGGGGCAATGGGGACATGAGGGGCAATGGGGACATGAGGGGCAATGGGGACAGTGAGGGGCAATGGGGACATGAGGGGCAATGGGGATCGTGAGGGGCAATGGGGACAATGAGGGGCAATGGGGACAGTGAGGGGCAATGGGGACATGAGGGGCAATGGGGACATGAGGGGCAATGGGGACAGTGAGGGGCAATGGGGACATGAGGGGCAATGGGGACAGTGAGGGGCAATGGGGACATGAGGGGCAATGGGGACAGTGAGGGGCAATGGGGACATGAGGGGCAATGGGGACAATGAGGGGCAATGGGGACATGAGGGGCAATGGGGACGTGAGGGGCAATGGGGACAGTGAGGGGCAATGGGGACAGTGAGGGGCAATGGGGACAATGAGGGGCAATGGGGACAGTGAGGGGCAATGGGGACATGAGGGGCAATGGGCACCATGAGGGGCAATGGGGACATGAGGGGCAATGGGGACAGTGAGGGGCAATGGGCACCATGAGGGGCAATGGGGACATGAGGGGCAATGGGGACAATGAGGGGCAATGGGGACAGTGAGGGGCAATGGGGACATGAGGGGCAATGGGGACATGAGGGGCAATGGGGACAATGAGGGGCAATGGGGACAGTGAGGGGCAATGGGGACATGAGGGGCAATGGGCACCGTGAGGGGCAATGGGCACCATGAGGGGCAATGGGCACCGTGAGGGGCAATGGGCACCATGAGGGGCAATGGGCACCATGAGGGGCAATGGGCACCATGAGGGGCAATGGGGACAGTGAGGGGCAATGGGCACCATGAGGGGCAATGGGGACATGAGGGGCAATGGGGTCCATCAGGGGGCAATGGATCCTCCCCTTCTGCCCCCCCCGTTCCGTGTCTCCCGTGCCCCTGCCCAGCGCCGCCCCCCCCTCCTTAAGCCTTTAATCCCCTGGCAGAGGAGCCGGAGCTGAGGGACGAGCCCTGGAGCTGCCCATGGAACCCCCAAACACCCCTAAATACCCCTAAAACCCCCCTAAATACCCCCAAACACCCCTAAATACCCCTAAAACCCCCCTAAATACCCCTAAACATCCCTAAATACCCCTAAAACCACCCCCTAAATACCCCCAAACACCCCTAAATACCCTTAACCACCCCCTAAATACCCCTAAACATCCCTAAATACCCCTAAAACCCCCCTAAATACCCCCAAAACCCCCCTAAATACCCCCAAACATCCCTAAATACCCGTAACCACCCCCTAAATACCCCCAAACACCTCTAGATACCCCTAAACCCTCCCTAAATACCCCCGACCCCCCAAATACCCCCAACCTCCCCTAAATACCCTCAAATACCCCCAACCTCCCATAAACACCCTCAAATACCCCCTACCCCCTGCAAATACCTCCCTCTCCATCCCCTAAATGCCCCCAAACCCCAACAAATCCCCTTGAAACCCCCTCAGAACAAGTCCCCCCCATAGGTACCCTCAAAACACCCCATAACTACCAAGACACCCCCAAAATCCCCCCCCATCCCCTCCAGCTACCCCCAGACCCCCCCCGGCCCCCATCACTATGTCAGAGTCAGAAGAGAATGGAGAGGGTGAGTTTGGGGTCTGGGGGGGGTCTTAGAGGGGATATTGGGGTCCTTGGGATGAAGGGGGGGGCTCTGAGGGTGTGGGGGGGTCCTGGTCTATGGGATGCGGGTGTCGGGGGCAGGTCTCTGTGTATATGGGGGTGCAGGGCTGGGGAATGGAGGTTGGGGGGGGGGGGGTTAGGAAGGTTGGGGGGGGTCTTTGACCGGTTCCCCCCCCTCAGGACCCCCCAAGGAGCTGCCCCCCTTCCCCGATGCCATGGGGGGGGCAGCGGGGGGGGCAGGGACCCCCCCGGGGCACCGCCAGCGCCGCCCCCCCCACCCCAAGCACAAGGGGCAGGGTACGGGGGGTGTCCATCGCTCCCCCCGCGCCCTCTTCTGCCTGCGCCTCAACAACCCCATCCGCAGAGCAGCCATCAGCATCGTGGAGTGGAAGTGAGTTCATATGGGGGGGGGGCAGTTGGGGGGCAGCCCTCCAACCTGCTGCCCCCCCCCCACCTTCATCCCAGGCCCTTTGACATCCTCATCCTCGCCACCATCTTTGCCAACTGTGTGGCCCTGGGGGTCTACATCCCATTCCCTGAGGATGACTCCAATGCTGCCAACCACAACCTGGTGAGGACCCCCCCCAAAAAGAGGGGGACCCCCCCCCCCCATTGCCTTCCCTAAGCCTGTCCCCTCGCACGCACACGTGCCAGTGCCATAAGCCTCTTATCCAGTGCATGGATGGGTGCAAATCCTGGCTTAGCGGCTCTTGGGATAAGGGAATGCTGGGAAGGGTTGGGGGGGGGGGTCCCCAATTCCACTGTTCCTTGTGCCCCCCCCCCCTTTAGGAGCAGGTGGAGTACGTGTTCCTCATCATCTTCACTGTGGAGACCTTCCTCAAGATCATTGCCTATGGGCTGGTCCTGCATCCCAGCGCCTACATCCGCAACGGCTGGAACCTGCTGGACTTTGTCATTGTCATTGTGGGGTGAGGGCTGGTCCCTAAGGGGGGGGGGTCAGGTCTGATCCCCCCCAGACTCCAGAGAGACCCCCCCATAATCATCATGGTCCCCCCTTACCCACCTCCACTGCCAACCCCCTCCTCAGATCCCCCAAAACCCCCATAGTGCCCCCTTAGAGTCCCCACTCAGTTCATTAGGATGACCCCCCCAAACTGCTTGCACCCCATAGAGACCCCCCCCAATCACATCATGGTCCCCCCTTTACCCAGCTTCACACCCCCCCACCATGAGCACCCTAAACCCTTTAGGGATCCCCCCCAAACCTATGGGGTCCCTTCACTTATAGCTCACCCAGGGGGTGCCCCACACCCCCCCCACACCCCCCCAGGCTCTTCAGTGTCATCCTGGAGCAGGCATCCCATAAGCCTGGGGAAGCTCATCACATGAGTGGGAAGCCAGGAGGCTTCGATGTCAAAGCTCTCAGAGCCTTCCGAGTGCTCCGGCCCCTCCGCCTGGTCTCCGGTGTCCCCAGTAAGACCAATATGGCTTTGGGGGGGGGGGGGGATGGAGTTTTGGGGGTGCCCCCCCCATATCTCCTCCCACCCCCCCCCTTTTCCTCCCCATAGGCCTCCACATCGTGCTCAACTCCATCATGAAGGCCATGGTGCCGCTGCTGCACATCGCGCTCCTCGTGCTCTTCGTCATCATCATCTACGCCATCATCGGCCTCGAGCTCTTCATTGGCCGCATGCACAAGACCTGCTTCTTCATTGGCTCTGGTAAGGGGGGGGGGGCACCCCCTAACCCTAACCCTAACCCTAACCCCCCCCCCCTTCTCCCCCCAAAGGGGTCTGGGTCCCCCAGGGAGGGCAATTGGGGCACCCTCCGAATCCGAAGGCTCCGAGATCCCCTCTCAGCACCCCAGAGAGGGCACTTGGCCCCCCCAGCACCCCTAAACCACCCCAGTGAGGCCCTGCAACACCCTGAGCCCCCCCAAAGCACCCGAGTGCACCCGACACCAGGACCCCAATAACAGCCAGGACCCCACTAAGGACACTTGGACACCCAATACCCTGAGACCCCCCCCAGCACCCTGGGACCCCCCCAGTAACACCCCAATAAGGCCACTTGCCCCCCCCCCAACACCCGCATCCCCCAACACCCTTAAGACCCCCCAGGCCCCCCCGTGGCCCCAAACCCCCTCACTCTCTATGAACCCCTCTATCTCCTCCAGCCCCATCATGTGGGCACCTCGAGGCCCCCAATCCCCCCCCATAACACCCCAAGGACCCCCCTAAACCCCATTTTTGGGGTGCTGCCCCCCCCCCATTTCCAGACCTGGAATCAGAGGACGACCCCTCCCCATGTGCGTTCTCGGGGCACGGCCGAGCCTGCCTGCAGAACAACACCGAGTGCCGGGGCCGATGGGAGGGACCCAATGGTGGCATCACCAACTTCGACAACTTCTTCTTTGCCATGCTCACCGTGTTCCAGTGCATCACCATGGAGGGCTGGACCGATGTCCTCTACTGGGTGAGACCCCATGGGGACCATGGAGGGCTGGACCGATGTCCTCTACTGGGTGAGACCCCATGGGGACCATGGTTGGGTTGGGAGGACCTCAGCATCACCCGGGTCAAACCATAGACACCTTGCTCCAGTTGGACCAGGATGGAGCATCCCAAACCTTCTCCATCCAACCCATCCCAGTATCCTCATAGAATCATGGATGGGTTGGGCTGGAAAGGACCTTAAGATCCTGCAGGTCCAACCTTGGACCCTCCATCACCCCCATCCCCCCCCAGATGCAGGATGCGATGGGCCACGAGCTGCCCTGGATTTACTTCGTCAGCCTCGTCATCTTCGGCTCCTTCTTCGTCCTCAACCTGGTGCTGGGTGTGCTGAGCGGGTGAGGGCAGCGTTAGCGTGTCCTTAGCGTGTTGTTAGCGTGTCCTTAGCGTGTTGTTAGCGTGTCCTTAGCGTGTCCTTAGCGTGTTGTTAGCGTGTCCTTAGCGTGTTGTTAGCGTGTCCTTAGCGTGTTGTTAGCGTGTCCTTAGCGTGTTGTTAGCGTGTCCTTAGCGTGTTGTTAGCGTGTCCTTAGCGTGTTGTTAGCGTGTCCTTAGCGTGTTGTTAGCGTGTCCTTAGCGTGTTGTTAGCATGTTGGGGGGGTGCTCACATGTATGACCCCCCCAAAGGGAGTTCTCCAAGGAACGTGAGAAGGCCAAAGCCCGCGGGGACTTCCAGAAGCTGCGGGAGAAGCAGCAGATGGAAGAGGACCTGAGGGGTTACATGGACTGGATCACCCAGGCCGAGGACCTGGAAGGGGATGAGGATGAGCACGAGAAGCACCGTAAAGTGTTGGGGTTTGGGGGGGGGGGGGGGGGGTTAACACACGGGGGGGACCCCAAAAGTCCTCAGCACCCCCAACCCTGCAGGTCTGACCGCTGAGGAGCTGATGGGCAAGAGGAAGCCGCGCTTGAAGTGGCTGCGTCACACCAGTCACTCCACTGACACCCATGGTAACGGCTCCATTGGGGTCCACGGCGTTTTGGGGTCCCCCCCTCCCCATAGACAAGGGGCTGAGCTTTGTGACCCCCCCCCCCCTCCAGCCAGTCTTCCTGGCAGTGAGACCACGTCAGTGAACACTGAGACAGTGGGTGAGGAGGAGGCACAACCGACAGCCTGTGACCGCTGCTTGTGAGCATGAGACCCCCCCCCGGCCCCCCCATAGCCCTTGGGACCCCCCATAACCTCCATGTCCTCCCCAGTACCCCATAATAGCCTCCAGAACCCCCCCCCCGTCACCTGCCGTGACCCTCTTGTCCCATCCATGCCCCATCCCATATCTCCCATAGTCCCTGGGACCCCCCTAGACCCCCTATCCTGGCCCAATACCACCCAGCACCCTCCCCACAACCCTCCCTCCCAACCATAGCCCCCAGTACCCCCCCCAGGACACCACAACCCCCCCCCCCCCATTGCCCCCCCATGCGACCCCCCAAATTTTGGGGGTAACTTTGTGCTTTTCCTTCCTTAGGGGCAAAATAACAAAGACTAAATTCTGGTGAGTTGGGGGGGGAGGGGAGAATAAAAGGTGGGGGACACACACACACACACACAGAGTGGGGTCCCCCCCCCCCCCCAACACCTCCCATGGAACGGGATATCCCTATAACCACCAACACACCCCCATGTCTGCCTGTTCCCTCCACCCCCTGTACCCCCACATCCACCTGTGCCCCCACACCCCCTGTACCCCCATATCCCCCCTTATCCCCCCCCCAGGCGCCGCCTGCGCCGCCTGAACCGCCTGTGGCGCCGGCGCTGCCGCGGTGCCGTCAAATCCGTCTCCTTCTACTGGACTGTGCTGCTCCTGGTGTTCCTCAACACCCTCACCATTGCCTCCGAGCACCACGGGCAGCCCCCGTGGCTCACCCAGACACAAGGTACAACCGCACGGCCTGTCCCGAGGCTCCTTACACACACACAACACCCCTCAACCGCCTGTTCCCCCCATGGCAGCGAGGCTCCTTACACACACACACACAACACCCCTCAACCGCCTGTTCCCCCCATGGCAGCGAGGCTCCTTACACACACACACACAACACCCCTCAACCGCCTGTTCCCCCCATGGCAGCGAGGCTCCTTACACACACACACACAACACCCCTCAACCGCCTGTTCCCCCCACCGCAGCCTATGCCAACAAGGCTCTGCTCTCGCTGTTCGCCGCCGAGATGCTGTTGAAGCTCTACGCCCTGGGCCCCGCCTGTTACTTCACCAGCTTCTTCAACCGCTTCGACTGTTTCGTGGTGTGCGGAGGGGTGTTGGAGACGGCGCTGGTGGAGCGCGGGGCCATGGAGCCCTTGGGCATCTCCGTCCTGCGCTGCGTCCGCCTGTTGCGCGTCTTCAAAGTGACGCGGTGAGGGGACCCCGCGGTCGGTGTCACCCGTCCGGTGGCCGCCGCCGCCGCCTGACAACAACCCCCGTGTCACTGTCAGGCACTGGGCGTCGCTGAGCAACCTGGTGGGCTCCTTGTTGAACTCCATGAAGTCCATTGCCTCCCTCCTGCTCCTGCTCTTCCTCTTCATCATCATCTTCGCCCTCCTGGGCATGCAGCTCTTTGGGGGACGCTTCAGCTTCGATGAGACCCAGACCAAGCGCAGCACATTCGACACCTTCCCCCAGGCTCTGCTCACTGTCTTCCAGGTACCCCCCCCATGGTACCCCAATAACACCCAGGACCCCCCCCCATAGCCCCCCAATAGCAGCCAGGGCATCAAAGCCATGGAGACCCCAGGATCTGGAGGGGAGCCCCAAAGTCCAAATGGGGACCATGAAACATGGGGGGGACCCCAAAGCGCATGAGCCCCATTGTCCCTGCAGGGTGATGATGATGGAGATGGGAGGGGGCAGTGTACTGGGAGCACTGGGAGCACTGGGTGGAGGTTTTGGGGTCCCCGTTTCCCTGCAGATCCTGACGGGAGAGGACTGGAACGCGGTGATGTATGATGGGATCATGGCCTATGGAGGCCCTGTCTTCCCTGGGATGCTGGTGTGCGTCTACTTCGTCATCCTCTTCATCTGCGGGAACTGTGCGTGCACTGGGAGCACTGGGAGGGACTGGGAATGGGGCATGGAGTAACTGGGAGGCAGTGGGAATGAGAACGGGGTGACTGGGAATGAGAACAGGGTAACTGGGAGGGACTGGGAAAGGCGCAGGGGGTAAATGGGAGACTGGAAATGGAACACAGGGTAAACGGGAATGACTGGGAGTGGGGCAGGGGGTCACTGAAGGGGACTGGGATGGGAGCATGGAGTAACTGGGAGGGAGTGGGAATGGAGCAGGAGGTAACTGGGAGAGACTGGGAATGAGAATGGGGTCACTGGAGGGATTGGGAGTGGGGGCCAGGGCACTGGGAGCACTGGGATGCACTGGGACGCACTGGGACGCACTGGGATGCACTGGGATGCACTGGGATGCACTGGGATGCACTGGGATGCACTGGGATGCACTGGGAGCACTGGGACGCACTGGGGTGCACTGGGATGCACTGGGATGCACTGGGACGCACTGGGAGCACTGGGATGCACTGGGATGCACTGGGATGCACTGGGACGCACTGGGACGCACTGGGATGCACTGGGATGCACTGGGATGCACTGGGAGCACTGGGATGCACTGGGAGCACTGGGATGCACTGGGAGCACTGGTTAACCTCCCATCCCATAGACATCCTCCTCAACGTCTTCTTGGCCATCGCCGTGGACAACTTGGCCGATGGTGACAACATCAACTCGGGGGGGGACAAAAAGTGGGTCCCTTGTGTGTATGTGTGGGACCCCCCAACATCCGGGTCCCTTTGGGGTGGGGGGGTCACCCCAAAATCCGTCTCCTGGGGCTAACCCCCCCTTATCCATAGGGAAAAGGCTGCAGAGGTGGAAGCAGCCACAGGGAGCCAGGACGTGAGTGTGAAGGTGTGAACTGGGGGTGTCCCCCCCCCATAAGTGTGCACCCCCCCCCCCCCACTTCCACCTCTTCCAACCCCCTTCCCCCCCCAACTCCCGTTCTACCCCCCCCAGGTTGAAGGGGAGACCCCAGAGGAGGAAGAGGAGGATGAGGAGGGGGGGGGCAGTGAGGAAGGTCAGTGCCCCCCCCCATGGGTCCCTGTGGGGTCTCTATGGGGTGCCAGAGCCCAACACTGGGTTCCTGCAGGGGATGAGGCTGGGGGGGACCGGGACAGTCTGGGGGGGCCCCGAGCGGAGCCCCTCGAGGAGCCCCCCCCCAAAGCCAAAGTGGCACCGATCCCCGAGGGCAGCGCCTTCTTCCTGCTCAGCAGCACCAACCCGTGAGCAATGGGGGCACTGGGAGGTACTGGGAGCACTGGGAGCAATGGGATTGAAGGGATGGGGACACTGGGGGCAATGGGGTTGGAGCACTGGGAGCAATGGGATTGAAGGGATGGGGACACTGGGGGCAATGGGGTTGGAGGGATGGGGATGAGGATACTGGGGCAATGGGATTGCAGCACTGAGAGCAATGGGATTGGAGGGATGGGGATGGAGACACTGGGAATACTGGGAGGACTGGGAGTGGGGGCACTAAGAATACTGCAGGTTGGAACTAGGGCAGCAGGGACACAGGGAGGGGACAAACTGGGAGCACTGGGGGGGCACTGTGTGATGTATGGATGGGAACTGGTGTCCCCTTAAGGGTAACTGGGACTGGGCTGGGGAACCTATGAGCACTGGGGATGGGGGGGGTATGGACACTGGGGAGCAACTGGGAGTGACTGGGAGTGACTGGGAGCACTGGTTGCAGGCTGCGGGTGCGCTGTCATGCCCTCATCCACCACCACATCTTCACCAACCTCATCCTGGTCTTCATCATCCTCAGCAGCGTCTCCCTGGCAGCCGAGGACCCCGTCCGGGCCCACTCACCCCGCAATCACGTGCGATACTGGGCACACTGGGATGAACTGGGATGAACTGGGATGGGGGATAAGTGACCCCTAAACCCACTGGGGACCCATTGGGATAGGAAGCAGGGGGTGCTTGGAGCAGTTTGGGGTGGGGGGAGGGTTTGGGGGGGGCCATGGGGAGATGGGGGGGGTTTGGGGTCACCCCATTTCCCCCCCCCCCTTCAGATCTTGGGCTACTTTGACTACGCCTTCACCTCCATCTTCACTGTGGAGATCCTGCTCAAGGTGCGCGGGGGGGATTTGGGGGTCCCCCCTTCTGTTTGGGGGGGGTCTCACCAAGGGGGGGACCCCCCCTTGATGTTGGGGTTCGGGCCCCCCCCCAGATGACAGCGTTTGGAGCCTTCCTGCACAAAGGCTCCTTCTGCCGCAACTGGTTCAACCTCCTGGACCTGCTGGTGGTCAGCGTCTCCCTCATCTCCTTCGGCATCCAGTGAGCTGGGGGGGGCACTGGGAGCACTGGGAGGCACTGGGAGCGGTACTGGGAATGCTAGGATCACCAATGGGGGGCACTGGGAGCACTGGGAGCGGTACTGGGAATGCTAGGATCACCAATGGGGGGCACTGGGAGCACTGGGAGCAGTACTGGGAACACTAGGATCACCAGTGGGAGGCACTGGGAGCACTGGGAGTGGTACTGGGAATGCTAGGATCACCAGTGGGGGGCACTGGGAGGCACTGGGAGCGGTACTGGGAATGCTAGGATCACCAATGGGGGGCACTGGGAGCAGCGCTGGGGACATTGGGATCGCCACTGGGGACACTGGGAAGCACTGGGAATGTTACTGGGAGACACTGGTGTCCCCCACAGCTCCAGTGCCATCTCTGTGGTCAAGATCCTGCGGGTCCTGCGCGTCCTCCGGCCCCTTCGAGCCATCAACCGCGCCAAAGGCCTCAAGGTGCCACACTGGGAGGGGCACTGGGAGCACTGGGAGGGGCACTGGGAGCACTGGGAGGGGCACTGGGAGCACTGGGAGGAGCACTGGGAGACCTGGGGGGGGGGGGGGGGGCAGGTGCTGATGGCCTCATCCTGCCCCCAGCACGTGGTGCAATGCGTCTTCGTGGCCATCCGCACCATTGGGAACATCATGATCGTCACCACGCTGCTACAGTTCATGTTCGCCTGTATCGGGGTACAGCTCTTCAAGGTAGGGGGGAACCCCTCCTAAACCCCCTTTAAGGGGTCCCCAACACCCCCCCCACGAGGGGTTGGGGGTCCCCAAACCCCCCCTTGACCCCCCAAAACCTCCTCAGGGCAAGTTCTACAGCTGCACCGATGAGGCCAAACACACCCCCGGGGAGTGCAAGTGGGTCCTGAACCCCCAAACCAACCCCCCCCGTGTGTGAGTGAGGGTGTAGGTACAGTGCGAGTGGGGGTATTGAGTGTAGCATGAGTGTATATTGAGTGGGGGGGTGTGTACAGCCAGAGTGGGGCTGTAGTTCTGAGGGTAGACTGAGCGTGAGTGTAGAGCTTGAGTGTAGCTTGAGGCCGAGTGTAGGCTGAGTGTGAGTGGGGCTGTAGCTTCAGTGCCGGTGTAGGTTGAGTGTCCTTTGAGGCTGTAGTAGTGTGGGTATAGACATGAGAGTGGGTGTGAGGGTGTGGAGGCTGGGTGTAGTTGTGTGGCTGTAGTTGTGTGAGGGTGGCTGCAGTTGGGTGTGACTACAGGCTGAGTGTGGCTGTAGCCCAAGGGAGTGAGTATCCCCCAGCATGAGTGTTGTCCTCATCCCTTTGCTGTCCCCATCCCTTTGCTGTCTCCATCCCTTTGCTGTCCCCATCCCTTTGCTGTCCCCATCCCTTTGGTGTCCCCATCCCTTTGGTGTCCTCATCCCTTTGCTGTCCCCATCCCTGTGGTGTCCCCATCCCTTTGCTGTCCCCATCCCTGTGGTGTCCTCATCCCTTTGCTGTCTCCATCCCTTTGCTGTCCCCATCCCTTTGGTGTCCTCATCCCTGTGCTGTCCCCATCCCTTTGCTGTCCCCATCCCTGTGCTGTCCCCATCCCAGAGGCACATTCCTGGTGTACAAGGACGGGGACGTGTCCCACCCGTCGGTGCGCGAGCGCCTGTGGCACAACAGTGACTTCAACTTCGACAATGTCCTGGCAGGGATGATGGCTCTTTTCACTGTGTCCACCTTCGAGGGGTGGCCTGCGTGAGTGTCCCCCCCCCCAGCACCCTGCACCCCACACCCAGGGGTCCTGCACCCCCCTCTGTGCACCCATCCCCTTGGTGTCCCCATCCCTTTGGTGTCCCCATCCCTTTGGTGTCCCCATCCCTTTGGTGTCCCCATCCCTTTGGTGTCCCCATCCCTTTGGTGTCCCCATCCCTTTGGTGTCCCCATCCCAACCACCCCTCAGGCTGCTGTACAAAGCCATTGACGCCAACGCCGAGGACCAAGGCCCCATCTACAACTACCGTGTGGAGATCTCCATCTTCTTCATCGTCTACATCATCGTCATTGCCTTCTTCATGATGAACATCTTCGTGGGCTTCGTCATCATCACCTTCCGGGCGCAGGGCGAGAGCGAGTACCGCAACTGTGAGCTGGACAAGAACCAGGTACCCCCATCACCATCACCCCCATCACCATCACCACCATCACCCCCATCACCACCGTCACCACCATCATCACCATCACCCCCATCACCATCACCCCCATCACCCCCATCACCCCCATCACCATCATCACCATCACCCCCATCACCATCACCCCCATCACCACCGTCACCACCATCACCACCATCACCCCCATCACCATCACCCCCATCACCCCCATCACCCCCATCACCATCATCACCATCACCCCCATCACCATCACCACCATCACCCCCATCACCATCACCACCATCACCCCCATCACCCCCATCACCATCACCACCATCACCCCCATCACCCCCATCACCATCATCACCATCACCCCCATCACCCCCATCACCCCCATCACCACCATCACCCCCATCACCCCCATCACCATCACCCCCATCACCACCGTCACCACCATCACCACCATCACCCCCATCACCATCACCCCCATCACCCCCATCACCCCCATCACCATCATCACCATCACCCCCATCACCATCATCACCATCACCCCCATCACCCCCATCACCATCACCCCCATCACCACCGTCACCACCATCACCACCATCACCCCCATCACCATCACCCCCATCACCCCCATCACCCCCATCACCATCATCACCATCACCCCCATCACCACCATCACCACCATCACCCCCATCACCCCCATCACCCCCATCACCCCCATCACCCCCATCACCCCCATCACCCCCATCACCACCGTCACCGTCCCCGTGTCAGCCCTCGGTGACACGGTCCTGGTGACAGAGGCAGTGTGTGGAGTACGCCCTGAAGGCACAACCGCTGCGGCGCTACATCCCCAAGAACCGGAGCCAGTACCGGGTGTGGGCCATGGTCAACTCCACTGCCTTCGAGTACATCATGTTCGTCCTCATCCTCCTCAACACCATCGCTTTGGCTGTGCAGGTTTGGAGGGGACACACACCCCAAAGGGGGTGTTGGGGGTATTAAAGGGGGTTAAGGACCTGTTCCCCCCCCCTTCAAAGCACTATGAGCAGTCAAAGCCCTTCAACTACGTGATGGATCTGCTGAACATGGTGTTCACTGGGCTCTTCACTGTGGAGATGGTGCTGAAGATCATTGCCTTCAAACCACGGGTAAGGGGGTGACTGGGGGGGGCACATGGGTACCCCACACGGGGGGTGTCACCCCAGGACGTGTGTTGTGTGCCCCCCCCCCCCCCCAGCACTACTTCTGTGACGCCTGGAACACCTTTGATGCCCTCATTGTGGTGGGCAGTGTTGTGGACATCGCGGTCACTGAGGTCAATGTGAGTCAGCCTGTGCCGTGGGGGGGTCCATGGTGTCCCCCCCCCATATCCATGTCCCCCCATATCCATCCTCCTCACTCACATCTATCTCCATCCATTGCCACCTGTGTGCATCAGAACGGGGGTCACGTCGGTGAGGTACGGGGGGGGGGGGGGGGGGGGGGTGTTAATGGGGGGGTGCTGTGATGTTGGGGTCCCCCTGACCCCCCCCATTGCAGAGCTCCGAGGACAGCTCCCGCATCTCCATCACCTTCTTCCGCCTGTTCCGGGTGATGCGGCTGGTGAAGCTGTTGTCCAAGGGGGAGGGAATCCGCACCCTGCTCTGGACCTTCGTCAAGTCCTTCCAGGTGACACCTCCGGGGGGGGGACACACACACGGACACCCCCCCGGCCATTGACACCCATTTAACCCCCTTTGCTCCCCCCCCCCCAGGCCCTGCCCTATGTTGCCCTCCTCATCGCCATGATCTTCTTCATCTATGCTGTCATTGGCATGCAGGTAAGGCCAACACCCCCTGATCCCATTGTATCCCCCCCTTATCCTGTTGTGTCCCCTTATCCTGTTGTGTCCCCTTATCCTGTTGTGTCCCCTTATCCTGTTGTGTCCCCCTTATCCTGTTGTGTCCCCCCCTTATCCTGTTGTGTCCCCCCCCTTAACCTGTTGTGTCCCCCCCTTATCCCATTGTACCCCAGACCTTCGGGAAGGTTGCGCTGCAGGATGGGACCCAGATCAACCGCAACAACAACTTCCAGACCTTCCCCCAGGCTGTGCTGCTGCTCTTCAGGTGGGAATGGGGGATCCTATGGGATCCTATGGGATCCAGGGGTGTCCTATGGGATCCGGGTGTCCTATGGGATCCAGGGGTGTCCTATGGGATCTGGGTGTCCTATGGGATCCAGGGGTGTCCTATGGGATCCAGGTGTCCTATGGGATCTGGGTGTCCTATGGGATCCGGGTGTCCTATGGGATCCAGGGGTGTCCTATGGGATCCAGGGGTGTCCTATGGGATCCGGGTGTCCTATGGGATCCGGGTGTCCTATGGGATCCAGGGGTGTCCTATGAGATCCGGGTGTCCTATGGGAGACGGGGGAGTCTCTGGGTCCTCCTATGGGATCCATGGGGGAACACAATGGGATGGATCCCATGGGCTCTCTATGGGGTTTGGGTCCTCCTCATGCCTCCTATAGGGGCTCTCAAGGGCTGCTTGCCCAGTGCCAGGTCTAGAAGGCATCACCCTGAGGTCCCTATGGGTCAGCCCCACTCTGTGCTATGGGGCCCATGGGGCAGTGTGGATGTGTGGGGCAGCAGATGCGCCACAGGGGAGGCCTGGCAGGAGATCATGCTGGCGAGTCTGCCTGGCAAGCGCTGCGACCCCGAGTCAGACGCAGGCCCCGGAGAGGAGTTCACCTGCGGCAGCAACTTTGCTATAGCCTATTTCATCAGCTTCTTCATGCTCTGTGCCTTCCTGGTGAGCCCCATAGCGCTGCCCCATAGCCCTGCCCCACAGCGCTGCCCCATAGCCCTGCCCCATAGCGCTGCCCCATAGCGCTGCCCTGCCCCATAGCGCTGCCCCATAGCGCTGCCCTGCCCCACAGCGCTGCCCCACAGCACAGCCCTGCCCCACAGCCCTGCCCCACAGCACAGCCCTGCCCCACAGCGCTGCCCCACAGCACAGCGCTGCCCCACAGCGCTGCCCCATAGCGCTGCCCCACAGCACAGCCCTGCCCCATAGCGCTGCCCTGCCCCACAGCGCTGCCCCATAGCGCTGCCCCATAGCGCTGCCCCACAGCGCTGCCCCACAGCACTGCCCCACATCCGGAGCCCCCAACATCCCCCCCCCAGATCATCAACCTGTTCGTTGCCGTCATCATGGACAACTTCGATTACCTGACCCGTGATTGGTCCATCCTGGGTCCCCATCACCTGGATGAGTTCAAACGCGTCTGGTCCGAGTACGACCCTGCAGCCAGGTCTGTCAATGGGACCCCCTATGGGGGGGGGGGGGGGGGCACAGCATCTGCCCCCCCCTCTGTGACCCACATCCCTGCCCCATAGAGGCCGCATCAAGCACCTGGATGTGGTGACCCTGCTGCGCCGCATCCAGCCCCCGTTGGGCTTTGGGAAGCTCTGTCCCCATCGCGTCGCCTGTAAGGTCAGTGTGTGGGGCTCGCCCCACATCGAGGGGGTGTTCAATGGGGTGCTGAGCCCCCCATCACCCCCCCCCACCCCATAGCGCCTGGTGGCCATGAACATGCCCCTGAATTCGGATGGCACCGTGACCTTCAACGCCACCCTATTCGCGCTGGTCCGCACCTCCCTCAAGATCAAGACAGAAGGTTGGGGGGCTGGGATGTGGGGCAGTGGGATGTGATGTGGGGCAGTGGGATGTGATGTGGGGCAGTGGGATGTGGGGCAGTGGGATGTGATGTGGGGCAGTGGGATGTGGGGCAGTGGGATGTGGGGCAGTGGGATGTGATGTGGGGCAGTGGGATGTGATGTGGGGCAGTGGGATGTGATGTGGGGCAGTGGGATGTGGGGCAGTGGGATGTGATGTGGGGCAGTGGGATGGGATGTGGGGCAGTGGGATGTGGGGCAGTGGGATGTGCTGTGGGGCAGTGGGATGTGGGGCAGTGGGATGTGGGGCAGTGGGATGTGGGGCAGTGGGATGTGATGTGGGGCAGTGGGATGTGGGGCAGGGGGATGTGGGGCAGGGGGATGTGCTGTGGGGCAGCCCCACACTCCACGCTCCCTGCCCCATTCCCATAGGGAACCTGGACGTGGCCAACAAGGAGCTTCGCGCTGTGGTCAAGAGGATCTGGAAGAGGACGAAGCCGAAGCTGCTGGATGAGGTTATCCCCCCCCCGGAGGGTGAGTACATGTGGGGTGTGTGTCCCCCCCCCATTGCTGCCCCCCAAGTGCCTCTGACCGTGTCCCCCCCCCGGAGGGTGAGTGGATGTGTGGGGTGTGTGTCCCCCCCCATGGCTGCCCCCCAAGTGGCTCTGACCGTGTCCCCCCCCCCAGAGGAGGAGGTCACCGTGGGCAGGTTCTATGCAACCTTCCTGATCCAGGATTACTTCCGTAAGTTCCGGAGGAGGAAGGAACGAGGGATGCTGGGTCCTAATGCCGGACCCAGCAATGAGTGTGCGCTGCAGGTGGGTGGGGGGGACCCCCCCATTGCTGCCGTCACCCCCCATTACCCCCCCTCACCCCCTGCTTGCCCCCATTGCCCCCCTGCTTGCCTCCCATCCCCCCCTGCTTGCCCCCCATCACCCCCTGCTTGCCCCCATCACCCCCTGCTTGCCCCCATCACCCCCTGCTTGCCCCCATCACCCCCTGCCTGCCCCCATCACCCCCTGTTGCTCCATTCCCCCATATTCTTTCCATTCCTTTTGCCCCATTTCCCCCCTTATTCCCCCATTTCTTCCTATTCTCCCCCTATTGCTCCATTCCCCCATATTTACCCAATTTCCCCCTTTTTAACCCCATTTCCCCCCATTCTCCTCTATTTCCCCTATTCCTCCATTTCCCCATATTCTCCCCATTCCTTCTTCCCCCATTTATCCCAATTCTCCCCCTATTGTCCCACTTCCCCCATATTTACCCAATTTCCCCCTATTTAACCCCATTTCCCCTGTTCCAGGCCGGCCTTCAGACCCTCCAGGCTCTCGGCCCCGAGATGCGCCGAGCGCTGAGCTGTGACCTGGAGGGGGGGGACGCTCAGGACGCCGTAAGCCCCGCCCCTTCCACAGGCCACGCCCCTCTCGGCCACGCCCATTGGCTCAGGCCCCGCCCACAAAGCCCCTCCCGTTTCCCCGCAGGCTCCCGAGGCGCTCTATGGCTCCGCCCCCAGCCCCCCCCCTCCGCCCCCCCCCGACGACCCCCACGATGGGGAGGACCCTGCACCCCTCCTGAGCAGGTACCGGGGGGGGGGGGGGGGTACCCCAATGTCACCTCCCCCCCCCCCACTGTGGGGTCCCCAATGGGGCAGGGGGGTCCCAACGGCCTCTCCGCAGGCGGCGCTCGGATGGGGGGGTCCAGGAGGAGCCGCCCCCCCCCACAGACGACGCAGAGGAGCCGGGGGGGGACCCAGGGTCCGGCAGCCATGAGGAGGACCTGGAGGGCTCAGCCCCACGGGGCAGGGACAGGTACCGACCCCCCCCCCCCCCCGGGGGTCCCAGCTGGGGGTCCCAGCGCCGGCCCCTGATGCTCTGTCCCTTCCCAGGCTATGGGGGCCTGCAATGGGGCCGCGGGGGGGGTCACTGCCGCTGCCCCCCCGGCACTTCACCCTACACAGCGAGGGGCAGCAGCTCAAGAGGCGCCGGCTCCTGCCCCCGACCCCTGCAGGTGAGGGGGGACACAATGGGGTAAAGGGGGGGACACACAATGGGGTAAAGGGGGGGACACACAATGGGGTAATGGGGGGGACACAATGGGGTAAAGGGGGGGACACACAATGGGGTAAGGGGGGGGCACAATGGGGTAAAGGGGGGGGCACACAATGGGGTAAAGGGGGGGGCACACAATGGGGTAAAGGGGGGGACACACAATGGGGTAATGGGGGGGACACAATGGGGTAATGGGGGGGACACACAATGGGGTAAAGGGGGGCACACAATGGGGTAAAGGGGGGGACACAATGGGGTAAAGGGGGGGGCACAATGGGGTAAAGGGGGGGACACACAATGGGGTAAAGGGGGGGCACAATGGGGTAAAGGGGGGGGCACACAATGGGGTAAAGGGGGACACACAATGGGGTAAAGGGGGGGACACACAATGGGGTAAAGGGGGGGACACACAATGGGGTAAAGGGGGGGGCACAATGGGGTAAAGGGGGGGACACAATGGGGTAAAGGGGGGGGCACAATGGGGTAAAGGGGGGGACACAATGGGGTAAAGGGGGGGGCACACAATGGGGTAAAGGGGGGGACACACAATGGGGTAAAGGGGGGGGCACAATGGGGTAAAGGGGGGGGCACAATGGGGTAAAGGGGGGACACACAATGGGGTAAAGGGGGGGACAAACAATGGGGTAAAGGGGGGGCCCATAGGGCGGTGCCTGACCCGCTGCACCCCATAGGGAGGAAGCCGTCCTTCACCATCCAGTGCCTGCGGCGTCAAGGGAGCTGCGAGGATGAGCCCATCCCGGGGACCTACAACCCTGCCCGGCCCCAGGTGCGCCAGGATCCCAAGCTCGGATCCCTTTGGATTGGGTCTCCCATGGGGTGGGAGTGACCGGAGCATCCTCCAGGTCCAGCCCTTGGCTTGGGTTTCCTATGGGATGGGAATGATCCATGTCCGACCATGGGCATCCCAAACCTCCATCCAACCCATCCCAGTGTCCCCATGGCTCAGAGCTCCCTTAGCTCCAAGCCACACGTTCCCTGCTCCAGTTTAACCCCATCACCCCCGGATGGAGGCACCTCCAGCATCCCTGTATCCCCCTCACACCCTGTATCCCATCCGGGAGCTGCTGGATCCGCCTCCTCCCATCGGGACACCGGCTCCGGTTCCCCACAGGGCTCCGGTAGCTCCGAGACCTGGCGCCGGGGGACGGCGCCCCCCCGTGGCCACGTCCTGTACGCGCCGCTGCTGCTGGTGGAGGAGCCGGGGGCCGGGGGCAGCCTCCCCCCGTTATCCCGATGGATCCTACGGGACCGAGCGGATCCCGACCCCGGAGCGCTCCGGTTGAGGCCCCGAGGGTCTGCGGACAGCCTGGTGGAGGCGGTGAGAGAGGGGGGGGCTCAGCACCATCCTTACTGCTGGTGCCAATGGGGATGCTCAGCACCAGGACCCCTATAGGGTTACTCAGCACCAGGACCCCATAGGGATGCTCAGCACCAGGACCCCATAGGGATGCTCAGGACCCCATAGGGATGCTCAGCACCAGGACCCCATAGGGATGCTCAGCACCAGGACCCCATAGGGATGCTCAGCACCCCATAGGGATGCTCAGGACCAGGACCCCCATAGGGTTACTCAGCACCAGGACCCCATAGGGATGCTCAGGACCCCATAGGGATGCTCAGCACCAGGACCCCATAGGGATGCTCAGCACCAGGACCCCATAGGGATGCTCAGGACCCCATAGGGATGCTCAGCACCAGGACCCCTATAGGGTTACTCAGGACCCCATAGGGATGCTCAGGACCCCATAGGGATGCTCAGGACCCCATTAGGGTTACTCAGGACCCCATAGGGATGCTCAGGACCCCATAGGGATGCTCAGCACCAGGACCCCATAGGGATGCTCAGGACCCCATAGGGATGCTCAGGACCCCATAGGGTTACTCAGGACCCCATAGGGATGCTCAGGACCCCATAGGGATGCTCAGGACCCCATAGGGATGCTCAGGACCCCATAGGGTTGCTCAGGACCCCATAGGGATGCTCAGGACCCCATAGGGATGCTCAGGACCCCATAGGGTTACTCAGGACCCCATAGGGATGCTCAGCACCAGGACCCCATAGGGATGCTCAGCACCAGGACCCCATAGGGATGCTCAGGACCCCATAGGGATGCTCAGGACCCCATAGGGTTACTCAGGACCCCATAGGGATGCTCAGGACCCCATAGGGATGCTCAGCACCAGGACCCCATAGGGATGCTCAGGACCCCATAGGGATGCTCAGGACCCCATAGGGTTACTCAGGACCCCATAGGGATGCTCAGGACCCCATAGGGATGCTCAGGACCCCATAGGGTTACTCAGGACCCCATAGGGATGCTCAGGACCCCATAGGGTTACTCAGGACCCCATAGGGATGCTCAGGACCCCATAGGGATGCTCAGGACCCCATAGGGTTGCTCAGGACCCCATAGGGATGCTCAGGACCCCATAGGGATGCTCAGGACCCCATAGGGTTACTCAGGACCCCATAGGGATGCTCAGCACCAGGACCCCATAGGGATGCTCAGCACCAGGACCCCATAGGGATGCTCAGGACCCCATAGGGATGCTCAGGACCCCATAGGGTTACTCAGGACCCCATAGGGATGCTCAGGACCCCATAGGGATGCTCAGCACCAGGACCCCATAGGGATGCTCAGGACCCCATAGGGATGCTCAGGACCCCATAGGGTTACTCAGGACCCCATAGGGATGCTCAGGACCCCATAGGGATGCTCAGGACCCCATAGGGTTACTCAGGACCCCATAGGGATGCTCAGGACCCCATAGGGTTACTCAGGACCCCATAGGGATGCTCAGGACCCCATAGGGTTACTCAGGACCCCATAGGGATGCTCAGGACCCCATAGGGATGCTCAGGACCCCATAGGGTTACTCAGGACCCCATAGGGATGCTCAGGACCCCATAGGGATGCTCAGGACCCCATAGGGATGCTCAGGACCCCATAGGGATGCTCAGGACCCCATAGGGTTACTCAGGACCCTCCTTCCTTCAGGTCCTCATCTCGGAGGGTTTGGGTCTCTTCGCCCGTGACCCCAAGTTCGTGGCCGTGGCTAAACGGGAACTGGCTGACGCATGCGCGATGACGCTGGACGAGCTGGAGAGCGCAGCCGCAGACCTGCTGACCCGGCGCCGCCCCCCGCCCCCCCCCCCCCTCTACAGCGACGAGGAGGCCCCGAGGGGGGGAGGGGCGGAGGAGGAGCTGGGGGATGAGATGGTTTGTGCGGGGGCAGGGTGAGGGGGGGGGAGGGGAAAAGAGCGGATTTTGGGGGTTTTAACCCCAAAAAAATGGGGTTTAAACGAAGGAAATTGGGTGGGAAATGGACAAAAAAAGGGGTTTTCATCAAAACCAAGCGGTTTTCCTCAAAATAAATGGAAGGTTTGCAGTGAAAAAAGAGGAAATGGGAAAAATAAGGTTTTTCCTCCAAATAAAGGCGGTTTTCATCCAAAAGAGCAGGTTTTAAAACACACCAAAAAGGAGCAAACCACAAAAAAAGGGTAGGATAGAAAAGGGTTTTTTTCTAAAAACCTCGTTTTTCCTCACAAAATGCTTCAAAACCAGAGGGATTTTCTTCAAAAATGATGATTTAACCTTCTCTAGATCTATTTTACCCTAAAAAAACTGCATTTTACCACCAAAACGACGTTTTTACCCCAAAACCGACGTTCTCCATCCGCGGAAGCAGGGACACGCGCTCCTGCTTTAACCCCTCCCCGCCCTCCCATTGGCGGAGCCCGCAGCCAATAGGGAAGCGCCTCAGCGGCAGTGGCCACGCCCCCCTCTCCCGTACGTGGTTTATTCTAGGGGGTGGCACTCCCCATAATATCCGCCTTGGCCCCCCCCCCTCCCCTCCCCTCCTCCCCTCCCCCCCTCCCCTCCCCCTCCCCCCCCCTCCCCTCCCCCCCCCCAAAAATCCCCATTTTTAACCTCCAAAGTTTAATAATAATAAAAAAAACATAATACAATAAAATAAGGGCCCCCCCCCCATCCCCTCCCCCCGCTACAAAGAGCACGAGACTGTTAGTGTCCGCGGGGGGGGAGGGGGGGAAGGGCCGGGGGGGGGCCCCTCAAATTCACCCCCTCCCCTCCCCCCCTTCACTCCTCACCCACCCCCCCCATCCCTATAAAAAACCCGGTGCGGGTGGGGGGGAGGGGGGGCCCTGCTGTGCTGGTGGGGGAACCCCCCCTTTGGGTTGGGGGGGGAGGGGGGCACACACGGACCCTGCCCCCCCCCCATCTGGGTGACCCCCCCCCCCCCGGGGCTTAATGATATAAAAGAAATCAACTCAAATAATTACAACACGGGGGGGGAGGGGACAGCCCCCCCCAAACGTGGGGGGTGTTGAGGGCCCCCCAAGGGGTGTGTGTTGGGGGGGGCACACACAGGACCCCCCCCCTTCAGTCCCTCCCCGCCACCATCAGGTGCGTCCATCTGAGCTGGGGGCTCCTTGTCACGAGTCCTGAGGGGGGGAAAAGGGGGTGTGAGGGGGGGGCACCCCAATAGATCCCATTACCCCCCCTCAGCAGGATATTGGGGTCCCCACTCCACTCATACCCCCCCAATGCTCCGAAGACCCCCCCATCCCCCACAACCCCCCTCATGCTCCTCTTAAGACCCCCCCTGTGCTCTCCCTGAGACCCCCCTCACCCCATAACCCCCCCCGCACCCCCTCTTCACCCCATAGAGCCCCTATAACACCCCCCCCCCCATACTCACCCCTGGCGCGTGGGGGCCTGGTGTGGGGCTCTCCCCAGGGGCCCCCCCCCTCGGGACCCCGACTCCTCTTTGGCTCCAGCTCCTCCTTGGCCAGGGGGGGGAGGTCCCCCCGCTCCCCCCTCCGCTTCCGACGGCGCTCGGGGTCCCGGCCTCGGGCACGAGCCCCCCTGCGCTCTGCCTGCTCCAGCTATGGGGGGGGTCACACACCCCATCAGTGACCCCCCCCCGATCAGTGACACACTCATCAGTGACCCCCACCCATCAGCATTAGGGGTGTCCCCATAAGGATTGAAGGGGCTTTGGGGACCCTGAACTGAGAGGGGCAGGGGCTGCAATTGGGGGTATCGAGGGTGGGAAAGGGGCAAGAGCAGCAGCGCGGGGCTGGGGTGGTTTTGGGGTGGTTTTCAGGGTGTTTTTAGGCTGTTTTGAGGTTGGTTTTGGGGTTGTTTCAGGCAGTTTTGGGGTTGTTTTCAGGGTGTTTTTGGGGCAGTTTTGGGTTGGTTTTGGGGTGTTTGCAGGTACCTCGAGCAGCAGCCGGAACAGCGCCACGGGCGGTGGCCGCGCCGCCTGCAGCAGCCTCCAGATGCTCTGGGCCTCGTCCAGCGTCACCTCCAGGAGGTCTCCCTCCATCATCAGCTCCTCCAGCGGCCGCCGCGCAGCCTCCGCCAGCTCCAGCACCGGCCCCTGCAGCCGCGGCAGCGCCGCGCTCAGCGCCTCCAGCTCTGCGGGGGGCAGTGACGTCAGCAGGGGAACAGTGACGTCACCATGAGGACACTGTGACGTCAGCATGGGAACAGTGACGTCACCATGAGGACACAGTGACGTCAGCAGGGGGCGCCATGACATCACCATGAGGACACAGTGACGTCAGGGGGGGCATAGTGATGTCAGCAGGGCCGCCGTGACGTCAGCATGAGGACACTGTGACGTCACCAGGGGTACAGTGACATCAGCGGGGGAACAGTGACGTCACCATGAGGACAATGTGACGTCACCATCGGGACGCCGTGACGTCAGCAGGGGCACTGTGACGTCACCATCGGGACGCCATGACGTCACCATGAGGACACCATGACGTCAGCAGGGGCACTGTGACATCAGCAGGGGGCGCCATGACGTCACCATGAGGACACCATGACGTCAACAGGGGAACAGTGACGTCAGCAGGGGCACTGTGACATCAGCAGGGGGCGCCGTGACGTCACAGCACCAGAGGGACACGTCACCATGGGGACACCGTGACATCATGCCGGGGTACCATAAGGACACCAAGGACATGATGTCACCATGGGGACACGGTGATGTCATGGCACCATAGGGTCACCAATAGGACACCCTGGGGACACTGTCACATCACAGGGGCAGTGAAAGCATCAGGACCATGACATCATAGGGACACCAAGGATATGACGTCACCATGGGGACCCTGTGACATCACCACACCATGGGAACCCCCTCTCACCTGAGGACAAGGCTCCGTTCTTCTCCGGCCCGAGCCCATCGCCGTTCTCCACCGACACCTATAGGGGGTGGGCAAAGGGGGAACACAGATTTAGTGTGGGGCTCACCCACCTTCCCCCCCCAACCCCCCCCATTGCCCCCCCCCCACCTTGGTCTGCTCATTGCGCACAGCCTCCCTCAAGGCTCCATCCCCATGGAGCTCCCCATGGAGCCGGTGCCGCAGCCCTGCCAGGCGCTCCAAGGACCCGGCCACCTCCGGCGATGCCAGGAGCTGCCGGGCCCGGTCCTGCCAGGTGATGGCTCTCTCGGTCAGGCACTGCAGGGCCTCCCCCTCGGGCAGGCGCACGGGCAGCTTCTGCAGCGCCACCAGCAGCGCCAGGATGGTCTCCAGGCGCGGGCGGCGCGAGCGCTGGCACAGCGGGCACAGGAACTTGGCTTCCCATTCCCACCAGGCTGGAGACGGCTTCTGGGAGCCCAGGCGAGGCCAAGCCACGCAGGAGCCGTGGAACCAGTCCCGGCACAGCTGGCACTGCAGCATGGCCGGGCCCGGGGGCTGACCACAGACGCATGAGGGGGGGCCGGGTCCTGGCAATGGAGGGGAGGCCTTCTGGGAGTTGGTGAGGCGGAGCCGGAGCATCCCCTCCTTCTCCTTCTGCTCCCCTTCCTTGAAGGCCACGATCTGGTGGGGGAGGAGGAGGGTTAAAAGGGGGGATGGGGATGGGGGGGGAAGGGATTGGAGGGCACAGGTGGAGTGGAGAGGGAGGGGAAGGAGTGAGAGTAAAGTGGGGTGGGATTGAGGGGAAAAGGATGCGGAATGGAGAGGGAACAGTGGGATCAAGAGGAAAAGGAGCCTGGGATCAAGGGGACAAACCAGACACTGGAAGTGAGTGGAAGGCACTGGCATGGGTGGGATGGAGACGGTTTGTGCTGCAGCCCCCCCCAGATTCCCCAATCCGGGATGCAGCACTCACCACAGCTCCAGGATCCCGCAGGTCCTGTGCCGACAGCCCCAGGCTCTCAGCATCCAGCTTATAGAGCCCTGGCTCCTGCCGCCACTTGAGCCTCTTGCTGCTGTCGGAGCCGGCATCGGCGCAGGGGCACAGCACCTGCATGGGGGGGGGGGGGGTTGGGGGTCAGAGGGGGCTGTGTGACCCCCACCCCCCCCCCATGGTACCCACCTCGAGCAGGGTGTAGCAGGAATTCCGCTTGAGGAAGGTGCGTGAGGCTTTATCCCTCCAGGAATGAGCTGATCCCACCTGCACCTCCAGCTGCCGCAGCTCCTCCAGCCGCACCGGCAGGTCCCGGCCCACGGCCACCAGCCCCTCCAGGTCATCCAGGCACGGGTAGTGGTCCCCGTTCTATGGGGGGCACACACAGGGATGTATGGGGAGGGATAATGGGGGGCGGTGTCTGGAATGCTGCTCCCTACCCCACATGGATGGGGCTGGGCTCTTACCCCCTGCAAGTAACAGGGGTAGTGCCCGTATCCCCCCCAGATGTAAGGGGGACAGGCACCGGATGCCTTCACCCCCCCCTTATATATAGGGGGCAGCTTCCTCATCCCCCACCCCATAGACATATGGGGGGCCAGCCCCATTATCCTGCCTAAATCTATGGGGCAGCCCCTTTATCCCCCCATGACATACAGGGGGCAGCCCCCTTACCCCATCTATGAATACAGGGACATCCCCTTTATCCCCCCCCTAGATCTATGGGGAACCCCAGCCCCATGATCCCATTCAGGTCCCGAATCCCACCTGGATCTCCTCCACATCCGCGATCCAGGCACGGGCCTTGGCCAGGGCCTCCTTCAGGGCCTGGATGTTGGGAAGCAGCGCTGGGATGTTCTCAGCCTCCTTAATGATGGCAGCCAAGGTGGCCGGGGGGTGCTTCTGCCTGTGGGGGGGGCACACATGGGGCTGGCTGCTCACCCCCCCCCCCCCAAAACTGCTGCAGAGACCCCCAAGGGCCTGGCCCCAAACTCCTTTACTGCCCCATAGAAACACATACGGGGGGACAGCCCCAGCCCCTTTATCCCTCCATGGGGATATAGGAAGTGGCCACCTGTCCTCCCCATAGAAACACATGGGGTGCAACCCCTTTCACCCCCCATCAAAACACATGGGGGGCACCCCATTGTCCCCCCTATAAACACACAGAGGGCACCCCCTTGTCCCCCCTATATAAGCACAGAGGGCACCCCATTGTCCCCCCCCATAGAAACACATGGAGAGCACCCCCTTGCCCCCCCCATAGAAGCACAGAGGACACCCCCTTGTCCCCCCCATAGAAGCACACAGAGGACACCCCCTTGCCCCCCCCATAGAAGCACACAGAGGACACCCCCTTGCCCCCCCCATAGAAGCACACAGAGGACACCCCCTTGCCCCCCCCATAGAAGCACACAGAGGACACCCCCTTGCCCCCCCCCATAGAAGCACACAGAGGGCACCCCCTTGCCCCCCCATAGAAGCACAGAGGGCACCCCCTTGTCCTCCCCATAGAAGCACACAGAGGACACCCCCTTGTCCCCCCCATAGAAGCACAGAGGACACCCCCTTGCCCCCCCAGACCTGGCCTCCAGACACATCTGTGCCTTCTCCTCCCAGCGCTGGGCTATGGTGAGCAGCTCCTGCAGCTCGGCCATGGCCACGTCCACAGCAGGGCCTGGTGCCACTGTCCTGCCGGCCTGGATGAGGCCCCTCATGACGGGGAGGGGGACACGGGCTCGGGGCCCCCGCAGCGCAGCCCTCACCTCCTCCAGCCATGCAGCCTGAGCCAGCTGCAGCTGCAGGCGCCGGCCCTCGGGTACCTGCACCCCCAGCCGAGCCCCTCGCTCCAGCAGGGACCGGAGCCTGGCTGGGCTCGGGGGGGGGGACCCATCCAGAGCGGTGCTGGCGTCAGACTGGAACTGCTCCACGCGGTCCAGGAGGGCCTGGGGGGGAAGGGTTAATGGGGGGGGGGAGGGGAAGGGGTGGATGGAGGGTGGGGGGGGGGAGGGTACCGGGATGGATGGAGGGTACCAGGATGGATGGAGGGCACCAGGATGGATGGAGGGCACCAGGATGGATGGAGGGTACCAGGATGGATGGCATTGGGATGGATGGAGGGCACCAGGATGAATGGCATTGGGATGGATGGAAGGTACCGGGATGGATGGAAGGTACCAGGATGGATGGAGGGTACCAGGATGGATGGAGGGAACTGGGATGAAGGGAAGGGAATGGATGGAGGGTAGTGGGATCGATGGAGGGCACTGGGATTGAGTGGAGAATACTGGGATTGAGAAGGGCACCAGGATGAGGGGAAAAGGGCTCTAGGATCACATGGAGGACATCAGGAATGAATGCAGAACATTGGGATTGAGCGCACAAGGACACTGGAATGAGGGGAAAAGTGCACTAGGATAAACTGGAAGGTACTGGGATCGAACGCAGAACACTGGGATTGAATGCAGGACACTGGGATTGAGAGGGAAAGGGCTCTGGGATGGGCTGAATGGAGGGGGTTTGGGGGCCATGCTCAGGGCTCAGTGTCCCTGCCCCCGGATGATGCTCAGCTCCTTCCCCCCCCCATCCCATGCTCCCACACTGGGGGCACACAGAAGGGCCCCCCCAGCTCACCTGGACCTCCCCGATCTGGTGCATGACACAGGGCAGCTGATTCATCTGCTCCAGGAAGCTGCGGAGCTCCTCCACCGTCAGCGACGGAGCAGGGACCCTGCATGGGGGGGATGTGTCAGCCATGGGGGGGGACACGGACATGGGGGAGCCTGAGCTCCATAAGGGACAGGATGGGGTAAACTGGGAGGAGAAGGAGCTGGGATGGTGACATAGAGGGGATGCTGCGGCCACCATAGGGACACCATGAGGACACCATGGGGACACCACAGAGACACCATGAGGACACCATAGAGACACCATAGGGACACCGTAAGGACACCAGGGGGACACCATAGGGACACCGTAAGGACACCAGGGGGACACCATAGAGCCACCATAGGGACACCATGGGGACACCACGGGGGCACCATGGGAACACCATAGGGACACCATAGGGACACCATGAGGACACCATAGGGACACCATAGGGACACTATAGAGCCACCATAGGGCACTCACCCTGTCTCCTGGCAGCTGATGAGCCCCAGCGCCTCAGCCACACAGCGCTCAGCCTGCCCCAGGCAGCCCTTGAGCCGATGCAGGAGCTCGTTCTCAGGGAACTTGCGCTCCCGAGCCTCCGACTCCAGCGCCCGCAGCTCCTCCAGCGCTGGGCACCGATGGGGGGGGGTCAGGGGGGGCCAGGGCACCCCGAGAGCCCCAACATCCCCCCCCCAGCTCACTCCTCCTGCCCCCCTCATTGACATCCTCAAACCCTCTTCCTGACCCCCCAAGGCCCTTTTGAACCCCTTCAAACCCCCTTACAGACCCCCCCAAACCCCTCTTGTTGATGCCCCAACCCCATTGCTGACCCCCCCCAACCCCTCTCTCTGCCCCCCCCCAGCTCACTCCTCTTGACTCACTCCTCCTGCCCCCCTCATTGACACCCTCAAACCCTCTTCCTGACCCCCCAGGCCCTTTTAAACCCCTTCAAAGCCCCTTACAGACCCCCCAACCCCATTGCTGCCCCCCCCAGCCCCTGCTGCCCCCCCCCAGCTCACTCCTCTTGCGCCCGTCCTCCACCTCCAGCGCCATTCGCACTTTGTTGGCCCAAGTGTCGAAGGACTCGGCCCGAACCTTCAGCTTGTGCAGCATGGCCGGGAGCTCGTCCAGGGTGTACCGGTACCTGGGGGGGCAAGGGGGGGTCAAAGGGGTTCGGGGGGGCTGGGAGCACCTCCTTGTGCTCACTGAGAGCCTGGGCACATCCGGACCATCCCCATGGCCCCCTCTATGGGCACACTGAGACCCCCCAGCACCCATAAACCATCCCCATGGGCACCCTGAGCCCCCCAGCACCCATAAACCATCCCCATGGGCACACTGAGACCCCCCAGCACCCATAAACCATCCCCATGGGCACCCTGAGCCCCCCAGCACCCATAAACCATCCCCATGGGCACACTGAGCCCCCCAGCACCCATAAACCATCCCCATGGGCACCCTGAGCCCCCCAGCACCCATAAACCATCCCCATGGGCACCCTGAGCCCCCCAGCACCCATAAACCATCCCCATGGGCACCCTGAGCCCCCCAGCACCCATAAACCATCCCCATGGGCACCCTGAGCCCCCCAGCACCCATAAACCATCCCCATGGGCACCCTGAGCCCCCCAGCACCCCAAACCCCCCCATACCTGAGGTACTGTTTGCTGCGGGGGCACTTGCAGAGATCATCCATGTGGTAGAGGCAGACGAGACACTGGGGGCAGTCATAGCAGGCCAAGGCCGACAGGAAACAGGTTGTCTTGCACTTATCACACTGCCGCTCATCGTCAGGCAGCAGCTCGAACGCCTCCCTCTCCGCCTCTGTGATTCCCTATGGAAGGCACCCAGAGCATCCTCAGCCTCCAACCGCAAGCAATGGGGTCCGGGGGGGTCCTTGGGGGGGTCATTGAGGGGGTCCCACCTTTTCCAGCAGGGCTTTCCGGAGCTTCCTCTCCTCCTGCACCAGGACGAACATCTCCTTGTGCACAGCAGCAGCCAGGTTGAGGTCCAGCTTCTCAGGGCACGCTGCCATCTTACAGATGAGCTCCTCATGGGAGAACACGCAGTACCGGCGCAGGCGGCGGTAGTGCTCAATGCACTGCCTGCCAGCAGGGAGCTGGGGGGGGCAAAGTGTGAGGTACCCCCCCCCGACCCCCCAAAACACCCCCCTTTGGTACCCGGCAATGCCAAGTGTGGTCCCAGCATCACCCGCATCCCATAGCGATGCTCTGGTCCTATGGGATCCGGCTTAGCCATGGGGATGGGGGGGGATGGGGGGGGATGGGGGGGGATGGGGGGGGAACAGGGGGGGTTTGGGGGTACAGGGGCTCACCCAGTCGGCAGTGCAGAAGTTAACAGCCTCGGCGAAGTTGTAGCCTTGGTTGAAGCCGCTGTGGTAGGCACGGGGGAAGGTGATGACGAACTCACCGGCGCATTGGTTGGTGCGGACGACCTGAGGGGGGGGGAAGTGGGGTGAAATGGGGGGGTCGGGAGCTGCAGCACCCCCAAAACCGGCCATATGGGTGCCCAGGGATGGACAGAGCATCCCTGTGTCCTCCCTATGGGCACATTGAGACCCACAGCACCCCTAAACCATCCCTATGGGATGCACAGAGCATCCCCATGTCCTCCCTATGGGTACACTGAAACCCACAACACCCCAAAACCATCCCTCTGGGATGCACAGAGCATCCCTGTGTCCTCCCTATGGATACACTGAGACCCACAGCACCCCTAAACCAGCCTGATGGGATGCACAGAGCATCCCCATGTCCTCCCTATGGATACACTGAGACCCACAGCACCCCTAAACCATCCCTATGGGATGGACAGAGCAACCCCATGTCCTCCCTATGGGTACACTGAGACCCACAACACCCCAAAACCATCCCTATGGGATGCACAGAGCATCCCCATGTCCTCCCTATGGGTACACTGAGACCCACAACACCCCAAAACCATCCCTATGGGATGCACAGAGCATCCCCATGTCCTCCCTATGGATACACTGAGACCCACAACACCCCTAAACCAGCCTGATGGGATGGACAGAGCATCCCCATGTCCTCCCTATGGGTACACTGAGACCCACAACACCCCAAAACCATCCCTATGGGATGCACAGAGCATCCCCATGTCCTCCCTATGGGTACACTGAGACCCACAGCACCCCTAACCCATCCCCACTGCCCCCCCGTTAACAGCAGCCCTGAGACCCACAGCACCCCCAGGATCTTTGGGGTGTCACCCCCCCCCACTCACCGGCACCCCATGGGCCATGAGGGTGTTGGGGTTCATGAGGGTGACGAGCTGGTGCAAGAGGTCCGGTTGGCTCTCAAACAGCTCCGGCGTCAGCTTCTTCATCACCTCCTCGAGGTGCTCAGCCGCGAAGGAGGGGACCCCATACCACGTCTTGGGCTCCCCCCTATGGGTGCAGGGTCAGGGGCACCCAGCACCCTGCGGGGTACCCCCAAACCCTGCCTCGTAGCCCAAAACCCAGCTCAGGATGGAGCTCAGGGGCTGCAGCATCCCCAGAGCCTCCCTTCTTACCCCAGCATCATCTGTTGCTGGCTTGGGGTACCCCAAACAGGCAGCTCTGGGTTGTACCTCTCCCCCATAACACATCTCAGGCTTGGGGTACCCCAAAACCTCTCTTCTCACCCCAAAACCGAGCTCAGGCTTGACCCAATGGGTTGTGGGACCAAAATCCATCCTCTCACCCCATAACCTAACTCAGGGTTGTGGTACCCAAAAACCTCTCTTCTCACCCCAAACCCCATCTCAGGCTTGAAGCACCCCAAAACCTCTCTTCTTACCCCCAAACCTCTCTTCTTACCCCAAAATCTCTCTTTTTACCCCAAAATCTCATTTCTCACCCCAAGCCCCACATCAGCTTTGTGGTACCCAAACCCCATCTCTGTCTTTCTAGCACCCCAAAACCTCTCTTCTCCCCCCATAACCCACACCCCCTAACTTAGGGGGCTGCGACCAGCCCCATCCCTCCCCCTACCAGTGGAGGTAGTTGATGGAGTAGCTCCAGTGGTCCTCAATGTGCCAGCAGAAGGCCGAGAAGACCATGCCCACATAGAGCCAGGGCACCTTCATCCCCGAGATGTCAGCGTTGATGTGGCACAGCACCGACTGCTTCAGCACCGGCATCACATTCAGGTTCCAGCCGCTCCCGGCGTATTCCTAATGGGACAACACCCCCATTGCAAGGATGGGACCGGCCCATCCCATAGCCGAGGCCATACAGGAGGTGGGGGGGGGGGGGGGATGAAGGCTGCTCCATCACCTCCTCCTCGGGGGAGAGCTTCCTCTTGCCATCGCTGATGGGGAAGCCGCTGCCGAACTCCTTGGAGTGGATGTCAGCTCCGTATTCCACAGTCACATCCTCCTCGATGCTGTTCACCAGGCGCCAGAATTCCTTCTCCACCAGCTCCGTAGGGACCATCTGCAGGGAATGGGAAGGTTATGGGGCCGGGGGGGTTCTATGGGGCACACGGGGGGGTTCTATGGGGCACACGGGGGGGGGGGTTTGGGGGACGTACGTGGACGGGCATGTTGAAGTAATCGGCTTTGAAGGAATCAGCCATCTCCCCAAAGCTCTGCAGTGTGTACTCCCGAGTGGCCTGCTCGAAGCCGAACGCCTCCGGGGGCCGCTTGCACTCCTGGGGGGGGGAAAGGGGTCATGGGGGGGGGCCCAGCCCCATAGATGGGGGTCTGCAGGTCCAGAGAGGGGATACGGGGGTCTTGAAGCCACAGCCCCATAGATGGGATAGGAGACGAGGCAGAGAGTTGAGATGGGGGTCCCCAACCCCATAGACGTGACATGGGGGTCTTTAAGCCCACAGAGGGGGTCCCCAGCCCCATAGATGGGGGTCTGCAGCTCCATAGAGGAGATACAGGGGTCTTTAAGCCCATAGATGGGGAGCCATGGCCCCATACATGGGATAGGAAATGAGGCAGGGAGTTGAGATGGGGGTCCCCAACCCCATAGACGTGACATGGGGGTCTTTAAGCCCACAGAGGGGCGTCCCCAGCCCCATAGATGGGATAGGGGTCCCCAAACACACAGACAGAATGGGACATGACGGAGGGGGCTGACATGGGGGTCCCCAGCCCCACATATGGGGGGTGTGCCCCCCCCATCCTCACCGCCATGACGCATTTGGGGCAGCGCCAGATCCCCTTGGGTATCTCGGGCAGGGGGGGCAGGAGGCAGAAGATGTGGTAGTTGTCATCACATCCATCACACAGCAGCAGTTTGTCATCCTCGTCCCCCCGCGAGCAGATCCGGCAGATGTAGGAATCCACCTTGGGGGGGGAATAAAGGGGTTATGGGGGTTGTGCCCCATAGAATGGGGGTCCCAGCCCCATAGCGGGGGGGGGCACTCACAAACTGGCTGTTGCTGTGGCTGCGGCGCAGGCGCATGGTCATCTTGGTGCAGGGCTCGGGGCTGTGCCGCAGCTCCTCCTTCCCCTCCAGGTAGGGCCGGGGGGGGGAGCCTGGCTCGGCCTTGGGCTCGGGGGGCACCGGCTCCTCCTTCACCACCACTGTGGGGGGGCACTCGGGGCCGTCCTTGTCTGGGGGGGGGGTTACAGTGAGGGGAGGGCTGGAACTGGGGGGCTCACAAGGGGATGGGGGGTTACAATGGGGTGGGGTCACAATGGGGGGGTCACAATGGGACTGGAGGGGTTACAACTGGGGGGGTCGCAATAGGATTGGGGGGTTACAATGGGGGGGTCACAATGACAGGAGTCACAATGGGACTAGGGGGTTACAATGGAGGGGTTCACAATAGGATTGGGGGGGTCACAATAGGACTGGGGGGGTTACAATAGGATTGGGGGGGTCACAATAGGATTGGGGGTTACAATGTGGGGGTCACTATAGGATTGGGGGACACAATCAGAGGGGACTATTTGCATTGGGGAGGTCACAATAGGCTTAAGGCAGAGAAACATTGTTGGGGTGGGTGTCACATAAAGAACTGAGGGGCACAAAGGGATTGGGGGGGGGTCACAACCACCCCATAACCCCCCCAAGGAGGCACCTTTCTTCCGCAGGGTCTTATCTTTGGCCACCAGCCCCAAGCCCAACATCTTGGGGCCGGCCCCATAGATCTGCAGCTTCTTCAGCTCTGGGTTCTTCTCAATGTCCTCTTCTGTAGGCTCCGGCTATGGGATTACGGGATGAAGAAGGGGGAATCCCATTGGATGGATGTTGGGGGGGGTGAGGTTGGTTATGGGGTGCCCACCTCCTGCTGCAGCCTCTTGGCCCTGCGGCCATAGCTGTTGAACTTGGAGGGCTGCACTGACTGGCGCAATGGGATGCTGTGGGGTTTGTACTCCCTGTCCTTCTCCTCGCTCTCAAAGGGCCTCGTGTTGCACTGCTGAAGGGACGACAGCTTCAGGATGGTGGGGGGGGAACGGGGGGGGGGGGGTCGGTTTTTGGGGTGCCCCCCCCCAGGCCGCTCACCACCAGGTTGGCTCCGGACTGGTACATCTCATAGGGGTAAATGATGCGCTCGTAGTGGGCGCGCAGCAGAGAGCCAATGTTCTTCCCCGAGGGGTACGAGAGGCGCTGAGCGACCCGGGCCCAGCGCCGGTCCTTGCAGATGGCCTCGTACCCCCCCTCCTCCATCACCACCTGCAGTAAGGGGGGGCACAGACATGAAACACCCCCTAAACTCACCCCTAACCCCCCCAAACCCTCGTACCCCCCCTCCTCCATCACCACCTGCAGCAAGGGGGGGGCACAGACATGAAACACCCCCTAAACTCACCTCTAACCCACCCTCACCTTTGTACCCCCCCCACCTTTGTAACCCCCCCAAACCCTCGTACCCCCCCTCCTCCATCACCACCTGAGGCAAGGGGGGGGGGGGGGGGGCACAGACATGAAACACCCCCTAAACTCACCCCTAACCCCCCCCCCCTTTGTACCCCCCCCAACCTTTGTGCCCCCCCCAACCTTGCTGAGGCTGTAGAGGTCCAGGATGCGCCGCTCCACATTGGGAATCTTGAGGGACGAGCCTTGGATCTCCCAGAACTTGGCGATCTGGTCCAAGTAATTGAGCTTCACCCTAGTCTGCGCCTATGGGATGGGATGGGGGGGGGGGGGGGGGGCACAGTCTGAGCACCCCAAAACCAGCTGGGGATGGAGATAAAGGGGGGACCCCCCCCAAGTTTACCTCCAGCTCATTGAGGCGCTGGATGCGGGGGGTGAACCGGAAGTTGTCCACTTCCACGGCAAAGGGGGGCTGCCAGTCCTGGGCATGGATACAGAAAGGGGGGGTCAGCAGTGATGGGCCCCCCCCCATTCCAACACAGGTAAAGGGACATGTACACCCCAAATGAGGGGGGGCAGCCCTATGGCATCAGCCCACAATGGGGGGGGCACCATGGTCCTGGAAGCCTTCATTAAGCTGGGGGGGGGAACACAGCAGATTGAGCCATGCATTCATCCCGTGCCCCCCCCCCCCCAAACCAGGCACAAGGGGACAAAGGGACCCCCCCTCAATGGGGACACGCCACAACCCCCCCCTCCCCCATCCAGGAACCATGGGAAGAGGGAACCATGGGAAGGGGGGGGGGGCGGGGGCTCGGCTTCCATTCGGGCCCCCCCCATTCGAAGACCCCCCCCCCCCTTTGCCTATGGGGCTGTGGTTGGGACCGACCCCCCCCCCCCCCGCCGCTCGCCAGACAAAGGCTCGGCGGTGGCAGCCATATTGGCCGTGTCACTGTTGTTGTTGTGAGGCCGATGGGGGGGGGCACACGAGACACGCGAACGCCCCCCCCCCCAAACCCCCTTAACCCCCCCCCCCCATAGCCCTTAGGATGAACCCCCCATAGCCAGCACAATGGGGGTGTACGGGGGGGAGGGAACAGGGTGCCCCCCCCCCTCTGGACTGTGCAGCACCCCCAGTGCCCCCCCCCGGACCATAGGCACCAGTTCTGCATGGGGGGGGGGGGTTGTAAGGGAGGTATTTACCCCCCCCCATAGGTGCTCATTGGGTATTTACCCCCTGCCAAGTGAATACAGACCCTACAGAGCAGGTATTTACCCCCTCTTAGAGGATTATTTGCCCCCCCGGGGGCATTTACACTTCTATTATATAGATACAAAGTAGGAAGGGGAGGGGGCAATTATTCCTTATGGGGAGGGCAATTACCCCCCTTAATACGAAGTTCCTCCCACCCATGGGGGGCAATTAATAGAAAATACCCCCTCAAGGGGGAGGTTAACCCCCCAAAGGGGATTTACCCCCTCCACAGAGGCTTAACCCATGGGGGGGGGGGGGGCAATTCCCCCTCCAAAGCGAGAAAACACCCCCCTATGGGGGGCAATTAATGAGGGAATACCCCCATGGGGGGCAATTCCCCCTTCAATGGGAACTGAATCCCCCCATGGGGGCAATCGCTGGTCCTCAAGAGGAACTTAAACCCCTATGGGGAGGAGAGGTGGAACCAACCGCGCTTGGGGGGCACGGCAATGGGGCAGACCCATAAGTGAAGGGGGGGGGGACACACACACGGGACCCCCCGTTACTCACGGCCGGGGGTCGGATCTTGCAGATGCCGCTCTTCTCGGCGATGGGCCGGATCTTAGCGATGTACCCCAAGGGGTCGCTGAACTCGGCCCAGCTGGGCTCGAACACGGGGCACTCGGGGGGGGGCAGGAAGTCCTCGGGGGGCTCGGGCTCGGCCGAGCCCCATGCCGACCCCCACTCCCCCCTGCGGGGCTTGTCCTCGGGGCCCGGCCGCTCCGGGGCCTTCCGTGGGCTCCGCTCCTCCCCCGACAGGCGCCCCCCGGGGCCTCTCCCGGCCCCGCCGCTCTTCCCCCCGCTCCTCCCCGCCGGGGGCCGGGGGGCGGCCGCTGCCTTCTCGTCCCCCCCCCCCGACCCCTTCGGGGCGTCCACGCCGGGTTCCGACCCCCCCCAGTCCCCTCCGCGGCCCCGTTTGGCTTCCTCCTCCCCGTCGGGGTGCGGGGAAGGGGCCCCCCAAGGAGGGGACCCCCCCGGGCCGGGCCCCCACTCCTCTTCCATCGTCCCCTCACGGAGGCCGGGTGGGCTCCCTCAGGGGGCCATGGAGGCCCCCGCCGCCCCCTCACCAGGCCGCGGCCGCCCCCCCTTCTCCCTTCAGCCGCAGGGAAAAGGGGGGGTCACAAACACACCTTAAACCTCCCCCCCCCTTCCCCTTGTGCCTCCTCCGACCTGCACCGACCCCGGCCCCGCCGCTGCCGCCGCCCCGGCCCCGGCCCCGCGCTGCGGCCGCCTCAGGCTTCAGGCCTGCCCGGTCCCCCCGGCCCGGCCGCCGCCGCCATCTTGGGTCCCCTCCTCCTCCTCTCAACCCCCCCCCCCCCCCCGCCCGGCGCACGCACACACTGCGCAGGCGCGGGGGGTTGCACGCTGCACAGGGTGGTGAAGCGAATAGCCTCACGGAGATGTGTTCTTCCGCCGGGGGGAAAAGGGGGTGCGGAGGGAGGGGGAGAGACCGGAATGGCTTAAGAGGGGACGGGAAGAGGAAAGGGAGACGCGGCCATGGGCACCCCCCCGAGGGAGGGGCTCTTGAGGAGGGGGGGCTGGAGGAGAGAGCGGAGAAATAGTCCCGATGCTCCGCCCCCTTTCGCGGCGGAGTGATCCCCCGCCTCCGGCTCGCCTCCGCGGCTGGGTCAGCGCAGGAACCGGGGCTTCTTGTGCACGTTTAAAGAGGCGCAGCGCGCATGCGCCGCCCGCAGGGTGGAGGGGCGGGGCCAAGGGGAGATCACGCCCATAAAAGGGGCGGGGTCAATGGAAACCCCGCCCCTTCGCTGTCGCTCCTGCCCCACCCAGCGGTACCTACAGCCCCTATAGAACCCTATAGCCCCAGAGCTTAGTTATAGCCTCTATAGTCCCCAAGGCCCTATAGCCCCCAGACCGCTATAGGCCCCAAGCCTTTATAGCCACAGGGTCACTGTTATGGCCTCTATAGCTTCCAGATCCTATAGAGCTCCTATGGTCCCTGTTATGGTCCCTATAGCTCCAGGTGCCTATGGTTACAGAGTCCCTCTTATAGCCCCTACATCCTCCGGACCCCTATAACCTTTAGCCCCAGGGTCCCTATATAGTTATGGCCCCTATAGCCCCCACACCCCTATATTTCTTCATACGGCTTCTATGGCCTTGTGACCCTAGATCCCAATGGGTCCTGCACCCCATAACCCCCTTCAAGGCCCCTATAGCCATCAGACTCATATCAATCCCTATACCCCCAGACTCCCTACACCCCCAGGTTACACCCTCTATATGGCCCCACCATCCTATACCCTACCCCCTACAGCCTCTATAGGGGGTGTCACCACCATTGTCGTCCCCCCCCCAAGAAGGGGCACACGCCAGGGGCCGGCCGGTCCGTTTATGAAGCATCAAATATACAGTCTCTTATATACAGGGCCCGGCGCGGGCGCATGCGGGCCCGGGAGCCTGGGTCCCCCCCCTCGGGGTCCGGGTGGTGGGGTCCGGACATTGGGGTCCCCTCTATGGACATCAAAGGGGGGGACGGGACCACCCAGGCATCCGGGGGGGGGGGGAGATGGGAACAGAGGACATTGGGGGGGGGGACAAGGGAGGTTAAAGTGCCATGTGACATTCAGCCTGAGCTGGGGGGGGGGGGGGGGCCACCCTCAACGCCGGACCCCCAAGATGATGAAAGGGGGGGGGGGAACCCCAAGGCGCGAGCAGCCAATCACGAGCCACGTGCAAGGGTTTTGGGGGGCGGGGGGGGGCAAGGGTAAAAGAGGGGGGGGCATCCAACGTGCCGGCGCCGTCCATCGCTGCCATGAGCTGTGTCCGTCCTCAGCCCGGGGGGGGGAATGGGATCGATGGGATCGATGGGATCAATGGGATCAATGGGATCAATGGGATCGATGGGATCAGACCACGGTGCTGATGCGGTTCCCCCCCTTGGGTTTGGGGGGGCCCTGACCAGCTTGGGCCAGGGGCGATGTGGGGCCGGCAGGGGAATGGGGGCTGAGGGGGGTGTGGGGTGAAGGGGGGGGCAAAGGGGGGTAAGAGGGATGGGGGGGGATGGGGGAGTGGGGTGCGGGATGGTGATGGTGATGATGATGATGGTGATGATGGGGAGGGGGGGCCGCCCCCCCAGCGCCGCCGCCCCCCCCCCGAAGGGCCCCCCCGGGGGGGCCCCCCCCACCGCCGCCCCCCCCGAACACAAAGTGCTTGGCGGCGGCGGCGGCGGTGGGGGGCGGGGGGGGGTGGTGGTGCGGGGGGGGCCCGGTGGGGTACGCGTGGGACAGCCCATGGTGGGGGGGGGCAGCGGGGCTGTACAGGGGTAACGGGGACAGCGGCTGGCGGGGGGGGCCGGGAGGGGCCCCCCCCCCTCTTGGGTCGGTGCAGGGTGTAATGGGGGTGCGGGGGGAGGGAACCCCCCCCCGGGGGGGCCGTGCTGCTGCGGGGGGGCCGACAAGGGGGGGGTGGGTCCCCCGTGGAAGCGGGGGGGGGCCCCGGCGGCGATGGCCGGGAGCGGCGGGGGGGGGGGCGGGCCGAGCGGGAGGGGGGGGCTGCTGCGGGTAGGGGGGGGGCGGCGGGGGGCCGGGCCCCCCCCCCCGCTGCCGCCGCCCCCCCCCCGCCGGCCCCGTGGCAGTACTGAGCGTGCAGCGCCTGCAGCTTGGAGGGACCCTCGGCGGCCCTGGGGGGGGCGGGGGGGGGGGGGTGGTGGTGATGGGAGGAGGAAGCCGAGGAGGAGGAGGCTGAGGCCGAAGCGGGACCCCCAACGCCGGGGGGGGGGTCCGGGGGGGCCCTTCCCCCTCCGGCTCCCGAAGAGGGACCCCAGGAACGAGGAGGAGTTGGACACCGGCCGGGGGGGGGGTTTGTACCCCTCGGGGGCGGCCCCGGGACCCCCCCGCGCCTGCGGCCGGGGGCTGCTGATGATGGAGCCCTGCGGACAGGGGCGGGGTCAGGACGAGCTAGGCCACGCCCCCTCCCACCGGACCGGCCTCCTATTGGTGGGTGAGGCTCGGCCCCTGCAGGGAGCTCTGCCCCCGTCCGAGCTTAAACCCCGCCCACCCCATGCAAGCCCCGCCCCCTAGGGCCAAGTCCCGCCCCTTTCCCCCAGGAGCAACGAGCTTGAATGCCTCAGTGGGCGTGGTCTAGATGGGGGCGTGGTCTTTCAAGGGGCGTGGCCTGCGGGGGCCCCCCTCACCTCGATGGTGCTGTCCAGGGACCCCACGCTGTTCCGCCGGCCCCGCTTCCCTGGGGGGGGGGACACACAACAGGACACAAAATAAGGGGGGGACCCCCCATCGTGACCCCACCAATGCCCCCCCCAGCCCCCATTTACCCCCCATAGCCCCCCATTTACCCCCCATAGCCCCCTATTTACCCCCCATAGCCCCCCATTTACCCCCCATAGCCCCCCATTTACCCCCCATAGCCCCCCAAATCCCCCCCCCCGCTCACCGCTGTCCGAGAGGTCCCGTAGGGAGCTGCTGAGGGCGCTGCGCTTGAGCCCCTCTCCCCCCCCGAAGGCCTCCTCGAGGCTGCTCCGGCTCAGCCCATTCAGCGCCTCGCGGGGGGGGCCCCCGCCCCGAGCCCCCGACACCCCCTTCTGCTTCTCCAGCTCGGCTGCAAAATGGGGGGGGGGGGGAACACAGGCAGGGGTCAGCCCAGGGCACCCCCAGCATCCCCAGTGCATCCCATGGCCCAGCCCATTACCCCCATTGCCCCCATGATTCCCATTGCCCCATTGCCCCATCACCCCCATAGCTTCCATCACCCCATCACTGCCATCATCCCCGTTACCCCCATCACCCCATAGCCTCCATCATTCCCATCATCTCCATCACCCCTCTTGCCCCATCACCCCCATCACCCCCATTCCCCCATCACCCCTATCACCCCTATTGCCCCATCACCCCCATCATCCCCATCACCCCCATTCCCCCATCATCCCCATCACCCCCATTCCCCCATCACCCCTATCACCCCCATTCCCCCATCACCCCTATCACCCCTATTGCCCCATCACCCCCATCACCCCCATCACCCCCATCACCCCCATTCCCCCCATCTCTCACCCTCCACTCTGTATTTCTCCATCTCCTGCACCTCAGCCACACTCTCCCGGAGGTCACTGGCGAAGCGCAGCCGGTCCTGGGGGCTGGGCGCGTTGAACACGATGAGCACCTTCCGCTCCCCCCCCGGCGCCGCCGACAGCAGCTTGATCCCGAACTGGTAATCTGGGGGGGGGGCAATGGGGCAGGTGCAATGGGGTGGGTACAATGGGATGGGGGGGGATGGGGCAGGGGCAATGGGGTGGGTACAATGGGATGGGGGGGGATGGGGCAGGGGCAATGGGGTGGGTACAATGGGATGGGGGGGATGGGGCAGGGGCAATGGGGTGGGTACAATGGGATGGGGGGGCAATGGGGTTTGGGGGGGCAATAGGGCAGGTGCAATGGGGTGGGTACAACCGGGGTTGGTGGTGCAACAGGGTGCTGGGAGCACTGGCATGGGCACTGGGAGCACTGGCATGGGTGCTGGAGGCAATGGGGTACTGGGATGAGCACTGGAATGGGCAGAGCACTGGGATGGGTGCTGGGGGGATGCTGGGCTGGGGGCCACCATGGGACAAGCGATGGGCAACACAAGGGTGTAGGGGACATCCCATGGGATACCCTATGGAGGACACTGTGGCATCCCATGGGAAGCACCAGCAGACACCCTACAGGCAGCACTCCATGCTGGACCACACGGAGCAAAGGGGCAGGGGAGCACCAGTGGGTTGCCGTCGGGTGCCATAGGGTGCTATAGGGTGCCATAGGGTGCTATAGGGTGCCATAGGGCGCTATAGGGTGCCATGGGGTGCTATGGGGCTCACAGGCGTTCTGGAAGAGCTGCATGTGCATCTCCACCAGTGGGAAGCTCTGGCGGAAGCTGTAGGTCACCAGGATCTTCTTCTTCTGGAAGATCTTCGTCACCTATGGGGTCCATAGGGTCAATGGGAGACCCCCCCATGGACACCCCCATGGGGGACCCCAGCCCCACGGCCCCCCCCGCTCACCACCAGAAGGTCATTGAAGAGGAAGACCTCGCGCTGGTGCAGCCCCAGGCGCTGGGGCCGGTTGGGGTCGGGCACCTCATAGAGTTGGCAGCAGCAAACCAGGCGCCGGTGGGGCAGGGACAGCACCTGGGGACAAGGGGGGGTCCTTGGTAACTGCAATGGTGCCGTTGGGCAACCCTGAGACTGCCCCATAGGTTGTGGTCAATGGGCAGCACAGGGTCAATCAGGGCTTCTGCCATAGGGTGATCTAGAGCCTCCCTCTAGAGCATCACCCATAGGGTGTCCTAGAGCATCCCCTATAGGGTCACCTAGAGCATCACCCATAGATTGGTGGCCTACAGCAGCCACCATAGTGTCACCAAGAGCATCCCTCATAGAGCACCTAGAGCATCCCCTATCGGGTGGCCTAGAACATCTCTCCATAGATCACCTTAAGCATTCTCCATAGGGTCACCATAGCCCATCCCCTATGGGTCCCCTACAGTGTTCTCCATAGGGTCACCATAGCCCATCCCCTATGGGTCCCCTACAGCATTCTCCATAGGGTCACCATAGCCCATCCCTATGGGTCCCCTACAGCATTCTCCATAGGGTCACCATAGCCCATCCCTATGGGTCCCCTACAGTGTTCTCTATGGGGTCACCATAGCCCATCCCCTATGGGTCCCCTACAGCATTCTCCATAGGGTCACCATAGCCCATCCCCTATGGGTCCCCTACAGCATTCTCCATAGGGTCACCATAGCCCATCCCCTATGGGTCCCCTACAGTGTTCTCCATAGGGTCACCATAGCCCATCCCCTATGGGTCCCCTACAGTGTTCTCCATAGGGTCACCATAGCCCATCCCCTATGGGTCACCACAGACCCCCCCAGGATCGGTCCCATCCGGACCCACCGGCTTCTTGCCGACGATCATGCGCTCGACAGCCTGGACCTGGGACACGTGGTCATCGTTGGTGCGGAGCTCGCGGCTCTGGATGCGCTGGTAGATGCCCACCAGCATGTCCCGGGGTATGTCCTCCCCATTGTCCACCCCTGCGTGACACGGACCCCCCCCCATCAGCGGTGAATGGGGACCCCCCATTGCCCCCCATTGAGGAGCCCTGTCCCCATCACCTCGGAGGTTCTTGATGAAGTCCTCCAGCTTCATCTTGCGCTCGGCCTTCACGCTGGGGCTGTACATGTCGGTGTTGAGGAGGATGATGGCGAAGGCCAGGATGAAGATGGTGTCCGGGTTGCGGAACTGGCGCAGCAGGGCCGCGTTGCACACGCAGTAACGCTGGCTGGGGGGTGGGCAGGGGGGGGTGCATGGGGTCAAGGTGTCCCCATGGGGCAGGGGGGGACGGGACACACACGGGACTCAGGCCCGGGGGGATGCAGAGCTCGGGTGTGGGGAACCACCTTGAATGGGATCTATAGGGTCACCTAGAGCATCGTGGGGGGCCCAGTGCCCCCCTGTGTGGTCCATAGGGACACCTGGGGCTTCTCCTATAGGGTGACCTAGAGCATCCCTCAGAGGTCACATGGAGCATCCCTCATAGATCACACAGAGCATCCCTCCATGGGGTCACCTCCCATAGGGTGACCTAGAGCATCCCTCACAGATCCCATTGAGCATCCCTCATAGATCCCATTGAGCATCCCTCCATAGGGTCACCTCCCATAGGGTGACCTAGAGCATCCCTCACAGATCCCATTGAGCATCCCTCATAGATCCCATTGAGCATCCCTCATAGATCCCATTGAGCATCCCTCATAGATCACATTGAGCATCCCTCTAGATCACATGAAGCATCCTTCATAGATCCCATTGAGCATCCCTCCATAGGGTCACCTCCCATAGGGTGACCTAGAGCATCCCTCACAGATCCCATTGAGCATCCCTCATAGATCCCATTGAGCATCCCTCATAGATCCCATTGAGCATCCCTCATAGATCCCATTGAGCATCCCTCCATAGGTCACCTCCCATAGGGTGCCCTCGACCACCCCTCCCGGTCCCACCGAGCCCCCCCCGGCCCCCCCCCTCACCTGAAGGCCTCAATCAGCCGCTCCACCTTCTGTGCCTCCCCCTGCACGCGGATGTGGGACTGGAACTTGCGCAGAGCCTCATCCAGCTCCATACCCGAGAAGTCCATCTCATCCACGACACAGCTGCGGGGGGGGGAGCAGGGGGGGGGGGGGGCTCAGCACCATGGACCCCCCCCCCCCTCCATCACCCCCCCCCCCCATGGCCGTGCCCTCACTCCAGCACGTCGCGGTTGAACTGCTTCTGGCGGTTGCCCAGGAACTCGCCGATCATCTGGCGGCTCAGCCCCTTCCGCTCCAGGATGAAATGAGCCACCCCCAGGGGGGTGTCGGACAGGAACCCCCTCTCGATCAGGTACTGGATCCCCTTCTCTGGCTTCCTGCAATGGGGGCGACAATGGGGGTTATGGTGTGTGTGGGACACCCCAACCCCACCATGGACATAGGGGGCCTGGATGTCGTCATCCCATGGTAGGCATGGGGTGGGGTCACCTAGAACATCGTACGGGATAGGATTGCCTAGAGCATCACCATACCCATGCTATAGGGTCATCTAGAACATCACCATACCCATGCTATAGGGTCATCTAGGACATCACCATACCCATGCTATGGGGTCACCTAGAGCATCACCATACCCATGCTATAGGGTCACCTAGAGCATCACCATACCCATGCTATAGGGTCACCTAGAGCATCACCATACCCATGCTATGGGGTCATCTAGAACATCATCATACCCATGCTATAGGGTCATCTAGGACATCACCATACCCATGCTATAGGGTCACCTAGAGCATCACCATACCCATGCTATGGGGTCATCTAGAACATCATCATACCCATGCTATAGGGTCATCTAGGACATCACCATACCCATGCTATAGGGTCACCTAGAACATCACCATACCCATGCTATGGGGTCACCTAGGACATCACCATACCCATGCTATAGGGTCATCTAGGACATCACCATACCCACACTATAGGGTCAATAGAATATCACCATACCCATACTGTAGGGTCACCTAGAACATCACCATACCCATGCTATAGGGTCACCTAGAGCATCGACATACCCATGCTATGGGGTCATCTAGAGCATCACCATACCCATGCTATGGGGTCATCTAGGACATCACCATACCCATGCTATAGGATCAATAGAATATCACCATACCCACACTATAGGGTCACCTAGAACATCCCCATCCCCACACTATGGTGCCACCCCAACCCCCCCACCCCACCCCCCCCATCCCCTCACTTGTTGAACAGGTTGAGCCCGATCCTGTACTGCCTCCTCTGCACCACATCATTGTTGAGCGCTGGTGAGTCCCAGCTCTGCCTTGGCTCCCGTTGGTACACGGCCTTGCCGGGGGGGGCCTGGGGGGGGGCTGCGGGCGGGGGGGGGGGGGCGGGGGGGGTCTGCGCAGGCTCTCGTGGGATGAGGACCCCGAGGAGCAGTTGAGGCTCCCGTTGGAGTTGGAGCTGCTCCCGAGGCTCTCGTTGTCCCCATCCGACCCCTCCTCGGGAGGGGGGGGGGGGCGGCGGGGGGGGCCCCGGGGGGGCGGTCGGAGGGGGGGGGGGGGGTCCGGATGGAAGCAGCGATGGGGGGGTCCGCTCCGGGGCAAGGGGCCCCCCCCGCCCCCCCCGTCGGGTTCGTAGGGACCCCCCCTGTTGATGGAGCCGCGGTCGGAGCGGTCGCTGAGGTCAGCGGAGCTGTCGCTGGGGGGCTCCACTGTGAGCAATGGGGGGTGCCCCCCCCCCCCCGCCGCCCCCCCCCCCGCGGCCCCGGCACTCCAAGCAGGGGGGGCCGCCCCGGCGGGGGGGGTCCTCGCCCCCCCCCCAGCGGTCGGCGGGGCCCGGGGGGGGGGCGGCGCTGTTGTTGGGGGGCGGCGGAGGGGGGAGCGGAGGGGGGGGCGCGGGGGGAGGGGGGGGGCCCCCCGTGTCCGAAGGGGGGGGCTCGGGGCTGGGGGGGCGCTCGGGGGAGCGGGGGGAGCCTGGGAGCCCCTCGTCCAGGTACAAGGTGACGTCACTGGCGGAGGTGGCGGCGCTGTCCCCCGCGGGGGGGGCGGGGGCGCCGGGGGGGACCCCACGGCCGCCCCCCCCCCAGGGCCTCGTCAATGGAGGCGGCCAAAGACTTCACCTGGGGGCAGAGAGAGGGGAGAACCCCCCCCCCCGACGGCAGCCATTGAGCACCCACATAGCCCATGGGCACCCCCATAACGTGAATCCCCCCCATAGCCTATGGACCCCCCACCCATAGCCCATGGGACACCCCAATGGCCACCAAGTCGTCCCCCCCAAAGCCACTGGACCCCCCCCCATTGACCCCTCCATGACCTCCCCATCAATCCCATGACCTCTGTGACCCTCACAGCCCACGGGAAGCCCAGGACCCCATGGCCCCATGACCCCATAGTCCCCACAGTCCCCTATGGCCCCCATAGTCCCTTATAACCCCCATACCCCCACAGTCCCCTATAGCCCCCATACCCCCACAGTCCCCTATAGCCCCCATACCCCCATAGTCCCCTATAGCCCCCATACCCCCATAGTCCCCTATAGCCCCCATACCCCCATAGTCCCCTATAACCCCCATACCCCCATAGTCCCCTCTGGCCCCCACCTGCTGCGCAAACGCCTCCTCCAGGTCAGCCCCTCCAGGCCCAAAATCCGCCGAAGCCGAGAGCTGCCGGGGGGGGCTCCCGGGCCCCCCCCCTCCCATTCCCCCCCCCCCAACCTCCCCAGGGCCCCCCCCCACCCCCCCTCCGCCCCCTCCCCCTCCTCCATCCAGGCCGGCCCTACAGGAGCCCCCATATCGGGGCGCCCTGCGGGGCCCCCCCAGCACCCCCTCGTCCAGCGAGGCGGGTTTGCCCTGGAAGTAGGGGGGGGGCGGCGGGGGGGGCCCCGGGGCCGGCGGGGGGGGGCCTCGGTCGTACTCCTCGAAGGAGAACTGCAGGCGCAGGCCGGGCAGTGCCAGGCGCCGCGCGCGCCCCCCCTCGCTCCGCAGCCGCTCGAACTTCTGCGCCATGCGGTAGCGGCGGAACGCGGCCTGGATGGTGCGGGCGGCGCGGCGAGTGCGGAAGTAACCTCCGTACTTGCGCTCCAGCATCTCCACCTGCGGGGGGGGCAGGGGATGGGGGACATGGGGATGGGGACATGGGGATGGGGACATGGGGATGGAGATGGGGATGGAGACATGGGGATATGGGGACATGGGGATGGAGACATGGGGATGGGGACATGGGGACATGGGACAGGGGATGGGGACATGGGGATGGGGACATGGGGATGGGGATGGGGATGGGGACATGGGGATGGGGATGGGGACATGGGGACATGGGGATGGGGACATGGGGACATGGGGATGGGGACATGGGGATGGGGATGGGGACATGGGGACATGGGGATGGGGACATGGGGACATGGGGATGGGGATGGGGACATGGATGGAGACATGGATGAAGAGATGGGGATGGAGATGGGGATGGGGACATGGGGAGATGGGGATGGATGGGAGCATGGATGGGGATGAGGATAGGGATGGAGAGATGGGGACATGGGGATGGAGACATGGGGATGGGGATGGAGATAGGTATGGGGATGGATGGGAGCATGGATGGGGATGGAGACATGGGGATGGGGACATGGGGATGGGGAGATGGGAATGGGGATAGGGATGGAGAGATGGGGACATGGGGACATGGGGACATGGGGATGGAGATGGCGATGGGGATGGATGGGAAGATGAGGATGTGGATGGACATGAGGATGGGGAGATGGGGATGGGGACATGAACAGGCACATGGAGACAGGGAGAGAACAGGGCAGGAGGAGGAGCACACGGTGAGGCCACTGTGCAGGGCTGGGGATCACCATAGGGGCTGGGGGTCACCATAGGGGTTGGGACCACCCCAGAGGGATGGAGATGCCCCCACACCACCCAGTATATCCCAGTCCCATTGCACCCCCCCCAGTACCTTCTTGTCCTCCAGGTCAGTGGAGAGCTCATAGCTGTCGCTCAGAGCCTTCGGCCTCTTGCTCTCCTCCTCCTCCTGCTGCTTGCGCAGGGCCACGCTCGCCGGCTGCGGGGGGAGCCGGGCCCAGCCCAGCCCCGGGGAGCCCCCCCCGGACCCCCCCGCGCCGGGGGGAGCCGCCTGGGACAGGCCCCGGTACGGGGGGGGGCGCCCGGGGCTGTCGGGGACCGGCCCCCCCCCCTCGCTGCCCGGAGCGTCACCGTCCACGCTGCGGGGACACAGGGGCACCCGTTGGCACCCATTGGTACCCATTGATACCCATTGGTACCCATTGACAGCCATTGATACCCATTGGTACCCATTGACAGCCATTGATACCCATTGGTACCCATTGATACCCATTGGTACCCATTGACAGCCATTGATACCCATTGGTACCCATTGACAGCCATTGATACCCATTGACAACCACTGACAACCACTGACACCCATTGACAACCATTGATACCCATTGGCAACCATTGACACCAATTGGCACCCATTGACACACATTAACACCCATTGGCACCCATTGACAACCATGGACAACCATTGATATCCCCATTGACAACCACTGGCACCCACTGACAGCCCTGAGACACTCATTGACACCCTCTCAGACTCCCATTGACACCTCATTGACACCCCAGGGACACCCCATTGACACCTCATTGACAAACCTATTGACACCCCATTGACACCCCATTGTCACCTCATTGACAACCCTTGGACCCCCTCTGAGCTCAGACCATGGGGACACAGAGATGGGGACATGGGAATGTGGGGATAAAGGGACACAGACACACGGAGATGATGGGAACACCTGGATATGGGGACACACGGACATGGGGACACACGGACATGGGGACACATGGACATGGGGACACATGGACATGGGGACAGAGGGCAATGGGGATGCATGGACATGGGAACGCATGGACACACCAGACGTGGGATACACGGATACCTGGACACGGGACATCGGGACCCACAAACACAGGGATACAAGCACATGGGAACACACGGACACAGGCACCCCCCCCATCACTGGGGCACCCCAACCTCTGCCCCCCCCCCCAACTGGGGCCCAGGCGCCTGGGAACGGAGGGGGTGGGGAAAGGGGGGGGTGGTGTTCATAGGGATGGGGGGGGGTCCCCAAAACAAGGGGGGGGAGGTTCAAAGGCCGGGGGGGAGGGGTTAAATGATGCTGCGGGGGGGGTTATGGGGGGGGTTATGGGGGGGTCCCCACTCACCCGTGCAGCAGCCGCTGCCGGAGCGGCCCCCGCCGCTGGTCGGCCGTGCACTGCAGGCACCACATCGGGGGGGGGGCACCCCCAAAATGGGGGGGGGGCACAGACACGGGGACACCCCCACAAAGAGGGGGTCCGGGGGGGGGGTGTCCGGCTCTGCTGCAGCAGCACCAAAGGCCTGATCGGCCGATGGAGGAAGAGGGGGGGTAAAGGGGGGGGGGAGGAGCCGGAGGAGCGACCCCCCCTTAACCCCCCCCAAAGCGGTTGGCGGGGTCCTCACCCCATGAAGGGGGGTTTGGGGGGGTCCATTTGAGATGGAAACGGGGGGGAGGGCACAAAAAGGGGGGGGCAAGGGGGGGCCTGGATGCCTGATGGAGGAGGGGCTGCCCCATTGATATGGTGGAGGGGGATGTCTGGGTCGTGTGTGTGTCCCCCCCCCGTTCCGCTGCAATGGGGGGGTCTGCTCCCCACACACACTGGGGGGGGTGAGGTGACACTGGGGGGGTGTCCCCCCCAATGGGGTGTTCCCAATGGAGGGGGGGGGGGGTGGAAATGGGTTCTCCTGGCCCCAGGCGCCTGCGCAGAGCATCCCCCCCCCCCCCCTTCGGGATGTCGGTTGCCATGGAGACGCGGCGGGGGATGAAGGGGGGGGGGGATGCGGTTGGGATACCCGGGATGGGGGGAGGGGAGGGGATGGGGGGGGGGGATGGGGGGTCCCGGCCGCCTGGGTCCTCGCGCGAGCCCCGCCCCCCCCCCCCCCCCCCCCCCCAACGTCACCGTTTGGTCCTCAAAATAGCGCGAGGAGGCGCCATGATGGAGGCGTCGCCATGGCAACCGCCCCCAAACAGCCCATCACCTCCCCCCCCCCAACAGCGGACGGGGGAGGACCCATATGGCGCCTATAGGGCCCTGGGGATCCATAGGGTCTCTGTGGGCCTATAAGGATGCAAACATTCCCTATAGAACCCTAGGGATCCATACAGCCCCTATGTGTCTATAAGGATCCAAATAGCCCCTACAGATCCCTAGGGATCCATACAGCCCCTATGTGACTATAAGGATGCTTATATCTATATATCTATATATCTTATATCTAGGGATCTATAGGGACCTACAGATCCCTAGGGATCTGTACAGCCCCTATGTGTCTACAAGGATCCAAATAGCCCCTACAGATCCCTAAGGATCCATATGGTCTCTATAGGTCCCAGGGCACTCTCACAGTCTCTATATATAACAGCCACGCAGCACACAGAGCACCCATGCAGTCCATATAGAAAGGAGCCACCCAGCACCCAGGGCACCCATCCAGTCCCTATGCAGGCCCTGCAATACCCATACACCTTACAGCACTGTAGGGCTTCTACACTGCCTGTGCCTATAGAGCCCCTACAGCACCAATACTGCCCTGTGTTGCTCTATACAGCCCCTATAGCATCGATACGGCCCTATGGAGCTCTATACAGCCCCTATAGCATCCATATTGCCCTATGGAGCTCTATACAGCCCCTATAGCATTAATACTGTCTACAGGGACCTGCGGGGGGGTTTCCATAGGGCTCCTATGGGGGGGCTCTTACCTGCGGGTGGGGGGAGGTTGGAGCCAAGAGGAGCCGGGTGGTACCTGGAGGGGGGGGGCACGGACAGAGGGATGGGGGGGGATGGATGGACAAGGGGGGGGCACGATGGGCAGACGGGGGGGGGGACAAGCACCTATCCCTGCCTATGGTGGGATAACGGAATGGGGATGGATGGGGATGGATGGGGATGGATGGGGACGGATGGGGATGGATGGGGATGGATGGGGACGGATGGGGACGGATGGGGACGGATGGGGATGGATGGGGACGGATGGGGATGGATGGGGATGGATGGGGACGGATGGGGATGGATGGGGATGGATGGGGATGGATGGGGACGGATGGGGATGGATGGGGATGGATGGGGACGGATGGGGACGGATGGGGATGGATGGGGATGGATGGGGATGGATGGGGACGGATGGGGATGGATGGGGATGGATGGGGATGGATGGGGACGGATGGGGATGGATGGGGATGGATGGGGACGGATGGGGATGGATGGGGATGGATGGGGATGGATGGGGACGGATGGGGATGGATGGGGATGGATGGGGATGGATGGGGATGGATGGGGATGGATGGGGATGGATGGGGACGGATGGGGATGGATGGGGATGGATGGGGATGGATGGGGATGGATGGGGACGGATGGGGATGGACACACGGACAGGGAGGAGAAAGAGGAGAGAAAACACGAGTCAAGAGCCGGGGGGGAACGGGATGGACACACGGACACGGGGGGGGGGGGGGGGAGCACACGGGGGGACACAGCAGGATCCAGGAGGATCCCATAGGACATGGTCTGGGGGGGTCCCAGTGCCCCACACTCACGTTGTGATGGGTCCAAAGGGCAGGGGGTGATGCTGGTCTATGGGGCTGTGAGGCCTGGGAAACTCATCACCCCCCCACCCCCCCCCCCCTTCCCGTCCCCATCCCATCCGGATCCGCCAGGATTCGGAGACCGGAATTCCCGAATTCCTGCCCCCGGCCGGACACAATGGGGGGGATGGGGGAGGGGGGGGCACAAAACCGGCTCTGCACGTGGGGAGGGCGCGGGGTCCACGTGGAGGGATGCACACACATGTATAGGTGTTGCACACACGTGTATAGGGGATGCACACACGTGTATAGGTGTTGCACACACATGTGTAGGGTGTTGTTGCACACACGTGTAGGGTGGTGTTGCACACACATGTATAGGTGTTGCACACACATGTGTAGGGTGTTGTTGCACACACATGTATAGGTGTTGCACACACATGTATAGGTGTTGCACACACACGTATAGGGGTTGCACACAGATGTGTGTCGAGTGTTGCTGCACACACATGTATAAGTGTTGCACACACGTGCATAGGTGTTGTTGCACACACATGTATAGGTGTTCACACACGTGTGTAGGTGTTGCACACACATGTATGGGTGTTGCACACACATGTATAGGTGTTGCACACACATGTATAGGTGTTGCACACACATGTATAGGTGTTCACACACGTGTGTAGGTGTTGCACACACATGTATGGGTGTTGCACACACTTTGGGTGTCGCACACACATGTATAGGTGTTGCACACACTTTGGGTGTTGCACACACATGTATAGGTGTTGCACACACTTTGGGTGTCGCACACACATGTATAGGTGTTGCACACACATGTATAGGTGTCGCAGACACATGTATGGGTGTTGCACACACATGTATAGGTGTCGCACACACATGTATAGGTGTTGCACACACATGTATAGGTGTCGCGCACACATGTGTGGGTGTCGCGCACACATGTGTAGCTGTTGCACACACGTGTGCCGGGTGTTGTCGCACACACACGTGACCGGTACACCCGCACACGCTGTTGCTGTTGCATCGGTCCCACGCTGGCGCAGGCCATCACACACCCGGCACCACGTGACACCCTCGTGCACCCGCCACGTGACACACCCGGACCCCGATCCCGGCGGGGGGGGGGGTCACTCACTCGCCGTTGCCATGGTGACGCCTCCCTGGCGCTGCCATCGCTGTCACCGCCCGCGCCGTTGCCTGGCAACGGCCTCCCCGGCAACGCGCGACGCGATGGGAACTGTCGTGATGTGCTCCCCCCCCCCCCCAGCGTCGCAAAGCCCTGTTGTGACGTCACCCTATCGCGACACACCGCAACGCGATACATTGGCCTTATCGCGACAGATCCACCGGGTCCTGTCGCGACATCCCGGGTCCCATAGCAACAACCCAGCCCCATAGCAACGCTCCATAGCAACGCCCAAGCATCGTTGCCATGGGCTCTGTCGCGACAGAGCCACCCAATCACAACGCACACAATGGACCCAGGCGGCTGGAGGGGGGGGGAGGGGTTGAAGGAGGGAGGTCAAGGGGGGGGTCAAAGGTCATGGGGGGGGCAGCACTGACCTCACTGTCCTCGAGCTGTCCCGGTCTGACCTGGGGGGAGAAGGGGGGGGGGCGGGGTCAGGGACACCCAAAGTGCCCCCCCCACCCCCCCCAATGACCCCCCCCATCCCCATCCCCCCCCGGGCACGTGACCAGGCCGGGCAGACGGTGCCACCACGGGGGGGGGGGGGAGGTGACGCGCGTGTCCCCGCATGACCCCCCCCCCCCCGCAGCTCCTGCACATGGTGCAGACCCCCCATAGGGTGCAATGAGCTCTGCCTGGGCTGGGGGGGGGAAGGGATGGCCGGGATGTGCCATTGGGGTCCATGGGGGGGGGGGATGGCTGGGATGTGCCATTGGGGTCCATGGGGGGGGGGGGGATGGCTGGGATGTGCCATTGGGGTCCATGGGGGGGGGGATGGCTGGGATGTGCCATTGGGGTCCATGGGGGGGGGGGATGGCTGGGATGTGCCATTGGGGGTCCATGGGGGGGAGGATGGCCGGGATGTGCCATTGGGGGTCCATGGGGGGGGGGGATGGCTGGGATGTGCCATTAGGGGTCCATGGGGGGGGGGATGGCTGGGATGTGCCATTGGGGGTCTATGGTGGGGAGGATGGCCGGGATGTGCCATTGGGGGTCCATGGGGGGGAGGATGGCCGGGATGTGCCATTAGGGGTCCATGGGGGGGTCCTTACTTGCGCTGCAGAGTGGTGGCAGGGCTGGTGCTGGCGCTGGTGCTGTGCCCGCCCCCCCCCGGGGCTGGAGCTGCGGCTCAGGGGCCCCCGCGGCCAATCCCGGTCCCAGTCCCGGTGATGGTGATGGTGATGATGGGAAGCTCCGCAGCGATCCCGGGAGCACGGGGCAGGATAAGGCCCTTCCCGGTCCACACAGGGCGGATAATGCCCATCCCGGCCTCGGTACTGCAGCTCCCGCTCCACGTGGCTCTGGTACTGCCCATCCCGCTCCATGCGGCTCGAGTACTGCCCATCCGGGTCTATCCGGCTCTGGTACTGCCCATCCCGCTCCATGCGGCTCAGCTCCAAGTGGGGCTGGTACTGGAGATCCCGCTCCAGGCAGCCGTGGTACTGCCCATCCTGGTCCATGCGAGCCGGGTACTGCCCATCCCGCTCCGGACGCGCCTGGTAGGCTCGGTCCTTCCGGCTCGGATAGGCTCTGTCGTGGTCCCGGTTGGGATAGGGCCCATCCTGCTCCTCGTACTGCCCGTCCCGATCCAGATGAGCTCCATAGGCTCTATCCCGGTCCGTACGCCCGGAGTACTGCCCATCCCGATCCAAGTGCTCCGGGTACTGCCCCTCGTGGTCCAGGTGCTCCGGGTACTGCCCATCGCGATCCAGGTGGGATGGGTACTGCCCCTCGTGGTCCAGGTGGCCCTGGTAGGGCAGGTCCCGCTCCGCATGGGGCCCGTATTGCCCGTCCCGGTCCGGATGGGGCCCATAGGGCAGGTCGGGGTCGGTGCAGGATGGGAACTGCCCCTCTGCTTCCAAGTGGTTCTGGTATTGACCATCGGGGTCCACGTGGCCCTGGGAGGGTGGGGGATATGGGGCTATATGGAGCTATATGGGGTCTATGGAGCTATATGGGGTCTATGGAGCTATATGGGGCTCTATGCGGCTATATGGAGCTATATGAAGCTATATGGAGCTATATGGAGCTATATGAGCATGGGACCACTCTGACCTGTCCCATATGGTCCTAAGCTGCCTATCCGGGACTATGTGGACCTGGAATTCCTGTCCTGCTCCATAGGGCCCTGAGATGCCTCCTGACCCAGCTATATGGACCTGGGACCCCTGCCCTGCTCTATAGGGCCCTGGGACCACCCAGTGCCCATCTTCCCCCCTCGTTCCCAGCTCCCCCAGGCTCTATTACTCCCCACTATGGGAGTCCCTGATCCATATAGGTCCATATGGATCCATGGGTCCATAGAGGTCCATATAGATCCATATGGGTACCTATAGGTCCATAGGGGTCTATAACCCCATCCCCTGACCTGCACTTTCCCTGCACCCCAAAACTGGGGTCCCCACGCCAGGAGCCCCCCCCATATCCCCCTCCCTACTTCAATGCACCCCCAAAATGGGGGTGGGCACCTGCTTCATGAGCCCCCCCGGAGCAGCAGCATCACCCCCAACACCCCAAAACTGGGGGGCCCCCTCTATGCCCCCCAAATGGGGGTGACCCCCCCCATGACCTCTAAACTGATAGGTCCCCCCATAACCGCGGGGTCCCCCCATCACCCCCATAACCCCCAAATAGGGGTGACCCCTCCCATGACCCCTAAACAGATGGATCCCCCTCACTCCCCCCCATAACCCCCACATAAGGGGGTCCCCCATCACCCCCATGACCCCCACATAACGGGGTCCCCCAATAATCCCCATAACCCCCACATAGGGGTTCCCCACCCCCCCCATGACCCCCACATAAGGGCTGACCCCTCCCATGACCCCTAAACAGATACCCCCCCAACCACCCCATGACCCCCAAATAAGGGGTCCCCCCCTGCCCCCCATAACCTCTACATAAGGGGGTCCCCCCATCACCTCCAAATGAGGCTGACCCCCCCATGACCCCCATATAGGGCTGACCCCTCCCATGACCCTAAACAGATACCCCCCCATAACCCCCACATGGTTCTGCCCCCCCCGTTCTCACCGTGTGCCTGGCGGCTGTTCCAGCCGGCGCTGCCCCCCCCGCCGCCCGCTGCCGCAGGTGCCGGTTCTCCCGGGCCAGGCGCTGCAGCTGAGCCTCGAGCTGAGCGATCCGGCGGCGCTGGGAGCTCAGCAGCTGCCTCTGGCTCGCGATGATCCTGTTCAGCTCCAGCAGGTACTCGACTGCTCGGTCTGGGGGCTCCGACACCCCCCCCCCCGCGGGGCCGACGCCCCCCGCGCCCTCCATGGCCCCGAGCGGAGCGGGACGGGGGGGGGGGAGGGGGAGGGGGTGGGACCTTAAGTGATGGGGGGGGAGGGGGGGACCCTAAATGGTGATGATGGGGGGGGTGGGGGGAGGAGGAGGAAGGGGGGGACCCTAAATGATGATGGGGGGGGAGAGGAGGAAGAGGAGGGGGGGGGGGGAGGGACCCTAAGTGATGATGGGGGTTGGGGGGGAGGAGGAGGAGGAAGAAGGGGGGGGGACCCTAAGTGATGATGATGGAGGGGGGGGGTGGGGGGGGGGAGAGGAGGAAGAAGGGGGGGGGGGTCCGCAACCCTGAGGGTGTTTATATGGGGGGGAGGAGGAGGAGGAGGAGGAGGAGGAGGAAGGGGGGGGGGGGGGTGGGACCCTAAATGATGATGATGGAAGGGGGGGTTGGGGGGGGGATGAGGAGGAGGAGGAAGGAGGGGGGGGGAACCCTAAATGATGATGATGGGGGGGGGTTTGCAACCCTGAAGGTGTTTATATGGGGGGGGAGGGAGGAGGAGGAGAAGGAAGGGGGGGGGGAGGAGGAGGAAGGGGGGGGGTGGGACCCTAAATGATGATGATGGAGGGGGGGGGTCCGCAACCCTGAGGGTGTTTATATGGGGGGTTGGGGGATGTCCCCCCCCCTTTTGCATGGGATGGATGGGGGGAAAGGGGGAAAGGGGAGGGGGGGAGGGGGGGGCCCGGCCGCGTGGCGGGGGCGGGGGGGGGGCTGGGGGGGGGCGCGGGTGGGGCTCGGTCCGGGCGCGGAGCTCGGAGGGAGGAGGCGGCCAGGAGGGAGGGGGCGGGGGGCGGGGCTGAGGGAGGCGGGGGGCGGGGCGAGCATCCCCCCCCCCCCCCAGCCTCGGGTTGAACCATCCCATTCCCCCCCCCCCCCCCCCCCCCATAGGGTTGAACCAACCACCCCCGGGGGGGGCACCTCTTGGTCCCCATTGGGGGACCCAGCCCCCCCCCCTCTGTAATTAACACAAACCTTGATTAATAAAGGAAGGGAGAGTTGTGCCCCCCCCAATGGGGACTCAGGGACCCCCTTTTATTGGTGCCCCCCCCGTGTTTCCCTCCCTCTTTCTCCCCCCCCATCCCTTTGGGTACCTCCTTTGATGCCCCCCCCATGGGTCCATCCCCTCCTGCCCCCCCCCCCCCCCCCTTTGTCCCTCCCCTTTGGTCCCCCCCCCCCCCCCCCCCCCCCCCGGGCGCTGCCGTTGGCAGGAGCCGGCTCCGCGGTCACCATGGCAACGGGTCACAAATAACTCTGCTGCTGATTGGGGTTCTCTCGCCGCACGGGGAGGGACCCCCCAGCGGCACCCCCATAGTACCCTATAGCACCCCTATAGCATCCCTATAGCACCACAGAGCATCCCAGAGCATCCCTATAGCACCACAGAGCATCCTATAGCATCACAGAGCATCCCATAGCATCCCTATAGCACCACAGAGCATCCTATAGCATCACAGAGCATCCCATAGCATCCCTATAGCACCACAGAGCATCCCTATAGCATCACAGAGCATCCCATAGCATCCCTATAGCACCACAGAGCATCCTATAGCACCACAGAGCATCCCATAGCATCCCTATAGCACCACAGAGCATCCTATAGCACCACAGAGCATCCCATAGCATCCCTATAGCACCACAGAGCATCCTATAGCACCACAGAGCATCCCTATAGCACCACAGAGCATCCCATAGCATCCCTATAGCACCACAGAGCATCCCATAGCATCCCTATTGCATCCCTGTAGCACCACAGAGCATCCCCTATAGCATCACACAGCATCCTATAGTACCCTATGGCACGCCATAGCATCCCTTAGTACCAGATAGCACCCCATAGCATCCCCATAGCATCACACAGTATCCTATAAGCATCCCATACAGCAACCAAGGGGAGAGGGAGAAAATCCTTTATTTCATCATCACCATAATCCATAGAAATGGGGGGGTCATAGGAAATGGGGGGGTCATAGGAAATGGGGGGATCATATAGAAAATGGGGGGGTCATATAGAAAATGGGGGGCAATGGGGGCCTTATAGAGCCCAAAGCAACACCATGATTCTACCTATAGCGGGTGGGGGGGCCCCCATAGGGACCCATGAGGTTGGGGGGGGGGGGTCACTGCTCGTTGGGGGCAGGGTTGGCATCCGGGTACTTGGTGAGGTCAAAGGTCAGCACCTTGCTGATGACGCAATCGCCTTGCTGGGGGGGGACGGGGGGGTCAGTCCCCTTTGCCCCCCCATTTCTATAGGTACCACCACAATACCCCCCCCCAATTTACCCCTATAGGGCCCCTATGGTGTGGTTATTTACCCCTATGGAGTGGGGATTTACCCTGATGGGGGGGTTATTTACCCCTATAGGAGGGGGATTTACCCTATGGGAGTCATTTACCCCTATGGGGGGGGCATTCCCACCCCCTCCAGCACCACATTCCGGGGGCACCTCCCCCTCAGGGGTATTTCTGCCCTTCCCCATACATTATTTACCCCCCGGGGGTGTTTTTACCCCCATAGGGGGTATTTCCCCCCCCCCCCCGGGGGTATTGGACCCACCTCGGGGTAGACCCCAATGAGGCTTTGGGCCTTGGTGTAGAATTCCTCCTTGAGGGAGATGACAATGGCCTGGAAGTTGGCAGCCGATTGCTCCTTGATGTAGTTGGCCACCTATAGGGACACCCCCCCCCCAAAATGGGTCAAATCAGCCCCAAAATGGGTCAAAACACCCCAAAAATGGCTAAAAACACCCCAAAAATGACAACATGGACCTCAAAAATGGGCCTGGGGGGGTAAAACTTCCCCATGGGCATTGAAATGGGGCTGTTGAGGGCAGAAGTGGGGCTGGGGCATGGGGGGGGGGGTATCGTTACCCCTATAGCACCCCCCGAGTGCGCCCCACACCCTTAAGGACCTTATAGCACCCTTGTTGGTCCTTATAGCCCCTTAACCCCCCTTTGTTGCCCTATACCCCTCTTAAACCCTCTTATAGCCCCAGGATGGTCCTTGTGACACCCTCCCCAGCCCCATAGGGATGCCCTATACAGCTCCACGTAATCCTATATAGGACCCCCCCTCGAAATCAATGGGACCACCCAAAACCACATCCCTTGGAGCACCCCACATCCCATAGGGGGGTGTCCCCCACCCAAGTCAATGGGACCACCCCAAACCCCTATCCCTTGGAGCACCCCACATCCCATATGGGGGTGTCCCCCCCCCGAAATCAATGGGACCACCCCAAACCCCTATCCCTTGGAGCACCCCACATCCCATAGGGGGTGTCCCCCCCCCAAGTCAATGGGACCACCCCAAACCCCATCCCTTGGAGCACCCCACATCCCATAGGGGGTGTCCCCCCCCCACCTTGCCAATGTTGGTGTTGTCCAGCGCCGCATCGATCTCATCCAGCACAAAGAATGGGGCTGGTTTGTAGCTGGTTGGGGGGGGGGGAATGATCAATGGGGGGGACACAGAGCCCAAAAAGGGGGGGGGGAGGGGGGGGTTGGGACCCACCTATGGATGGCAAAGAGCAGGGCAAGGGCAGCCACTGTCTTCTCCCCCCCAGAGAGGTTGTCCATGGGGCGGAAGCGCTTGCCTGGGGCCACACAGTTGTAGTTGATGCCGTCCAGGTAGGGCTCCTCGGGGTTCTCGGGGCCCAGGAAGGCCTGGGGGGAATGGGGGTCACTGGGGGTGATGGGGATATTGGGGGGGAATGGGGGTGATGGGGATATGGGACTCCTATGGAACCCCTATGGAAACCCCTATCTACATCCCTATGTAACCCCCATATAATCTCTATGTAATCTCTATGTAATCCCCTATAAAACCCCTATGTAACCCACATAGAACCTCTATGTAACCCATATGTAACACCCCATGTAACCCCTATATAATCCCAATGTAAACCGTATGTAACCCCCCATATGACCCCCATGTAACCCCCTACAGAACCCCTATGTAAGCCGTACGTAACCCCCCATGTAACCCTCCATGTGAACCCTACGTAACCCTGTATGTAACCCCAATGTAACCCCCCATATGACCCCAATGTAACCCCCCATCTGAGCCCTATGTAACCCCAATGTAACCCCCCATATAATCCCTATGTAACCCCCATGTAACCCTCTATAGAACCCCAATGTAACCCCCCATCTGAGCCCTATGTAACCCCAATGTAACCCCCCATATAATCCCTATGTAACCCCCATGTAACCCTCTATAGAACCCCAATGTAACCCCCCATATGAACCCTATGTAACCCCAATGTAACCCCCCATATAATCCCTATGTAACCCCCATGTAACCCTCTATAGAACCCCAATGTAACCCCCCATCTGAGCCCTATGTAACCCCCTATAGCCCCCTCTGCCCCCCATCCCTGACCTGGGCGCTGCTGTTTCGGGACAGGGCCTTGTAGATCTCATCGATGTTGGTGGCCACGGCCTCGAAGCAGGCAGTGAAGCGATCGAACCTCTCCTTCTTCATCTGCTCAAACGCCTGCTTGGCCTTCTTGGCTCGCTTCCGGGCGGCCTCGAACTCTGCCGGCAATGGGGCGGCAATGGGGCGGCAATGGGGAGGTCAATGGGGGCATCAATGGGGGAGTCAATGGGGGCATCAATGGGGGAGTCAATGGGGCAGTCAATGGGGAGGTCAATGGGGCGTCAAGGGGGCATCAATGGGGAAGTCAATGGGGTGGTCAATGGGGCGGCAATGGGGCGTCAAGGGGGCATCAATGGGGAAGTCAATGGGGTGGTCAATGGGGAGGTCAATGGGGCGTCAATGGGGAGGTCAATGGGGACGCAGGGACCTCCCCCTGCCCAGCAGCCCCGTTGGTCCCCTCCATCTCCCTCCCCCCCCCCCATTGATGCATCTTCCATTGATGCATCCCCTGTATCTTCCTGGTCTGCCCCATGTCTGCCTCCATGTCCCTGTATCCCCACATCCCTACATCCCTGTATCCGTGTATCCCTGTATCCCTACATCCCCATATCCTGGTAACCCTGTATCCCTGTATCCCTGTATCCCGTATCCCTGTATCCGGGTCCCCACCATCCGAGGTCTCCTGGAACTTGTCCCGGACGCTCTCCAGCTTCTCCATAGCCTTCATGTTGGGTGCAGCAATGCGCTGGAGCACACTCTGCTGCTCTGTCAGCCGCTGCTGCAGCTGGTTCATCTCCTGCCTGATCTCCTCCTCTGCCTGCGCATCCTGGGGGCGGGGCCTCCGTCAGGGGGCGGGGCTACGGCCTCGGAGGGGGCGTGGCTTTGGCTTGGGATAAGGAGGGGCCTCAATGCAGGGGCGGGGCTTCGGTAAAGGGGGCGTGGCTGCCATAGAGGACTACAACTAAGGCCCTATAGGAGAGGAGGGGCGTGGCTTCCATCAAGGGGGCGTGGCTTTAGTAAAGCTGTGGTTAGGGTGTGGCCTCAACTGCAGAGGGTGGGGCTTGGTATGGTAATGAGGGAGGCGGGGCTTGGTGAAGGGGCGTGGTCACTGTGTGCTATGGGGGGTGTGGGGGAGCCTAAAGAATGGGAGGGACTAAAAAGAAAGGGGAGGGGCCAGAAGGGAGTGGGAGGGGTTAGAATAAAGTGGGAGGAGCCAGAAAGAAGTGGGAGGGGCCATAAGGGAGTGGGAGGGGTTAGAAGGCAGTGGGAGGGGCCAGAAGGCAGTGGGAGGGGTTAGAAGGCAGTGGGAGGGGTTAGAAGGCAGTGGGAGGGGCCAGAAGGCAGTGGGAGGGGCCTGCATTAAAGGCCCAGCGCACCTTGAGCTCCTCGGGCAGGTCACTGTAGTCGATCTCAATCAGTGCCTCCCGAGCATAGAGGCTGGATGAGCGCTGGGAGCTGCTCACAGCCTCCTCCCCGGCTGCACCACCCTAGATGGGGGGGGCACACACACATAGAGGGGTCATGGCCATCCCCGACCCCCTGTACCCCCCCCCAACCCCATTGGTGCCCACCTCCTCCTGGCTGATGTCGTCCATGGTGCCCTTGGACAGGGGCAGTTTGATGTCCTGCATCTTGCAGGCCTGCAGGAGGTTGTGGCGGTCGCTGCGTTTCTGCTCCAGCTTCGTCTCAATGGCCGTCACCTCCTTCTGCAGGTGGGTCATCTCCCTGCGGGCCAGGGTGCTGCTAGCCCCGCCCCCGACGGCCCGTGGCCACGCCCACGCCGTTTTAGCCCCGCCCCCGAGCTCCATAGCCCCTCCCATTCTCCTTTAGCCCCACCCCCAAGTTCCATAGCCCCTCCCATTCTCCTTTAGCCCCACCCCCAAGCTCCATAGCCCCTCCCATTCTCCTTTAGCCCCACCCCCAAGTTCCATAGCCCCTCCCATTCTCCTTTAGCCACACCCCCAAGCTCCATAGCCCCTCCCATTCTCCTTTGGCCCCACCCACAAGCCAGATAGACTCCCCCAATTCCCCCTTACCCCTGCCCACAAGCCCCAAGGCCCTTCCCACTCCCCTTTAGCCCCTCCTCCAAAGCCCCATAGCCCCTCCCATTCCCCCTTAGCTCCACCCCCAACCCCCATTGCCCCTCCCACTCCCCTTTAGCCCCTCCTCCAAAGCCCCATATCCCCAACCCCATAGCCTCCTTATTCCCCTTTAGCCCCACCCCCAAACTCCATAGCCCCTCCCACCCCCTTTAGCCCCTCCCCTTGGCCCCGCCCTCACTTGTTGGCCCCGCCCAGTTTCTTCCGGATCTCTTCCATCTCATGGTTCTTGTCATTGACCTCAGACTTCTTGGCCAGATGCTGGTTCTTGAGGTCCTGCAGCTGAGCCATCGTCTCATCGATGATCTTCATGTGCCGCTGCTCCTCCTGCGCCGGCACACATCCCATAATACCCATCCCATAACCACATCCCATAATACCCATCCCATAACACCCATCCAGCCCATAACCACATCCCATAAACCCATCCAGCCCATAACAATCCCATAATACCCGTCCAGCCCATAATGACGCCCTCCAGCCCACAACTGCATCCCATAACATCCATCCCATAACCCCCATCCATCCCATAATGACCCCCCCAGCCTGTAACCACATCCCATCACATCCATCCCATAACACCCTCCACCCCATCCCCTCCATCCCATCCCATCCATCCCATCCCATCCCATCCCATCCCATTCCCATCCCATCCCATCCCATCCATCCCATAGGATCACAAGGACCTTCTTGAGCTTCTCGATCTCGGCCTCATCCTTGCGCACTCCCTGCTCCCACATGAGCTCCAGCCCTCCCGTACCCCCCATCCCATCCCATCCATCCCATCCCATCCATCCCATCCCATCCCATCCCATCCCATCCCATCCCATCCATCCCATCCCATCCATCCCATCCCATCCCATTCCCATCCCATCCCATCCCATCCCATCCCATCCATCCCATCCCATCCCATCCCATCCATCCCATCCTATCCCATCCCATCCCATCCCATCCATCCCATTCCCATCCCATCCCATCCATCCCATCCTATCCCATCCATCCCATAGGATCACAAGGACCTTCTTGAGCTTCTCTATCTCAGCCTCATCCTTGCGCACTCCCTGCTCCCACATCAGAACCTTCTCCTGGTCCTCCCGCAGTTGGTTCCGCTCGAAATCCAACTGGATCCCAAGGCGAGTCTTCTGGTTCTCAAACTCCAGCCTGGGGGGGGGTCCCCAAGGTGATGGGGGGGGATTGGGGGGCCCCAACGTGATGGGGGGGTCCTCAAGGTGATGGGGAGGGATTGGGGGGGTCCCAAGATGATGGGGGGGTCCTCAAGGTCATAAGTGGGGGGTCTCAGGTTGTTGGGGGGGAGTCCTCAAAGTGATGGGGGGGCCTCAGGGTACTGGGGGGTCCTCAAGGTGCTGGGGCTCTTCAGGGGTTCCCTGTGTTCAGCGCCTGCCCCATGGCACCAGGGGCTGCCCCAGAGGCTGTGCCCAGGGCCAGCTCTGCCCCATAGCAGGGGGGGGGTCAGGCTTTGTAACCCCCCCAGTTTTGGGGTTCCCTTTACCTCTTCTTGGCGATCTCATTCTGCCTCTTGACCTTTTCCTCCTCGAATTCCCGGATGTTCCGGACCCCAATTTCCCGACAAAACTCCTCAAAAACCTCATCCTCCACCTGTGGGGGGGGATGGGATGGACACCCCAATGTCAACCCATGGGGGGCCCCACATCCCTGACCCCCCCCTTTGAACCCCCCCATCCCATCCACCTGGTTCATCTTCTCCTTGAGGTCCTTCATCTCCCGTTCCCGGCCCTGGATGATCCTCTTGATGTCATTGATGCGAGGCCCAAAATTGGCCAATTCGCTCTCAAGCTTCGACTTCTCCTGCATGGAAATGGGGGGTGAAGATGGGAACCCCCCCCCTGCACCCCAAAACACCCTTTTCCACCCCAAAATCCCCTTTTTTCACCCCAAAATCCCCTTTTTCCACACCCAAAACCCCCCTTTTTCACCTCCCAGCATCCCTTGGGTACCACACGGCCCCAGTGCAATGTGCTGCGTTTTTGGCTTGTGACAGCCAAAAAGAGACCCAAAAAAGGGAGAAATCCACCCAAACTGGGGGGGGGGCAGCCCCCCAATTGCCCCCCCCGGGGGTACCTGCAGGTTTAGGGCCAGGTGCCTTGTCTTGGTCTGCTCCAGGTCACTTTGGGAGTACTTGAGGCGCATCTGGAGCCCATGGGCTTGGGACTGGACCTGGCGCAGCTCCGCTTCCTTCCGCTTGGCCTTCATCTGCTCCTGGGGGGGGAATGGGGGGGACAGGGGGGGATGGGGGGGATGGGGGGATGTGGGGGGGAAAAGGGCAATGAATGAGAATGGGAAAGGGGAAGACCTTTGGGGTGCAAGAGGCTCAACGGGCGCAGCCTTTGGGGTCTCCAATGGGTGCCTTTGAGCGGGGGGTGTCCACAAGCCCCTTGCCTCATCCCAAACCGGATCCTTTGGGATCATCCCCCCCCCCCCCCCGAACCTTGAGCTCCTCCGTCAGCCGCTCCTTCTTCTCCTTGAGCTTATCCACAGCCTTCTCATCCCAGCGCCGCGCTTTGGCCTTCAGGTCACTGGCCCCCCCCGAGATCACCCCCGACTTCTGGAACAGGGTCCCGTCCAGTGCCACCGTCTGAAGGGGGGGGGGATGGAAGAGTCCATAGGGGGGTTATGGGGGGGGGGAAGGGTCCATGGTGGGGTTATGGGGGGGGTAAGGGTCTGTGGTGGGGTTATGGGAGGTGATGGAAGAGTCCATGGGGGGGTTATGGGGGGTGATGAAAAGGTCCATGGTGGGGTTATGGGGGGCTCCATGGTGGGGTGATGGAGGGCTCTATGGTGGGGTTATGGAGAACTCCATGGTGGGGTGATGGAGGGCTCTATGGTGGGGTTATGGAGGACTCCATGGTGGGGTTATGGAAGGCTCCATGGTGGGGTTATGGAGGGCTCTATGGTGGGGTTATGGAGGGCTCTATGGTGGGGTTATGGAGGGCTCTATGGTGGGGTTATGGAGGGCTCTATGATGAGGTGATGGAAGGCTCCATGCTGTGGTTCTGGGGGGTGACGGAAGGCTCCATGCTGTGGTTATGGGGGGTGATGGAAGGCTCCATGCTGTGGTTCTGGGGGGTGATGGAAGGCTCCATGCTGTGGTTATGGGGGGTCCCCACCTTGTGGCGCTGGTGGCCCCCGAAGGCGATGCGCCGCGCGTCCTCCACGTTGTCGCAGACCAGCGCGTTGCCGCACGCGTACTGCAGAGCCTTCTTGATGTGGGGGGGCTCGTAGCGGATGACATCGATCACCAGCTTGGCCCCCTTGAGCTCCCGAAGCTTCTCATCCGTGGGCTTCACCTGGGGGGGGCAATGGGGCCGGGGGGGGCATCGGAAGGGTGAGGGTGGGAGGGGGGGAGTGAGGACCAAGGGGGGGCAATGGGGAACCCCAAGTATCAGGGGTGGGGGTGAGGTCCAAAGGGACCCCCCAAAACAATGGGGTTGGATGGCCAAGAAGCATATGGGGTTCAATAGGGACCCCTCAAACAGTAGGGGTGGCCAAGAAGCCTATGATGTTCAACAGGGAGCCCCAAAACAATGGGGATGGCCAAGAAGCCTATGGGGGTCAATAGGGAGCCCCGAAACAATAGGGATGGCCAAGAAGCCTATGGGGGTCAATAGGGAGCCCCGAAACAATAGGGATGGCCAAGCATCAGGGCTGGGTGTGAGGCCCAAAAGGACCCCCAGAACAATGGGACCATAAGGAGCTGAGCACCAGGGGTGGATGTGACCCCATAGACTCCAATGGACCCCTCACACAGACCCCCCCTGATCCCTGCTCCCACCTCCAGGTAATCGAGGGGCAGGAAGGTCTCGGGCTCCCCCCGCTGCTCCTTGATGTACTGGATGCAATCCCTGCCTGTCTTCTCCGAGTCCACGATGATGGCGTCCATGTTCTTGCCCAGCACCTTGGTCACTGCGATCTGGTACTTCTTCTGGGTGGGCTGGCACAGGTCGATGAGGCGCCCGTACTGCGAGCAATGGGGGGGGGACCCCAACATCAACCTCCACCCATAGAGGGGTATGGGGGGGACCCCAACATCAACCTCCGGGCACCCATAGAGGGGTATGGGGAGGGGGGGATGCAGATACGGAGGTGTTGTTCTGGGGATCCCATTGGGAAAAGTGGGGGTGCCAATGGATGGAGCCAGACTGGGGGCCAGCACGCAGCTGGCAGGGATGCTGGAGCGGTGCCTCCATGTGGGAATGGGGGGGATAGGAACAGGGAATGTTTGGAGTGCTGGCCCAGGAGGACACTGGGATGGGTTGGTTGAAGAAGCTTTGGGATGCTCCATCCCAGCCAGCTTGGATAACGCTGAGCTCCTTCCCACCCCATAGGAGACCCATGCCAAGGGTCAGACTGGGCTGAGGCTCAGCTCCTTCCCACCCCATAGCAGAGCCACAGGAGGCTCCCTCACCACAGAGCCAGGATACAGCCTCTTGATGCTGTCCATGATCTCAGCCTTGCGCTGCTGGCGGCTGCTCTCCTGGCGGTCGATGCGAGCGTCCCCCAACTGCTCCATGACCTGGTTGAGCTCCTTGTTGATCTCCTCGATGCGGCGCTTGGCCAGTTCCACGTCCTCTGTCAGCTCCCCCTCCAGGCGCTTCTGCTCCTCCAGGGACTGCCTGCGGGGATGGGGCAGAGGGTGAGCACTGGGGATGGACATGGGATGGGGATGGAGGGGATGGGATGGGGATGGAGGGGATGGGATGGGGATGGAGGGGATGGGATGGGGATGGAGGGGAAGGGATGGGGATGGAGGGGAAGGGATGGGGATGGAGGGGATGGGATGGAGATGGAGGGGATGGGGATGGAGGGGATGGGATGGAGATGGAGGGGATGGGATGGAGATGGAGGGGATGGGGATGGAGGGGATGGGATGGGGATGGAGGGGAAGGGATGGGGATGGAGAAGAAGGGATGGGGATGGAGGGGATGGGATGGGGATGGAAGGGAAGGGATGGGGATGGAGGGGAAGGGATGGGGATGGAGGGGATGGGATGGGGATGGAGGGGATGGGGTGGGGATGGAGAAGAAGGGATGGGGATGGAAGGGAAGGGATGGGGACCAAGGTCCAAGGGACCTTGGCTGCGGTGGCCCCAGGGCCCCTGCGCTGCTCACTTGCTGGTGCTGATGTACTCCTCGAGCTTCTCAATGCGCTTCTGGTTCTCCTCGATCTCCCTCAGCTTCTGCTTGATCTTGGCCTGGGCACAAGAGGTTGGGAATGAAGGAGGGAGCCATGGAAAGAGGGGGATGGAGGCAATGGGATGGGGTCGGGAGCTCACCTCCGTCTCCACCTTCTTCCTCTCCTCCAGATCCAAGCGGTCCTGGTCGGCTTTCTGGTCCCGGTTGAACTTCTCCAGCTCCTGGGCCAAGGTGGCAGCACGTTTGCTGGCCTCCTCCTTGAGGCGGTGGTACTTCTTCACCTATGGGGTGGGAATGGGATGGTGGGATGGGATTGGGATCGAGGAGATAAGATCGGGATCGAGGGGATGGGATTGGGATGGTGGGGATGGGATCGGGATCTGGGGATGGGATCGGGATCGTGGGATGCCCCCATCGCCCCACACGGTCCCCGCTGCCATGAACCTGCCTGGTTCTCCTCCAGGGTCAGGTCCCGGCCTTGGCTCTGGCTCTCCTCTTCCATGCGCTCCTCGAACTCCTGCCTGGCTTTCTCCACAGACACCATCTCCTTCTCCAGCTCATCCATGTCCCCCTTGCGCTTCTTGTACTGCTTCTGTGCGTTCTGCAGCGACTTCCTGGCTGCCTCCAGCTTCTTGATCTTATGGGACGTGTTCTCCTTGGCCTTGATGTACTGAGGCCGCTTCTGGTTCAGCTCCGAGTCCTTCTCCCTATGGAAACACCCCCCACACACACCCCGTTAGTGACGGGCTCCAGGAGGGACCCATGGAGCTGCCCCATTGCCTCGCTCCTCACTTGATCTCCTTCTCGATCTGCTGCTGCTCCCTCATCATCTTGCCCAGCTCCTTCTTGCGGTCCTTGAGCTCGTCCTCCACCTTGTCCATCCTCTTCTTGTCCTTGTCGATCTCCCGGTTCTTGGAAGCCAATTCCTTGTGGAGCTTCTCGATCTCAGCTTCGTTGTGGTAGAGCTTGAAGAGCTGGAGCTGGACCTGAGCCCTCACTACCTCATCCTTGAGGCGCTGGTAGCGATCGGCCTGAAGGGGAACCAAGGAGGGGATTGGGGACCAAAGGGATGCAGGGATGGGGACCCAAGGGATGCAGGGATGGGGACCCAAGGGATGCAGGGATGGGTACCCAAGGGATGCAGGACCCAAAGGATGCAGGGATGGGGACCCAAGGGATGCAGGACCCAAAGGATGCAGGGATGGGTACCCAAGGGATGCAGGACCCAAGGGATGCAGGGATGGGTACCCAAGGGATGCAGGACCCAAAGGATGCAGGGATGGGTACCCAAGGGATGCAGGACCCAAGGGATGCAGGGATGGGGACCCAAGGGATGCAGGACCCAAGGGATGCAGGGATGGGTACCCAAGGGATGCAGGGATGGGGACCCAAGGGATGCAGGGATGGGGACCCAAGGGATGCAGGACCCAAGGGATGCAGGGATGGGGACCCAAGGGATGCAGGGATGGGGACCCAAGGGATGCAGGACCCAAGGGATGCAGGGATGGGGACCCAAGGGATGCAGGACCCAAGTGACGCAGGGATGCGAGCACAACCAATGAGCCCCGAAACACTGTGCAATGAGCCCCCCCAGCCCTGCGGCCCCCAGGGCACCTCCTCCTTCTCCTGCTTGGCCTCCTTGCGCTCGGCAGCAATGTTCTTCTTGCGGTGGTAGTTGAACTGTGTGTCCTCCTCAGCCTTCACCATCTCCTTCTTCCTCTTGTCATACTCCAGCGCCAGCTCCCCCGAGCGGCTGATCTCCTCGAACAGAGCCGTGCGCTCCTTGGGGTTCTTCATGGCAATGGACTCCACGGCGCCCTGGTGTGGGGGGATGTGGGGCGCAGCCCCATGGCGGTGATGGGGGGGATGTGGGGGAGAGACCCATGGAGGTGATGGGGATGGGGGGCGCAGCCCCACGGCGGTGATGGGGGGGATGTGGGGCACAGCCCCATGGAGGTGATGGGGGGGATGTGGGGGAGAGACCCATGGAGGTGATGGGGGGGATGTGGGGCACAGCCCCATGGAGGTGATGGGGGGGATGTGGGGCACAGCCCCATGGAGGTGATGGGGGGATGTGGGGGACAAACCCATGGAGGTGATGGGGATGTGGGGGGCAGCCCCATGGAGGTGATGGGGGGGATGTGGGGGGCAGCCCCATGGAGGTGATGGGGGGGATGTGGGGGGCAGCCCCATGGAGGTGATGGGGATGTGGGGGGCAGCCCCATGGAGGTGATGGGACATCTGGGGCACCCCACAGGTGACTTCTGGGGAGGGAATGGGGAACCCCCATGGCCCCAACCCCCCACCTGGAAGACCAGGAAGTTGCGAGCCTTGATGAGGATGCCAAGACGCTCCAGCTCCTCACTGTACTCGCTCAGCTGCACCACGCGGTTGTTGATCTTGTACTCGGAGGAGCTGCCTGGGGGGGACCAAAGTGAGACCCCCCCATCCCCCACAGTGGAACCCCCCAAACGTGACCCCCCCATCCCCCAAAGTGGAACCTCCCAAATGTGACCCCCCCCATCCCCCACAGTGGAACCCCCCAAACGTGAACCCCCCCATCCCCCACAGTGGAACCCCCCAAACGTGAACCCCCCCATCCCCCACAGTGGAACCCCCCAAACGTGACCCCCCCCCACAGTGGAACCTCCCAAACGTGAACCCCCCCATCCCCCAAAGTGGAACCTCCCAAATGTGACCCCCCCCATCCCCCACAGTGGAACCTCCCAAATGTGACCCCCCCCATCCCCCACAGTGGAACCTCCCAAATGTGAACCCCCCCATCCCCCACAGTGGAACCTCCCAAATGTGAACCCCCCATCCCCCAAAGTGGAACCCCCCAAATGTGACCCCCCCCATCCCCCACAGTGGAACCTCCCAAATGTGAACCCCCCATCCCCCACAGTGGAACCCCCCAAACGTGACCCCCCCCATCCCCCACAGTGGAACCCCCCAAACGTGACCCCCATGGGCTGACCCACGATGACCCTGGCGAAGGTTCGGTCCTCAGCCCCCTCCTCCCCATAGACCATGCTGACGAGGGCTCGTGTGGCCGCCGGCTTCCCCACGGGCGCCCCATGGATCAGGTCCCTCAGTGTCTTCACCCGCAGGTTACTTGTCTTCTCCCCCAGCACGAAGCTGATGGCGTCCATCAGGTTGGATTTACCTGGGATGGGGGATTCCCAAGGGCTGGAATGGGGCTCCAGAGGGATGAGGGATTCCCAAGGGCTGGAATGGGGCTCCAGAGGGATGGGGGATTCCCAAGGGCTGGAATGGGGCTCCAGAGGGATGGGGATGGGGATGCCCAAGGGCTGGAATGGGGCTCAGGAGGGATGGGGATTCCCAAGGGCTGGAATGGGGCTCCAGAGGGATGAGGGATTCCCAAGGGCTGGAATGGGGCTCCAGAGGGATGGGGATTCCCAAGGGCTGGAATGGGGCTCAGGAGGGATGGGGATTCCCAAGGGCTGGAATGGGGCTCAGGAGGGATGGGGATTCCCAAGGGCTGGAATGGGGCTCAGGAGGGATGGGGATGGGGATACCCAAGGGCTGGAATGGGGCTCCAGAGGGATGGGGATTCCCAAGGGCTGGAATGGGGCTCAGGAGGGATGGGGATACCCAAGGGCTGGAATGGGGCTCAGGAGGGATGGGGATTCCCAAGGGCTGGAATGGGGCTCCAGAGGGATGGGGATTCCCAAGGGCTGGAATGGGGCTCAGGAGGGATGGGGATGGGGGATTCCCAAGGGCTGGAATGGGGCTCCAGAGGGATGGGGATGGGGATACCCAAGGGCTGGAATGGGGCTCAGGAGGGATGGGGATGGGGGATTCCCAAGGGCTGGAATGGGGCTCCAGAGGGATGGGGATGGGGGATTCCCAAGGGCTGGAATGGGGCTCAGGAGGGATGGGGATGGGGGATTCCCAAGGGCTGGAATGGGGCTCAGGAGGGATGGGGATTCCCAAGGGCTGGAATGGGGCTCCAGAGGGATGGGGATGCCCAAGGGCTGGAATGGGGCTCAGGAGGGATGGGGATTCCCAAGGGCTGGAATGGGGCTCCAGAGGGATGGGGATTCCCAAGGGCTGGAATGGGGCTCCAGAGGGATGGGGATGGGGGATTCCCAAGGGCTGGAATGGGGCTCCAGAGGGATGGGGGATTCCCAAGGGCTGGAATGGGGCTCCAGAGGGATGGGGATACCCAAAGATGGGGGAATGGCAAAGGATTGGGGGGTGGGTGATTTGAAAGGGCTGCAAAGAGAGTCCATAGGGATGGGAAAAACTTAAATAGGGAGAAGGAGGAATTCCATAGGGATGGAAACAGATCCCAAAGGGATAGGAACAGATCCCATAGGGATAAGGAAGGATTCCCAATGGGCTTGGGGGTAATTCCCAAAGCTTGGAAACGGACCCACACCATTGGGAGCCACCACAAGAGGGACTGAAGCAAAGCGGGACCAGGGGGGACCCCTCCACAGTGCACAATGGGGGGGGGGGGGGGCTTTGGGACGCTCCCAACGCTTAGGGGGGGACCCCAAAACACATCCGTACCCCCCCCCATAATGGTACCGTCGGGGCCGCCCCCCCCACATAGGCCTCTGCAGGCCCCGCTAGGCCTCACCGGAGCCATTGGGGCCGATGATGGCGGTGAAGCGGCGGAAGGGGCCGATGATCTGACGGCCCTTGTAGGACTTGAAGTTCTCGATCTCGATGAGCTTCAGGAACCCCATGGTGGGGGGGGGGCACCGGGGACACCGGAGGGGGGGGGGATCCGGTACCGGAGCCTGCGTGAGGGGAACGGCGACCGGACGGGACCGCAGGGGCAAGCGGCGGCTCCGGCGCTCTAAACCCCGCCCCTCTCGCGTCCCATTGGTCAGCGCTTCCGATGGCGGCGCGCTGATAGGCTCCCGCTGCTGTCACTCTGAGGCCGGCGCCACGCGAGGCTCCGCCCCGCCTCGCCCGCTGCTGATTGGTGGCTGTCGTGGGGTTATTTGCATGGGGCGTACCAAGGAGGGAGGGGGGGAGGTGGAGGGGGGTGCGGGGGAATGGAGCGGTCCCGTCGCCATGGCAACGGGAGGATGCGCTGGGGAGGCTCCAAAAGGCCCAGAAATGGGGGGATTTGGGCCAATTTTCTGCTTTATTGGTGATTGGTTTTGCACAGAGAAGCGGGGGGAGGGGGAGAACCCCCCCCCGTTGTCCTCCACCCACTTTGTAGCCCCCCCCCGTTACAACACGAGGACCCCCATCCTCGTGCCCCCCCCGAGCATCCTTGTGCCCCCCCCATTGATCTTCACGCCCCCCCCCCCTCAATATGAGTCCTCCTGCCCAGCCCCACGCGTGGCTCTGGGCTGGCGGCAGGGGCACAGGATGCGGCCCATGGCGCGGGACAGGCTGGTGCTGAAGGCAGCATAGATCCAGGGGTTGGTGCAGCTGGTCAGGCTGGCCAGGAGCATCAGGATGGTGAAGGCTGGACCTGAGGACACGGGTGGGATGTCCCCATGGGCTCATGTCCCCGTCACCGGGTCCCTATTCCCATCCCCATTCCCATGTTCCCACCTCATCCCCATGTAGGTGCTGGCATCTCCAGCCCCATGTGCCCCATCCCCAACCAGATGTCTCCATGGCCCCGTGGCCCATATCCCATACCCTGTATCCCACATCCCCATACCCCATACCTAACACCCAGACCCCATCAGGTCCATACCCCATACCCAATATCCATTCCCCATATCCCATACCCCATGTCCAATATTTCATGCCCTATATCCAATATCCCGCATTCCAAACCCCATCCCCATCCCATATATCCCATACAACCCATCTCCATCCCATACATCCCATCCTGTATATCCCATATATTCCATCTCCATCCCATATATTCCATCCAATTTGTATCCCGTATATCCCATCCCCATCCCATCCATCCTATCTATTCCATATATCTCCTCCCATCCATCCCATCCCCATCCCATCCACCCCCTCCCATATATCCCACCCCATTTATCCCATCCGTGTCCCATATATCCCATATACCCCATCCTCATCCCATCCACCCCATCCATCCCATCCCCATCCCATATATCCCATATACCCCATGCCCACCCCATCCATCCCATCCCATCCCATATATCCCATATACCCCATGCCCACCCCATCCATCCCATCCCATCCCATCCCACCCCATCCATCCCATCCCCCCTCACCCTCCACAGGTGCCCGCGGGTCCCACACTGCCCACAGCTGCGCCATGAAGAAGGGCGCCCAGCACCCCACGTACACTCCCAGCACCACCATCGCCATGCGCTGGCTCTTGGCCCTGGCCCGGTCCAACCCCCTCCGCTGCCCGCTGGGTCCTAGCGCCCGGGCCACGGCCACCAGCAGCACCCCGAGCAGCGCGGCCGGGGCCACCAGCACGGCCACGGCCACCCACGTCACGTAGGCCCGAGCCCCCCAGGGCTGCACGAACGAGGCCCAACAGTCCTGCTCGCCCGGGGCCACCTCGCGCTGCCCGAAGATGCCCACCTGGGGCAGCCCGAACAGCAGCGACAGGGACCAGGCCGTGGCCAGCGGCCCCCAGCGGGCACGGAGCGCACCGAGGGATGCTCGGGCGGAGCAGCCAATGGGAGAGCGGCTGCGGGGGATGCAGGAGGGGATGCAGCCAATGGGAGAGCGGCTGCGGGGGATGCAGGAGGGGATGCAGCCAATGGGAGAGCGGCTGCGGGGGATGCAGGAGGGGATGCAGCCAATGGGAGAGCGGCTGCGGGGGATGCAGGAGGGGATGCAGCCAATGGGAGAGCGGCAGCAGGTGGTGGCCTGGGACACCCCTATGGGGGCTTGGGACACTCCTATAATGGCTTCAGACATCCCTATGGTGTCTTGGGACATCCCTGTATTGGCTTGAGATGCCTCTATAATGGTTTCAGACACCCCTATGGTGTCTTGGGACACCCCTATAGTGGCTTGAGATGCCCTTATAGTGTCTTGGGACACCCCTATAATGGCTTCAGACACCCCTATAGTGTCTTGAGACCCCCCTATAGTGGCTTCAGATCCCCCTATAGTGGCTTCAGATCCCCCTATAGTTGCCCATGACAAGGATGTTGTGGGCATCTGGGGGGAAGAGGGGAGTGATGGGGACAGCAGGGAGCCATTGGGGCTGGGTGCCATGGGGGTCCCACTGGGTCTCAATGTCATTGGGGTCCCATTGGGGCTGGGTGCCATGGGGGTCCCACTGGGTCTCAGTGTCATTGGGGTCCCATTGGAGCTCGGTACCATTGGGGTCCCACTGGGTCTCAGTGTCATTGGGGTCCCATTGGAGCTCGGTACCATTGGGGTCCCACTGGGTCTCAGTGCCATTGGGGATCCATTGGGGCTGTCCTCATGGCCCCATCCTGCAGCAGGTTCCCAGGTGCCATCCCATCTCCATGCCTGCCCCTCAGTGCCCCCCGCATCCCTGTATCCCTGTGCCCCATCCCTGACGTCCCCATTGGCCCCATGTCCCTGTTTCCGGCACCCAAACCATCTCCATCCCTCATCCCTTGAGTCCCCATTATCCCTGTGCCTCCATCCCCAGCACCCAAAGCACCTCTGGGCCCCATCCCTGGTACCCCCATTCCTGGTACCCCCATCCCTGGTACCCCCATCCCTGGTACCCCCATCCCCGGTACCCCCATCCCTGATACCCCCATCCCTGGTACCCCCATCCCTGATACCCCCATCCCTGATACCCCCATCCCCTGTACCCCCCTGTCCCTGTGCCCCCCCCCTGCTGTCCCCATCCCCCCCATTGCCCCCTCTCCTCCATCCCCAGCACCCATTGCACCCCCATCCCTTACCCCCATCCCCCCCATTTCCCCCCCTCCCCCCGCAGCACCCCCTCCCCCCCCTCTCCCCCTCCCCCCTCCGTGACCCCGCCCCCCCCCCAGGCCGCCCCCCCCATGGGCCTGCAGATGGCTCTGTGCCTGTCGTAGGCCATGGCCACGGCCACATAGGCTGACGCAAACATGGCGGCGCCCTGCAGGTACTTGGTGACCCGGCAGAGGATGTCAGGACCCCGGAACCGATCGGTCACGTCCCAGAGCAGCTGCGGCAGCACGAGCCCTGCGGCGGCGCACAGGTCCGCGGCGCTCAGGTGCCGCAGGTGCCGGCGCAGCGGGGACTGCGCATGCGCGCGGCCCGGGCCACGCCCCCCGCGGTGCCCCCGCCGCCGGGTCCGGTCGCGCAGCGCCACCAGCACCAGAGCGTTCCCCCCCAGAGCCAGCGCCAGCACCAGAGCCAGCACCGACACCTCTGCTGCGGCCAGAGACGGGTCACGGGGGGGGGCGGGGGACAGGGGGGAGGGGCCCTGCGGGAGACAGGGGGTATGTGATGTATATGGGATATAGAGGGGGGGATGGGGGGTATGGGGGGTAATGGGGGTATAGGGTGCATATAGGAGGGTATGGGGGTAATGGACATAGGGGGTATGGGGGGGTGACGGGGGTATAGGGTGCGTATAGGGGGGTATGGGGTGATGGGGGAACACAGGGGGATTTGGGGGGGTTATACGGGGGGGATAGACAGGTAATGGGTGCATATAGGGGGTATGGGGGATTATAGGGGGTTATAGGGTGTATATAGGGGAGTATAGGGGATTATACGGGGGTATAGGGTACATATAAGGGGGTATGGGGGTGTATAGGGGGTATGGGGGGGTTATACAGGGGGTATAGGCAGGTAATGGGCACATATACGGGGGGATATAGGGGCGGTATAAGGGGATATGAGGGTGGTATAGGGGGATATGGGGGGGTAATGGCGGGATATAGGGCGATGTAGGGCTCATATAAGGAGGTATGGGGGCATACGGGGGGGCAATGGGGATATGAATAGATATAGGGGGATGTGGGGGGTAATGGGGGTCAGAGGGCATATGGGGATAGGGCTTATAGGGGGTTGTGGGGGGATATGGGTATGAGGGGTCAAGAGGGGATGTGGGGGGATACGGAGTTTGGGGGCATATAGGGGGTTCCAGGGGGCTATAGAGGTCAGGGGGGCTTTGTGGGGGTTATGGGGGGCTATAGGGGTCCTATGGGCACAGGGCCTGGGGGGGGGGCTCGGTACCTCCATTGCTTTCCGTGTTCCCTATTGGGGGGGGCTCCGTCCGCACCAGGTCCCGTTTGGCCGCACTGGGAGCGCCCGCAGTGAACTGGGCACACTGGGGGGGGGTGAGGGGGGGGACACCCCCCGCTGAGCCGTGACGTCACGGGGGGGGGCTCCCCCCCCATCGCCTCCTTCCTCATTCCCCCGTTATCTGCATCAGGAGCAAACAGCCCCGGGGCAACCGCGGGGGGGGGAGAGGGAACAGCCCAGACCCCCCCCGGACCCCCCATAGAGAGCAATGGTCTCACACGGGTCCCATTGTGCTTTATTGCCCGGAACGGGGAGGGAACCATCGGGGAGGGGGGGAATGGAGGGACCCGACGGGGATTCCTATTGGTCCGCAGGGATGCAGGGGAGGGCTCCCATTGGTCCGCAGGGATGCAGGGAGGGCTCCCATTGGTCCGCAGGGATGCAGGGAGGGCTCCCATTGGTCCGCAGGGATGCAGGGAGGGCTCCCATTGGTCCCCGCGGGGCCGGGGGGCGGGGTCAGGCCCCGACGGGCACCGCCTCCCCCTGGAAGTGCCTCCGCTCCCAGTCGCTCATCAGCGCCCAGTGCAGCGGCCGCCGGCAGGAGGAGCAGGAGGAGCCTGGAGGGGCCTCACGGGGCAGCCCCAGAGCCTCCCAGCACTGGGACAGGCGATCTGGGGGGGGGGGGGGGTCAGGGGGGGTCAGTGAGGGGCATCCCCCGTGTGACCCCCCCTGCCCCATACCCCCTATAGCCCTAGAGCTGCATCCCGTGTGCCTATGGACCTCATACCCCCCAGCACCCCATAACCCCCATGTCCCCTATACCCCCCATAACCCCCTATAACCCCCAGCACTTCTATACCCCCCGTGTTCCCCATATCTCCCGTACCCCCATGCCCCCCCATCACCCCTATACCCCCTATGTCGCCTATGTTCCCCATTACCTCTATACCCCCCATACCCCCCATCACCCATGTACCCCCTTTATCCCATATGTACCCCATACTCCCTATACACCCCATTCCCCCTATACCCCCCATGTCCCCTATGTCCCACATCACGCATATATCCCCTTTATCCCTTATGTACCCTATCCCCCCAATACCCCCCATGTTCCCCATACCCCCCCATCACCCATGTACCCCTTTTATTCTTTATGTACCCCATACCCCCTATACCCTCCATACCCCCTATACCCCCAATGTCCCCAATCACCCATATACCCCCCATGTCCCCCATCACCCCTATACCCCCTTTATCCCCTATGTCCCCCATCACCCCCATGCCCCCCGCTCACCAGCCAGGTTCTCCATCATGGCAGGGCTGTGGTGTGGGGTGGGCACCAGACGCAGCAGCTCCTCCCCCCGTGGCACTGTGGGGTAGTTCACAGCCTGCACGTATAGGCCATGATGCTGGAGCAGCACCTGGGTCAGGCGCTGAGCGGCCAGAGCGTCACCGACCTGGGCAGAGAGAGGGGTGGCTATAGGGAGAGCACCTATAGGGAGTGCCTATAGAGAGTCCCTATAGAGAGTACCCATAGAGCAGCTATAGGGAGAGCGGCTATAGGGAGTGCATATGGAGTGCCTGTAGAATGAGCTGCTATAGAGAGCCTATAGAGAGAACAACTATAGGGAAAAAGAGCACCTATAGAGAGACAAGGACCCTATAAAAAGAGCACTTACAGAGACCTATAGAGATCCTATAGATACCCTACAGAGACTTCTGAAGACTTTATGGCCACCCCATGGACACACAGTGACATTTTATAGACACCCTACAGGTCTGCATTAGCACCCCATAGGTGCGCTGTAGACACCCTATAGACCCCCTATAGACCCCCATAGCCCCCCCATAGACCCCCTCAAAGACCCCCATAGACCCCTCATAGACCCCCCTCATAGATGCCCCATAGACCCCTCATAGACCCCCCAGACCCCCCATAGAACCCCCATAGACCCCCTATAGACCCCTCATAGACACCCCATTGACCCCTATAGACCCCCCATCGACTCCCCATAGACACCCCATAGCCCCCCCACTAGACCCCCCATAGACCCCCCTATAGCCCCCCCCCATATCCCCCCATAGGTACCGGCAGGGGCACGATGTGGCTGGCGCATGCGCGACACCCCATAGCCCCCCCACAGACACCCCATAGACCCCCTATAGCCCTCCATAGAACCCCCCCCCCATAGACCCCCATAGACCCCTATAGACCCCCATAGACCCCCATTGACCCCCTATAGCCCTCCATAGACCCCCCCTCCCATAGCCCCCCATAGACCCCTATAGACCCCTATATACCCCCATAGGTACCGGCAGCGGCACGATGTGGCTGGCGCATGCGCGACACCCCATAGCCCCCCCACAGACACCCCATAGACCCCCTATAGCCCTCCATAGAACCCCCCCCCCATAGACCCCCATAGACCCCTATAGACCCCCATAGACCCCCATTGACCCCCTATAGCCCTCCATAGACCCCCCCTCCCATAGCCCCCCATAGACCCCTATAGACCCCTATATACCCCCATAGGTACCGGCAGCGGCACGATGTGGCTGGCGCATGCGCGCACGGGCAGGCGGCGGTCGCGCAGCAGCTCCCGCAGGTAGCGCGCGTGCCGCTGCAGAGCGCGCCGGAGCGCGCGCCCCTCGGCCCCCGCGAGCACGCGCAGCGCCGCGAGCGCGCCCGCGGCCACGGCCGGCGGAAGTGACGTCGTGAAGATGAACCCCGCCCCCAGCGAGCGCACCGCGTCCACCAGGGGGGCGGGGCCTGCCAGGTACCCGCCCACTGCGCCCACCGCCTTGCCTGGGGGGGAGAGAGAGACCTATAGAGACCTATAGAGACCCTATAGATACCCTATAGAGACCCATAGATACCCTATAGACACCTATAGAGACCCATAGATACCCTATAGACACCCATAGACAGCTATAGACATGCCAGGTACCCGCCCACTGCACCCACCGCCTTGCCTGGGGGGGAGAGAGAGACCTATAGAGACCTATAGAGACCCTATAGATACCCTATAGAGACCCATAGATACCCTATAGACACCTATAGAGACCCATAGATACCTATAGAGACCCATAGATACCCTATAGAGACCCATAGACAGCTATAGACATGCCAGGTACCCGCCCACTGCACCCACCGCCTTGCCTGGGGGGGGAGAGAGAGACCTATAGAGACCCATAGATACCTTATAGATACCCTATAGAGACCCATAAATACCTTATAGATACCCTATAGAGACCCATAGAGACCCTATAGACACCTAAAGATCTCTATAGACCTCTATAGCCCTATACCACTATAGAGCCCAGACTCCCATGCACTTTTATAGGTACCTATAGATCCCTATATCACTGTAGACTCCCGATGCCTATAGACCCCTATAGATCCCTATAGACCTCTATAAATCCCTATAGATCCCTATAACACTATAGATCCCAAACCCCTATAGACCCCTATAGACCCCTATAGATCCCTATAGACCTCTATAAATCCCTATAGATCCCTATAACACTATAGATCCCAAACCCCTATAGATCCGTATAGACCTCTATAGATCCCTATAGATCCTATAGATGTCTATAGATTTCTATAGACCCCTCTAGATCCCTATAGACTCCTATACCACTATAGATCCCAGATCTCTATAGACCCCTCTAGATCCCTATAGACTCCTATACCACTATAGATCCCAGATCCCTATAGACCCCTATAGATCCCCGCAGCCCCCCAGCACTCACCCAAGGTTCCGGCCACGATGTCCACCTTATGGAGTACACGGTCGCGCTCAGCGATGCCAGCCCCACGCGCCCCATAGAGCCCCACAGCATGGACCTCATCCACGAAGGTCAGGGCCCCATGGGCATGGGCGACGTCACAGAGCTCGCTCAGGGGGGCGATGGAGCCTGGGGGGCACGGGGGGGTTATGGGGGGGTATGGGGGGGGTTATGGTGTGGTTATGGGGGGGGTTTGGGGGGTACGATGGGGATTTAGGGGGCTCTGGTGCAATCTGGGGCGATGCTATGGGGGGTTGGGAGGGTTATGTGGCAGATGGGGGGTACTGGGGGGCTATGGGGGCACAGGCAGTGACACTGGGGTCACACTGAGAGGGCTCCGGGGTTATGGGGTACAATGGGGGCTATGGGTGCACATCACATGGAGGGATATTGGGGTGCTTTGGGGCACTATGGGGGCTATGGGATCTATAGGGGCACATGGAGAAATATTGGGGTGCTATAGGGCACTATGGGGTGCTATAGGGGCCCCACAATGGGGCTGTGCCCGTGTCCCCCCCCCCTCACCATCCATGGAGTGCACGGACTCGAAGGCCACGATCTTGGGGGTCCCGGGGGGGCTGCGAGCCAGGAGCTCCCCCAGGTGCTCGGGGTCATTGTGGCGGAACAGGCGCTTGGGGGCTCCGGAGCGGAGGATGCCCTGGATGATGGAGGCGTGATTCCCTGCGTCCGAGAACACCTCACAGCCTGGGGGGTAATGGGGGTCATGGGGGTACACATAGGGGGTGATGGAGGGGTACACATAGGGGGTGATGGAGGGTACACATAGGGGGTGATGGAGGGGTACACATAGGGGGTGATGGAGGGGGGGTACCCATGGGGATGATGGAGGCGTGATTCCCTGCGTCCGAGAACACCTCACAGCCTGCAGGCAATGGGGGTCATGGGGGTACACATGGGGGGTGATGGAGGGGTACACATAGGGGGTGATGGAGAGGGGGGGTACCCATGGGTGTGATGTGGCAGTACCCAAGGGGGGGGCACCCATGGGTGGGGGTCACATTGGAGGGCTCCCAAGAGGTCATTTGGGGTTCCCCTATTTTTCCTATGGATCCCATTCCCTATAGATCCCATTCTCATCCCGATGGATCCCATTCCTGTCCCTATGGATCCCATCCCGTCCCCATAGATCCCATCCCGTTCCCTCTGTGCGCACCCGGCAGCACGCACAGCAGGGTCCCCAGTGTGGTGTTGTTGGGGTTCCCCCATGGTTCCCTATGGATTCCCCCCCCCGTGGTTCCCTATGGCTCCTATCCCGTTCCCCATGGTTCCCTATGGCTCCCATCCCGTTCCCCATGGTTCCCTATGGCTCCTATCCCGTTCCCCATGGTTCCCTATGGCTCCCATCCCGTTCCCCATGGTTCCCTATGGCTCCCATCCCGTTCCCCATGGTTCCCTATGGCTCCCATCCCGTTCCCAATGGTTCCCTATGGCTCCCATCCCGTTCCCAATGGTTCCCTATGGCTCCCATCCCGTTCCCCATGGTTCCCTATGGCTCCCATCCCGTTCCCCATGGTTCCCTATGGCTCCCCCCATGTCCGCACCCGGCAGCACCCTCAGCAGGGTCCCCAGGCCGGTGTCGTTGGCGCTGAAGCAGGACCCGAACAGCAGAGCCTGAGGCTGCTGGTGCAGCTGAGCCAGACTCAGCTCTAGAGCCTCATGAACTGGAGACGTCCCCGACAGGTTCCTGGTGCCCCCGGAGCCCAGCCCGTGAGCTGAGAGCGCTGCCCTGCGGGGGGTCACGGGGGTCATGGAGAGGTCATGGGGTCAGGGGGTGATGGAGGTGATGGGATTTGGGGTGCACTTGGTTTGAATTGGGGTGCAGCAGGATGCATTGGCCCCATTGGCTCCCATTGTCCTCTATTGGCTCCCATTATGCCTATTCCCCCATTCTCCCTTTCCCCCCATTACCCACATTACCCCATTCCCCTATTCCTCCATTACTCCATTCTCATTTCCCCATTCTCCCCATTTCCCCTATTGGCTCCCATTACCCCCATTCCCCCATTACCCCCACTCCCCCCATTGGCTCCCCCTTTGGCTCCCATTGCCTCCCATTGGCCCCATTGTCCCCCATCGGCTCCCATTGGCCCCATTCCCCCCAATGCCTCCCATCGGCTCCCATTGGCCCCATTGCCCCCATTGGCTCCCATTACCCCTAACCCCATCACCCCCATTACTCCCATAACTCCCAGTCCTTCATTCCCCCCATTCCCCCCATTGGCTCCCATTGCCTCCCATCGGTTCCCATTGCCTCCCATTGCCTCCCATCGGCTCCCATTGGCCCCCATTAGCTCCCATTGGTCCCCATTGTTTCCCATTAGCTCCCATTAGCTCCCATTGGTTCCCATTGTCTCCCAGTACCCCCCAGTATCCCCCAGTATCCCCATTACCCCTCCCCCACCTGGCTGCCCTCAGCACCGCCGGGTGTCTGCTCATCCCCAGGTAGTCATTGGTTCCCATTGTCTCCCAGTATCCCCCAGTACCCCCCAGTATCCCCCAGTATCCCCCAGTATCCCCCAGTACCCCCCAGTATCCCCCAGTATCCCCCAGTATCCCCCAGTATCCCCCAGTATCCCCCAGTATCCCCCAGTACCCCCCAGTATCCCCCAGTATCCCCCAGTATCCCCCAGTATCTCCCAGTATCCCCCAGTACCCCCCAGTATCCCCCAGTATCCCCAGTATCCCCCATTACCCCTCCCCCACCTGGCCGCCCCCAGCACCGCCGGGTGTCTGCTCATCCCCAGGTAGTCATTGGTTCCCATTGTCTCCCAGTATCTCCCAGTATCTCCCAGTATCCCCCATTGTCTCCCAGTATCCCCATTACCCCTCCCCCACCTGGCCGCCCTCAGCACCGCCGGGTGTCTGCTCATCCCCAGGTAGTCATTGGAGCACCAGAGCTGCAGCGGCCGCTGGGGGGCGCCCCCGAGCGCCAGGGGCGGGGCCTCAGCGCGCCTGCGCACGGCCGTGAACACGCGGTACGCATGCGTGCTGCGCAGAGCGGCCAGGCGGGACTCCAGCAGCGCCGTGTACGGGAAGGCGCCATCTGCAGGACGGGAGGGGGTTGGCATGGAGACACATACAGAACCCCCCTATAGACCCTATAGGAGCCCATATGGGCTCCATACCATAGCCCCCTATAGGCGTCCATATGGGCTCCATACCCCCCCCCCTCTGCCCCATAGGAGCCCTCTGCTGGATGGGAGGGCGTTGCCATGGAGACACACACATCACCCCCCTATAGGCGCCCATATGGTCTCCATACCCCCCCATAGCCCCCTATAGGCGTCCATATGGGCTCCATACCCCCCTCTATAGCCCCCTATAGGTGCCCATATGGGCTCCATACCCCCCTCTATAGCCCCCTATAGGCGCCCATATGGGCTCCATACCCCCCTCTATAGCCCCCTATAGGAGCCCATATGGGCTCCATACCATAGCCCCCTATAGGTGCCTATATGGGCTCCATAACCCCCCATAGCCCCCTATAGGCGTCCATATGGGCTCCATACCCCCCCCCCCCTCCGCCCCATAGCGCCCCATAGGAGCCCTCTGCTGGATGGGAGGGCGTTGCCATGGAGACACGCACATCACCCCCCTATAGCCCCCTATAGGCGCCCATATGAGCTCCATACCCCCCCTCTATAGCCCCCTATAGGAGCCCATATGGGCTCCATACCCCCCCCCATAGCCCCCTATAGGCGTCCATATGGGCTCCATACCCCCCGCCCCATAGAGCCCCATAGCCCCTCACCAGGCAGGTTGTCCTCCAGCGCCCTCTCCGGGGGGGCCTCCTTGGGGGTCTCCATCAGCTCCATCAGCCAATCCAGGGGGGCTGGGGGGGATGGGGCTATAGGGCTGCTATAGGCACCAGTGCCTATGTCCCCTATAGGTATAGGGGAGGGGGCGGTACCTGTCTCGGGGGGGGTCACGTCCTCCTGCACCTCGGGGGGCGCTCGTTGGACAAAGGGGGGGTCCCCCCCCAGATCCATGAAGGGGCAATGGGAGCCCCGGGAGGTGTCACCTGCAATGGGGGGGGGGTCGGGTACAGCCCAGCCCCCCCCCATAACCCCCCCAATGCACCCCCATAATCTCCCATTGCCTCCCATAACCCCCCTATTCCACCCCATAACCCCCATTGCACCCCATAACCCCCCCATTGCCCCACCATAATCTCCCATTGCACCCCATAACCCCCCACTGCCACCCCATAACCCCCCCAATGCACCCCATAACCCCCCCATTGCCCCCCATAACCCCCCCAATGCACCCCATAACCCCCCCATTGCCCCCCATAACCCCCCCATTGCCCCACCATAATCTCCCATTGCCCCCCATAACCCCCCCATTGCCCCCCATAACCCCCCCAATGCACCCCATAACCCCCCCATTGCCCCCCCATAGGTGATGGGGTTGGGGGGGCACCCCCAAACGTACCTGGATGGGGCTGGGGGGGGGCGGTGACGAGGGCTCGGGCCAGCCATGGGTGCCGGGCCAAGATGGGGCAGCGCAAGAGGGCAGCCATAGTGCTATGGGGCAGGGGAAGGGTTGGGGGGCAGCACCCCATAGCCTGCCCCATAACCTGCCCCATAGCTCCTCCATATCAGCACCTCCCATGCTCTGCTCTGGGGGCCCATGGGGTGGGTGTGGGGTCCCCCCCCCCCCCCACCCTGACCCTTATCAGCACCCAACACCCGGCGCTGGCCACACCCATTGACAGCGCGGGGGGGGGACACAGACACACACAGACCCATAGATGAGCCCCACACACTGTGACCCATAGATCAACCCCATCCTGACCTATAGATCAACCCCCCCCATCCTGACCCATACATCAACCCCATCCTGACCCATAGCTCAGCTCCCCCTTATAGATGACCCCCTGCACTGACCCATAAGTCAGCCCCACACTGACCCATAGCTACACCCCCAAACCCACCCCCCACAACCACTCGGGGGTCCCACCCCCACCCCAGCACCCAGCCCCACTGCACCCCACATCCCCCCTTTTGGGGGTCTCCAGCCCCCCATATCCCCCCCATTGTGGTCCCCACTCCTTCAGCCCCATAGATCATTTCCCACCCCCCATAACCCCCTTGTGGGTCCCATCCCCCCCAGCCCCACACTTGTGGGTCCCCAGCCCCACACACCTGTTGACCTGCACTGAGGACGAACCAGCAGCACTGGGGCCCCCCCCACACCCCAACCCCGATAAGGACCCATGGGGGGGGCGTGGCCTGACCAGAGGCTCCTCCCCCTCAGCCTCCTTATAGGGCTCAATGGGAGGGTCCCTTTAAGGAGGGGCGGAGCCTGCGGGGATGGGCGTGTCCTGGTGGGCGTGGCTAAGGGGAGGGGGCGTGGCTAAGGGAGGGGGCGTGGCGTGAGGCACTTATTTGCACTTTGACCCCTGTTCTGCCACACTCTCTCTCAGGGACATTTGACCTTTGCACTGTGACCCTCGGGTGACCCCGGGGGGGGGGAAGCTTTAATAAAGGGGCTGACATCATGGCCTCTGTGACGTCAGAGATGGAGCTGACTTCCGGTGACGTCATCACCATAGAACCCCATGGAGCCGCGGCCGCTCTACACAAGCCCCACCCCCGGAACCGGAAGTGCCGATGTCCAAGATGGCGGCGCCCAGGCTCATTCCGGAAGTGGCCCCCGGAAGCAGCGGAGGGCGAAGGGCGGGGCCAGGAGCAGGAACAGCGCGAGCAGGAACCTGGGGGAGGGGCATGGTGAGGGGCGGGGCCTGTGGGGTCATTGGGGTCTATAGGGTTCCATAGGGGTCTATAGGGTTCCATAGGGGTCTATGGGGTTTCATAGGGGTCTATGGGGTCCATAGGGGTCCCTGGGGGTCTATAGGGTTCCATAGGGATCTATGGAATCCATAGGGGTCTATAGGGTTCCACAGGTGTTTATGGGGTCCATAGGGATCTATAGGGTTCCATAGGGGTCTATAGGGTCTATGGGTGCTCACAGCAGCCAGTGCCAGAAGCCACGTCTCCGCGCCAGCAGCGCCTGCTCCTGCCGGGCACAGAACGAGGCCGGGGTCAGGCCCAGCCCCCCCCCCCCCCAGCCCCACACTTGTGGGTCCCGGCCCCACACCTGCCCCTCACCATCTGCGCCTGCACCTCCTCCAGGCCCTGCTCCTGCCTCTGCCTCCGCTGCTGCCTGCGGGCGACCACAGCAGGATTGGTCCCATGCAGGACCCCCCCAAGGCGCTATGGGTCAGCCCCATTGATCCCAGCGCTATGGGTCAGCTCCATTGATCCCAGCGCTATGGGTCAGCTCCATTGATCCCAGCGCTATGGGGCAGCCCCATTGATCCCAGTGCTATGGGGCAGCCCCATTGATCCCAGTGCTATGGGGCAGCCCCATTGATCCCAGCGCTATGGGTCAGCCCCATTGATCCCAGTGCTATGGGGCAGCCCCATTGATCCCAGCGCTATGGGTCAGCCCCATTGATCCCAGTGCTATGGGGCAGCCCCATTGATCCCAGCGCTATGGGTCAGCCCCATTGATCCCAGTGCTATGGGGCAGCCCCATTGATCCCAGTGCTATGGGGCAGCCCCATTGATCCCAGCGCTATGGGTCAGCCCCATTGATCCCAGTGCTATGGGGCAGCCCCATTGATCCCAGCGCTATGGGGCAGCCCCATTGATCCCAGCGCTATGGGGCAGCCCCATTGATCCCAGCGCTATGGGGCAGCCCCATTGATCCCAGCGCTATGGGTCAGCCCCATTGATCCCAGCGCTATGGGGCAGCCCCATTGATCCCAGTGCTATGGGGCAGCCCCATTGATCCCAGCGCTATGGGGCAGCCCCATTGATCCCAGTGCTATGGGGCAGCCCCATTGATCCCAGCGCTATGGGGCAGCCCCATTGATCCCAGTGCTATGGGTCAGCCCCATTGATCCCAGCGCTATGGGTCAGCCCCATTGATCCCAGTGCTATGGGGCAGCCCCATTGATCCCAGCGCTATGGGTCAGCCCCATTGATCCCAGCGCTATGGGGCAGCCCCATTGATCCCAGTGCCCCCCCCATGCACTCACCAGGCCTCTTCCAGCTCTGCTGCCTCCTCCAGCTCCTTCAGCCGCTGATGCAGGAACTGGGGGGCAAGGAAGGAGCTGAGCCCCCAAGGTTCTGCCCCCCCCCCCCCCCCCCCCCCCCAGCCCCATGGGCCCCATAGAACCTCATTGTCCTGTTGGTCCTCCTGCAGCCACGTCCTCACTGAGGCCAAATGCTGCTCCTCCTGCAGAGCCAAGGCAGCGCCGTGGGGCTGGGCCGTGGGGCACGGGGTGGGGGGGGTGATGGATGCTCCATGTCCTTGTGCCATAGGGGGCTGGGCCCCATAGATCCCTTCCAATGGGGGCATGGCCAGAGGAGGAGGCACCGACCTGGCTGTGGAGGTTCCTTATGGCAGCGCCCAGAGCCCCATAGGCCTTGTCCTGTATGGGATGGAGACCCAGTGGGTGCCTATAGACCCCTATAGATCCCATAGTCCCCTATGGATCCCATAGCCCCCTATGGATTCCACAGCCCCCTATGGTTCCCATAGCCCCCTATAGATCCCATAGCCCCCTATGGGGCAGACCTGGAGGTGCCCCTGGAGGAGGTCCAGCGCCCTCCTCACCCCCTCTGCCTCCATGGAGCCAATCCCGAGGACCGGGGGGGGGGCGGGGCCGCGATGACGTCACAGGGATGCTCCGGAACGGGCCGTGATGACGTCACAGGGATGCTCCGGAACGGGCAGTGATGACGTCACAGGGATGGTTTTGCCTCTTTTTTGCTGATTTTGTTGCGTTTTAATCTATTTTTTTCCTATTTCAGGCTCTTTTTGGTCTGGTTTTCACAATTTGCTGATTTTGGGTCACTTTGGGGCTATTTTCGGGCAGGTTTTGGCCTATTCCGGGCTATTTTGGGGCTATTTTGGGGCTATTTTGGGCTGCATTAGGGCCGGGGTTGGGCTCCTGCCCCATTCCCCCCCCCCCCGGGAGCCGCAGCCCCGCTGGCCAATGAGAAGGGAGGAGCTCAGCAGCAGCCAATCAGAGGCCGCAGGGCGGGGACTGAGGGAGCGGCCGGCCAATGGCGGCTGGAGGCGGCCGCGCATGCGGAGACCAGGTTTATACCAGGATGGAGCGCGCTTATACTGGGATGAATCCAGTTTATACTGGGAGGGGATCAGAGGGATCCAGTTTACACTGGGACGAAACCAGTTTACACTGGGATGGGATCCAGGATCCAGTTTAAACTGGGGTGAATCCAGTTTACACTGGGATGGGATCCAGGATCCAGTTTATACTGGGATGAATCCAGTTTATACTGGGAGGGGACCAGAGGGATCCAGTTTACACTGGAATGAATCCGGTTTATACTGGGATGGGCTCCAAGGTCCCGTTCATTGCGGGGCCTCCCTCGTTGCTCCTTCCTCTTCCTCCTCCTCCTCCCCCCCCCTCCCCGGCTGCCCCCCCCCTTTGCCCCCCCCCCCGCCCCCCCCCCGGGCGCTGCCGCCGCAGGGAGCAGGCGTGGGCATAGGGGGGGGCGATGGGGGGGGCGGGGGGGGGCACGAAGCTGTAGGGGCTCTGTGGGTCCAGCTGCGGGGGGGGGGGGGGGGGGGTCAGTGCCCATCCCATAATAACCTCCCAGTGCCTCCCAGTGCCTCCCAGTCCCTCCCAGTACCTGCAGTGGGTACGTGGGGGGGTCAGTGCCCATCCCATAATACCCCCCAGTACCTCCCAGCACCTGCAGTGGGTACGTGGGGGGGTCAGTGCCCATCCCATAATACCCCCCAGTACCTGCAGTGGGTAGGTGCGGTCGGGGTCGTAGGCGCTCAGGTCCCCACAGGCCACAAAGGGGACGAGGATGCGGGAGGGGCCCGAGAGCGGGGGCAGGGCCAGGTCTGGGGGGGGGGCAGAGAGGGGATGGAGACACCAAACCCCCCCCATGACCCCCTCCCCCGCTTTGGTACCTCCCCCTTTGTGACCCCCAACCCCCCCTTTGAGACCCCAAATCACCCCTTTGAGACCCCCAAAACCCCCCCAATGACCCCCCCGTTATGACCCCGACCCCCCATTTGGGACCCCCAACCCCCCCCCCTTTGGGACCCCACTTTATGACCCCAGCGCCCCCCCATGGCCCCCCCATTACCAGCATCAAGCAAGGGGTTCTCCATGGTGGGCACAAAGCCCTCGGGGGGGCTGTAATCCCGGCAAACCACAAAGGCCTCTAGAAAGGGGGGGGGACAAAGGGGGTGTGGGGGGGCCCCATAGAGCTGGGGTTCCCCATAGGCCACAATGGGGGGTTCCCCATAGGCCACAATGGGGGGTTCCCCATAGGCCACAATGGGGGTGTCCCCATAGGCCACAATGGGGGGGCCTCACCGATGCTGGAGTTGCGGCTGCTGCGGGGCTTGGCGCAGGTGACGCTGGGGAAGAACAGGCGCAGTTGGGCATAGAGCAGGGTCACATCCTTACCCCGGAAGATCTGGGGGGGGTCCTGGTGTCAGTGACCCCCCCATGAACACGGGGGATCCCCCCCCCCCTTCCCCCCCCATAGACTCACTTTAGCCACGAAGGTGCCCCCCTTCTTCAGGACGTGTGTGGTGATGGTGAGAGCCTAAAAAGGGGGGGGGTCCCCATGGGGTTATGGGGATGCTCAAGGGGGGGTTGGGGGGGGGGGGGTGTTTAAGGCACTCACAGCCAATAGGAGCTGAGCCTGGATGTACTCGTCCAGGTCATGGAGCCCTGTCACTGATGGGGGGGGATATTGGGGTTGAGGGGGGGCACTTTGACACCGCCCCCCCCCCCCCCCCCCCCCCCCTCGCCCCATTACTCACCATCAGGGGCCCCATCACAGACCACCAGGTCGGCTGAGTGCCCCTCGAAGTGGCGCTGGATCTGCTGCACTGTGGAGGCCTGGGGGCAATGGGGGTAATGGGGGTAATAGGGTAATGGGGGCAATGGGGGTAATGGGGTAAATGGGGCAATGGGGAAAATGGGGGCAATGGGGTTGGGTGGTCTTTGGGGGGTCTATGAGTGACTATAGGGTGTCTATGGGGCATCTATGGAATATTTATGGGATACCTATGGGGTATCTGTGAGGTATCTATAGGGTATCTATGGGGTACTATGGGGTATCTATGGGGGTTCTGTCCTGCTCCAGGGTGCTGAGCCCCACTCCCCACCTTGGTGATGTCCCCTTGGATCTGCAGCACCCCCGGCAGCGGCGCCATGGCCTGGAGATCCACAGCCACCACCTGCGCTGGGGCCTCCGCTGTGCCCCTGTGTGTGCGGATGGAGGGGGGGGGGGTCAGGATATGACCCCCTCATTGCCCCCCCCCCCATAGAGCCCAGCACCCACCTCAGGTTGCGGCTCAGCACCTGGCTCCAGCTCCCAGGCGCTGCGCAGAGATCGACGGCACGATGGACACCTGGGGGGGGGGGGAGAGCGATGATGTGACCTCCCCCTCCCAGTCCATCCCAGTCCATCCCAGTCCATCCCAGTCCATCCCAGTTCACCCATTGTCACCTTGGAAGAGCTGGAAGCGCTGGTCCAGCTGCAGCAGCTTGAAGGCGCTGCGGGCGCGCCAGCCCTGCTCCTTGGCCAGGCGGTAATAGATGTCCCGCTTGTCCTTGGACGAGCGGCCCATGGCGCTTCCTGCAGGTCCTACAGTAAATAGAGCCCCTGGTTATATGGGGTGCCATGAAAACAACGGCACCAACGGCACCCACAGCACCCACAGCACCCACAGCACCCACAGCACCTACAGCACCCACGGCACCCACAGCACCCACAGCACCCACAGCACCCACAGCACCCACAGCACCCACAGCACCCACAGCACCCACAGCACCTACAGCACCCACAGCACCCACAGCACCTACAGCACCCACAGCACCCACAGCACCTACAGCACCCACAGCACCCACAGCACCCACAGCACCCACAGCACCTACAGCACCTACAGCACCCACAGCACCCACAGCACCCACAGCACCCACAGCACCCACAGCGTTACCAATGGGGCCGGGGGGGGTCTGCGCAGCCCCAACCCCCCCCCCTTGGCCACAACGTTGTTGTGTTTATAACGCCCGCTTTAATTATAGGGCCTATAATAAACAGTCTCCGCCTCACTGCGCATGCGCGTCCCTCCGCAGGGGCTGCCCCCACCTCATCCGCGCAGCCAGACCTTGCGCATGCGCACAACGCAGAATCCCCTCACCACACACACACGCACCGGATGCTCCCCCCATCGCTCCCCCCACATCCCCCCCCCCCATTCCCCCCCCGTTACCGGTAACGGAGCTTCACGATCGCGGCCACGAGAACCGGAGCTACCGGTAAAGGAGCCGGGATACGGAGGCGACGGGAGCAGCTCCTGAGGCGAGCGGCGGGGCGCAGCGCGCATGCGCCGGGAAGACGTGACGTAAGACGTAACCGCACGTGCGGCGCGTGCCGCGGTGCGTGCTGGGAGCTGTGGTCCGCGGCCTGTGGCGACCGGATCCCCCCGCCCTTATCGCCGCCCATATCGCGACACAACCGGTAACGAGTGACCAAAAAACCTCTTTATTACCCCAAATATCGGCCCCCGGGGGGGGCAGGGACGGAAAAGGCACTTGCGGTGGGGGGGGGGGATAAGTTAAGGCCGAGCTCCTCCGTGGGGGGGTTGGGAGGGGTCAGTGGGGGCGGGGGGCGGTCAGGCTCCATCCGGGGACTCTGAGGAGGGGACATGGGGGGGGAGTTAGGAACCCCCATAGGGCACCCCCCCATTGCCCCCCATTACCCCCATAGGGCACCCCCCATTGCCCCCCATTATCCCCATTGTCCCCACAGGACATCCCCCCATTACCCCCTCCATTGCTCCCAGTGACCCTTGTAAGGCACTCCCCCATTGCCCCCCATTACCCCCATAGGGCACCCCCCCATTGCCTCCATTTACCCCCCCATTGCCCCCAGTACCCCCATAGAGCACCCCCCATTGCCCCCCATTACCCCCCCATTGCTCCCAGTGACCCCCATAGGGCACCTCCCCATTGCCCCCCATTACCCCCATAGGGCACCCCCCCATTGCCTCCATTTACCCCCCCATTGCCCCCAGTACCCCCATAGAGCACCCCCCATTACCCCCCCATTGCTCCCAGTGACCCCCATAGGGCACCTCCCCATTGCCCCCCATTGCCCCCATAGGGCAGCCCCCCATTGCCCCCATAGGGCCCCCCCCATCCCCCCCCGTGTTCCCCCTCCCCACCAGTGGTGGTCGCACTCGGTCCCTGCCGCGTCGGCAGCGTGATGTAAGCATCGTATCCCATCAGGATCCCAGCCAGGAGCCCGAAGACCTGGGGGGGGGGGAGGGGGGGTTGGGATCAGAGCCCCCCCCAATGCCCCCCCCTCCCCCATCCCCTCCCCCCCCCCCATCACTCACCCCGGCCGCGGTGCCGGCCCCATCGCGGTGCCCGATGATGACGATGAGGGAGGTGATGAGGAAGAGCAGGGCCCCCACCACGCAGCGGATGAAGTCCTGGGGAGCCCCAGAAACCCCTAAGTGCCCCCCATAGACCCCCATAGACCCCCAAGTACCCCCCATGGACCCCCATTGTCCCTCCCTAGATCCCCAAATACCCCCATAGACCCCCATTGCCCCCCCCCAGACCCCCAAGTACCCCCATAGACTCACAAGTAATCCCACATAGACCCCCAAGTACCCCCCCATAGACCCCCATTGCCCCCCCCAGACCCCCAAATACCCCCATAGAACCCCAAGTACCCCCCATAGACCCACAAGTACCCCCCATAGACCCCCAACTACCCCCATAGACCCCCATTGCCCCCCCATAGAGCCCCATTGCCCCCCCCCGGTCCCCCCTCACTCACGGTCCATCCCCAGTGCACGAGGCGCAGGCGGGGGGGCAGGCGGCAGCCCCACACCAGCAGCAGCAGCAGCGCCAGCACCAACTGCGCCAGCGCCAGCCCCGAGTAACCCGGAGTGCGCGAGGCCCCGAAGCACACGAGGGCCAGGACACACAGGGACTGCGGGGGGGACACACATGGAGGAGCCTATAGATACCTATAGATACCTATGGACATCTATAGATACCTGTGGAGGCACCTATAGATAGGCACCTAGAGACACACACCTATGCAGGGACCTATAGACACCTCTAGACAGACACCTATGGAGGCACCTATTGACAGACACCTGTAGGGGCTCCTATGAAGGCGCCTATAGACACTTATAGACACCTATGGAGGTGCCTGTAGACATACACCTGTAGACAGACACCTATAGGGACATCTATATACAGATACCTATAGACACCTATAAAGACATCTATGGTACTATCTATAGAGATGTCTATAGAGCCTCTGTGGTTTCCTCTATACAGCCCTTATAGTTCCACCTATAGATCCTCTATAGGCTCCTTATGCCCTCCCTAAAGGGCTCCCTATAGACCCCTATGGGGTGCCCCCCCTAAAGTCCCCCCTTGGCCCTTTAGGGCTCCCTACAGAGCGCCCATAGGCTCCATAGAAGGCCCTTACCCCGCTCACTAAGCCCCGCCCACCCCGTCAGGCCCCGCCCACCCCGTCAGGCCCCGCCCACCCGCGTGTGGGCCGCGGGACAAGGCGCCGCTGTTGGGCGCGCCGGGGCGGGGCCGTCTCCATGGCAACAGCACAAACAGCCCCCCCCCCCCCCGCACCCAAAGGGGCAACGCGTTCAGGTGGGGCCCACACCGCGGTACTAAAGGGGCAGGGGGCTCTTAAAGGGGCAAGGACAAGAGGGGCTCTTAAAGGGGCAAGGACAAGAGGGGCTCTTAAAGGGGCAAGGATAAGAGGGGCTCTTAAAGGGGCAAGGACAAGAGGGGCTCTTAAAGGGGCAAGGACAAGAGGGGCTCTTAAAGGGGCCCCCCCTCCTTTCTCTTAAAGGGGCCGACCCCTCCTCTCTCTTAAAGGGGCCGCGGTGACGTGGGCACCACCCGGGCTGGCACACGAAGCGGTTGGCACGGGAGGGCCCGGCCAACGCCCGGCTCTGCCATTCCCCCCCCTTAACCCCCCCCTCAACCCAAGGCTCTGAGCCAATCAGCGAGCGGATTCCTCCCTTGGCCCCGCCCACCGCTACCCCGTTTCCCAAGGGCGTTGCCCCTCCACGCGCGCGAACATGGGGGGGGGGTAAAACGGCCCCAATGCTGCGGGGGGAGGGGGTCCCCATTGACCCCCCATAATAAAGATCCAGGTACCCAGGTCCTTCCCCCCCCCACTGAATCCCCATTATCCCCATGCCCCCCCCCCCCCCCAAATTCCCTCCCATAGGACCGCGGTGCCCCCCCTAAAACAGGGAATGGGATTCCCCCCCCAAGGGGTATCCGACCAGCTCCCTCTGTACTGGTTCCCAAACTTCCCCCATTGGGGCTCCCCTTTCTCACCCCATTGGGGATCTCACCCCCCCCATTATGGGGCGGCCCCCCCATTATACGGACCCCCCATTAAAGGGACCCCCCAATTATGGGACCCCCCCCATTAAAGGGCCCCCCCCCCGGTCCTTACGATCTCTCCGAGCATCACCAGCCCCTTGTGTGTGCGGCAGTACCCGAGGCAGGCCCGGGGCCCACTGTGGGTCCCGCTGGGCTCCATGGCGAGCGGCGGCGGAGCCGGGCACAGGGACCCGGGGGAGCGGGCACAGCGCGGGGGGGCGTGGCCAGGGGTGGAGGGGGCGTGGCCAGGGGTGGAGGGGGCCCCGCGATTGGAGGGCGTGGGGGAAAGGGGCGTGGTCAAGCGGCGGGGGAGATGAGGAATTCCCGCCGAGGCGGGGTTTAACGGGGAGAGCCCCTTCCTGATTGGCTGGAGGGTGTCTAAGGGGCGGGGCTAAGCGTTGGCGCGCGTGCAACGGGGAAGCCCCAGCGCGAAGGGGGTGGGGCTTAAAGGGGGCGGGGCTTCAGGCTGGGGAACCCCCTTGATAGAGTGGGGGGGGGGGGTGGGGGGGGATCCCGAAATGGGGGAGGGGGAGCTTGGGTGGGGGGAGGGGCCCCCAAAGAGCCTTGGGGGCCCCAACCTCCCCCCCCCCACTTTTGGGGTGACTCAACCGGATGTGGTCACGGCCCTGCCCTGCGGATGCTGAGAACGGGGGGGCCCCCCCAGAGGAAACCACTCCGGAAGGCGCTGGGGGGGGGGGGGGGTCCCCATCTTTATTGAGCTCCCCCAAGGAGGGTTTTGGCCCCCCCAGAGTGAGGGGGGGATAAAGGGGAGGGTTTAGGGGTGCAGCCCCCCCCAATTGCCCCCCCCCCGTTCCACGAGGCAGAAACAGGGCTCCCCCCGGGGGGAGCTGCCGATGCAGAGGCTGAGCCCCCCCCTCGGGGTAGGAGTTGGGGGGCCCCTGTGAAGGGGGAGGAATCGTTACGTTATTGGGGGGTACCCCAAAAGTGCAGCCTCAGCCCTCCCCCCCCCACCCATCCAGGTGAACCCAAGGGGTTTTTGGGGGGGGTCCATTGCCTCCCAAGGGGGGGGGGATTAGGGTTCAGCACCACGGCTGGGGGGGCTCTGGGCTGTACCACTGCGTTTGGGGGGGGTGCACTGGGCCCCACAGTAATGTTGGGGGGGTCCTGGGCTGTACCACTGAATGGGGGGTGTCCTTTGGGCCATACCATTGTATGGGGGGGGATCCCCTGGTCTATACCATTGTATGGGGGGGGGTGATGTCCTGGTCTATACCATTGTATGGGGGGGGGATCCCCTGGTCTATACCATTGTATGGGGGGGGGATCCCCTGGTCTATACCATTGTATGGGGGGGTGATCTCCTGGTCTATACCATTGTATGGGGGGGGGGATCCCCTGGTCTATACCGTTGTATGGGGGGATCCCCTGGTCTATACCATTGTATGGGGGGGGTGATCTCCTGGTCTATACCATTGTATGGGGGGATCCCCTGGTCTATACCATTGTGTGTGGGGTGATCTCCTGGTCTATAGCATTGTATGGGGGGGGATCCCCTGGTCTATACCATTGTATGGGGGGATCCCCTGGTCTATACCATTGTATGGGGGGGGGTGATCTCCTGGTCTATACCATTGTATGGGGGGATCCCCTGGTCTATACCATTGTATGGGGGGGGGATCCCCTGGTCTATACCATTGTATGGGGGGATCCCCTGGTCTATACCATTGTATGGGGGGGTGATCCCCTGGTCTATACCATTGTATGGGGGGGGGATCCCCTGGTCTATACCATTGTATGGGGGGATCCCCTGGTCTATACCATTGTATGGGGGGGGGATCTCCTGGTCTATAGCATTGAATAGTCCGGAATTCGTAGTCCGGAAGTGGGCGAGGCCTCCATTTCCCACAGCGCACCGCGGCAAAGATGGCGGCGAGCAGCGGATCGGAGGCCGGGCCCGCAGCGACGGCTCCGGTGTCGTTCGGGTTCAGCCGTAAAGCGCAACGGAGGCGGCTGCTGCCGGTGGGGGCGGGGCCAGGGGGCACCGGAGACACCGGAGACACCGGAGACACCGAACCCCTCACGGCCGTGGAGGGCCGGGAGCTGCTCAGGTGAGCGCTGCGCATGCGCGGCTCCGGCCGGGGCTGGCGCAGGAGCCGCTGTACGCATGCGCGGCGATGGGGGCGTGGCTTGGGGCGTGTTCATGTGGAGCCACGTGGAGGGGGCGTGGTTTGGAGGAATTAGCCATAAAAGGAGCGGGGGGCGGGGCTTGGAGAAGGGGCGGGGCTTAAGCACGTGTGAGCTGTGAAAGGATCAAGGAGGGGGCGTGGTTTGAAGGGGGCTCTCACCATGACCCTCGGGGGGGGGCGTGGCCTGCGTTTGTGGGCGTGTCTTAAGCCGCCGGCCCCGCCCCCAGCTCCCGGCCGGCCCCGCCCCCTCCTAAGGACCTCGTGATCCCGCTCATCCCCTCCCACCGCTGGCGGAACCCGGAGCCCCCGCCCACCGCGGGGTCAGACCCCGCCCCCTCGGCTGACCCCGCCCCCACCGCCGCAAGCCCCGCCCCCTCCGCTGACCCCACCCCCTCCGTGGAGGCACAGGCGGTGCAGGAGCTGCTGCAGGGTGAGTGATGGGGGAGGGGTCACAGTTGGGGGGGGGGCTCATACCCGGATGTGCCCCCCCCCCATCACCCCCCATTGCCCCCCCAGAGGCGCGGCAGAGCCAGACCCAAACCGATGGTGACCCTGGACCCCCCCTCTCCATCCCCATCCGGCTGCAGGCTCCGGACGTCGCCTCCCGGCCAGAGCCCGTGCGTGGATCCGCCCATACACCCCAATACTGACCCCCCCCACCCCAATACTGACCCCCCCCACCCCAATATTGATCCCACCCCCACCCCCCCTATATTGACACCCCTCACCCAATACTGACCCCACCCTCATCCCCCCACCCCAATATTGACCCACCCCAATATTGACCCCCCCCACCCCCCCCCCCTTCATCTCCCTTTGCCCCCCCAGGGCCCCCAGGACTATGCGGCAGTGCCGGTGCAGGCCTTCGGGCTGGCCATGCTGCGGGGGATGGGCTGGAGACAGGGCGAGGGCATCGGGCGCACGTTCAAGAGGTGAGGGGGGGCCCCATAGACCCCAATGTGGGGGGTCAGGGACCCCATAACCCATCCCCCCCCATAGACCCCAATGTGGGGGGGGCAGGGACCCCTAAACCCATCCCCCCCCATAGACCCCAATGTGGGGGGGTTGATGCCCCCCCCGATGCTCACATATCCCCCCCCAGGGTGGTGAAGCCCCTGGAGCAGCGCCTGCGCCCCCGCGGCCTGGGGCTGGGGGCAGACCCCGCCCCCCCCGGCGCCCCCCGCCCCCCCCGGGGGGGGGTTGGGGAGGACCCCAATGGGGGGGGGCTGAAGGTCGGAGCCGTCGTTTGCATCGAGGCCGGACCCCATCGGGACATGGTCGGGAAGGTGAGAACCCCCCTTCCCCCCCCCCCGTTATGGGGTTACCAGTAAGGGGGTGTTATGGGGGGGTTGGTTCAAGGCTGGGTCTGTGCCCCCCCTGCAGGTGGAGGGGCTGGAGCCAGAGACCGGCAGGGCTGTGGTGAGGCTGGAGCTGGGGGGACAGGCGGTGACAGTGAACCAGTACAGCCTGAGGCTGGGTGAGTGTGGAGCCCATTGACACCCACTTAGTGCCATTGACTGTCATTGACACCCATTGACACCCACTGACAACCACTGACTGTCATTGTCACCCATTGACACCCATTGAGTGCCATTGACGACCATTGACACCCATTGTGTACCACTGACTGCCATTGACGACCATTGACTGTTATTGACACCCATTGACACCCATTGATATCCGTTGACACCCATAGACACCCAAGGACCCCATTCCCCCTCACAGGCCCCCCCAAGGGGAAGGAGACGGAGGAGGGGCCGGACCCCAGCGACCCCCCTCAGAAGGGGGGGGACAAGAGGAAGCAGCAGCCCCCTGAGACAGAGAGGTGAGGCTGGAGGCTCCCTATGGACCCTATAGAACCCTATGGACCCCTATAGACCCCTATGGACCCTATAGAGCCCTATAGAGCTCTGTGGGGTTCTGATGTGTGTCCCCCCCAGGGCAGTGAAGCAGATCCGAGGAGCCCCCCCCGGGCCCCCCCCATGGCTGCGCCGGGACCTGCGGGTTCGCTGCATTGACCGAGGCTTCCAGGCCGGGCGCTACTACAACTGCAAAGTGGGGCTGCCCCATAGCCTGCCCCATAGCCTGCCCCTTAGCCCCGTAACCTGCCCCATAGCCTGCCCCATAACCCCTATATGCCCCTTTCCATAGCCCCCCTGTAGCCTGCCCCATAGCCTCCTATTACCTGCCCCATAGCCTCCCTATTACCTGCCCCATAACCCACCCCATAGACCCCCCATAATCTACCCCATAGCCCCCCCCATTGCCTGCCCCATAGTCCCATAACCCCCAGCCCCATAGCAGACTCCTACATCCCACCCCCTTTGCCCTACAGCTCTCTACAGCCTTCCCCCAGCCCCATAGAACCCTTCCTATGGCCCCCACTTACCCCATAACCCATCCCTGTGAGCTCCTATGGGGCGGGGGGGAATGGATCCCATTGCCCCCCCATAGCCCCCCATTACCCCCCATAACCCCCCATTGCCCCCCAGATGGTGGTTGAGGACATGGTCACCCCTGACACCTGCGTCTGCCGCACGGACCAGGGGCTGCTGGTGGAGGGTGAGTGGGGGGGGGGGGGGGCACGAGGGGGGTCCCAAAGGGGGGTGACCCCTCCCTGACCCCTCCCCCCACAGGGCTGACGGAAGCCATGTTGGAAACCGTCATCCCCCGCGGCGACAGCGACCGCGTCCTGGTGGTGCTGGGAGAGCACAGGGGCAAGGTGAGGATGTGCCCCCCCCCCAAGATGGCGGCGCCCATTGAAGCCCCCCCCCAAGATGGCGCCTCCCATTGCAGCCCCTCCCCAAGATGGCGCCTCCCATTGCAGCCCCTCCCCAAGATGGCGTCCCCCATTGCAGCCCCTCCCCAAGATGGCGCCTCCCATTGAAGCCCCTCCCAAGATGGCGGCCCTCGTTTAAGCCCCTCCCCAAGATGGCGTCCCCCATTTAAGCCCCTCCCCAAGATGGCGGCCCCCATTTAAGCCCCTCCCCAAGATGGCGGCCCCCATTGACCCCTCCCCCCAGGTCGGCCGCATCCTGGAGCGGGAGCCAGGCCGGAGCCAGGCTCTGGTGCAGCTGCTGCGGGACGAGGCCGCGGGTCACGTGGTGCCGCTGGACTACGACGCCATTTGCCATTACGTGGGGGGGCACGAGGACGATTGAGGCCCCCCCCCCCCCGTCTGACACCAACATGGCCGCCCCCACGGCGGCTTCAGGGCAATAAACGGTGCCCAAATGGCCAATCGGTGTCGTTCTTGCTGGGGGGTTGGGGGGGGGGGGAGAGGGGAGAGGGTCCCCACGGTGCCAGGATCAAACATGGTTGCCCCCTTGCTAGCTTCCAATATGGCGGCGTGGCGCACGGTGCCGCCATTGGGTCCCCCTGCTGCCCACAACCAACATGGCGCGTTGCTAAGCAACCCCCTACCAATCAGCATCTTGCTTTCGCTTGGGAAGGGGCGGGGCTATCCCACGTGACCGGAAGGCCGCTCTAGCCCGGCGCCGCTGAGGAGCCTCGATGGTTCGGCGGAGCTGACGCTGGTACGGGGGGATCGGGGGGGGGTTTGGGGCCCCTTTAACCCCCATTTAACCCCCATTTAACCCCCATTTAACCCCCATTTAACCCCTCTTTAACCCCCATTTAACCCCCATTTAACCCCTCTTTAACCCCCTCTTTCCCCTCCCCCCACAGCAGCTCCGGTACCGGCTGTCCCGGCCCCGGACCCCCCCCCCCCCCCGCCGCGGCCATGGCGCAGGCCCGGGGGGTGAACAGCATCCGGTTCAACCAGGACCAGAGTGAGGGGGGGGCAAATACCCCCTTGGGGACCCCAAATACCCCCTTAGGGACCCCAAATACCCCCTTAGGGACCCCAAATACCCCCTTAAAGACCCCATATACCCTCTAGGAGACCCCAAATACCCCCTTAGGACCCCAAATATTCCCTTAAAAACCCCAAATACCCCTTTAAAGACCCCATATACCCCCTTGGGGACCCCAAATATCCCCTTAGGACCCCAAATACCCCCTTTAGAGACCCCAAATACCCCCTTTAGAGACCCCAAATACCCCCTTTCTCCCCCCAACCCCCCTCCCCCCCTTCCAGGCTGTTTCTGCGTTGCCATGGACACCGGGGTCCGGATCTTCAACGTGGAGCCCCTCATGGAGAAGGGGCATTTGGGTGAGGGGGGGTCCCGGGGGTGTCCCCCCCCCTTTATGGGGGTCCTGTGGGGCGGGGATTGGGGTCCTTGGGGTCTATAGAAGGGGGTGGGGGGAGTGGGGAGGGGTTTGGGGTCATGCCATTGGCTTGAAAGGGGGGGGCTGGGGGGTATTTGGGGTCTTTGGGGGGGTGTTTGGGGTTTCTATGGGGGTCCTTACCCTGTATAGAAGTTGGGGGGGGGCCGATACAAGTGGGGGGGGCCAATGAGCATCCCCCCCCTTAACCTCCCCCATGCAGCAATGGGGGGGGGGCTCCTGAAGCTCTTGGGGACCCCCCTGCGTTGTGTCTGTCCCTGAACCCCACATTGTGTCCCCCATTGTGTCCCCCCCATGGCTTCCCTATTGCCCCCCCATTCACCTCCCATCCCCCCCCCATTGCCCCCCCCAGACGCAGAGCAGGTCGGGAGTGTGGCGCTGGTGGAGATGCTGAACCGCTCGAACCTGGTGGCGCTGGTGGGGGGGGGCAGCAGCCCCAAGCTCCCCGAGGCCTCTGGTGAGCCCCAAACCAGGGGGGGGGACCCCAATGTAAGAGGTGGGGGGGTCAATAACGGGGACCCCAATGTAAGAGGTGGGGGGGTCAATAACGGGGACCCCAATGTAAGAGGTGGGGGGGGTCAATAATGGGGACCCCAATGTAAGAGGTGGGGGGGTCAATAACGGGGACCCCAATGTAAGTGGTGGAGGGGTCAATAATGGGGACCCCAATGTAAGAGGTGGGGGGGTCAATAATGGGGACCCCAATGTAAGAGGTGGGGGGGTCAATAACGGGGACCCCAATGTAAGAGGTGGGGGGGTCAATAACGGGGACCCCAATGTAAGAGGTGTGGGGGTCAATAATGGGGACCCCAATGTAAGAGGTGGGGGGGTCAATAACGGGGACCCCAATGTAAGAGGTGGGGGGGTCAATAACGGGGACCCCAATGTAAGAGGTGGGGGGGGTCAATAATGGGGACCCCAATGTAAGAGGTGGGGGGGTCAATAATGGGGACCCCCCCCCCCCCCCCAGTGCTGATCTGGGACGACGCCAGGGAAGGGAAGGACAAACTGGTGCTGGAGTTCACCTTCCCCAAGCCTGTGCTGGGGGTCAGGATGCGGCCGGACAAGTGAGAGCATCCCCATAACCCCCATTGCCCCCCCCCAGACCCCCATTGCCCCCCATAAGCCCCCCATTGCATCCCCCATAACCCCCATTGCATCCCCCATAACCCCCATTACACCCCATAACCCCCCCATACCCCCCCAGGTTGGTTGTGGTGCTTCAAACCCGTGTCTACGTCTTCTCCTTCCCCCACAACCCCACAAAGCTCTTTGAGTTCGAGACCCGCGACAACCCCAAAGGTGAGGGGGGGTGAGGGGGGGTTATGGGGGTTCAGTGGGGGGACAATGGGGTGCAGTGGGGGGGTTAGGGGGGGTTATGTGTTGCAATGGGAGGGTTATGGGGGTGCAATGGGGGGGTTATGGGGGTGCAATGGGGGGGTTATGGGGGTGCAATGGGGGGGTTATGGGGGTTCAATGGGGGGGTTATGGGGGTGCAATGGGAAGGTTATGGGGGTGCAATGGGGGGGTTATGGGGGTGCAATGGGGGGGTTATGGGGGTTCAATGGGGGGGTTATGGGGGTTCAATGGGGGGGTTATGGGGGTGCAATGGGGGCGTTGGGGGCTCCGTTTCTCACCCCACCCCCCAGGGCTCTGTGACCTCTGCCCCAGTCCGGACAAGGCCCTCCTGGTGTTCCCTGGCCACAAATGTGGGAGCCTCCAACTGGTGGTGAGTGGGGGGGGGCACTGGGGGCTCCTCGTTGTGACCCCCCCCCCTGCAAGGAATGGGGGTGGTGGAGCCCAAGGGGCTGTGGGCAATGGGGGGGCTGGGAGTTTCCATAGCATCAATGGGGGGGCGTGGGAGGTACCAAAGTTTGCCTCAATGGGGGGCTGGGAGATACCAAAGCCTCAATGGGGGGAGATGGGAGGTACCAAAGCCTCAATGGGGGGGGTTGGGAGGTCCCAAAGCATCAATGGGGGGGTTGGGAGGTACCAAAGCATCAATGGGGGGGTTGGGAGGTCCCAAACCCTCAATGGGGGTCACCGCTGCCCCCCCCAGGACCTGGGCGTGGCCCGGCCCGGGACGTCGCGGGCGCCGGCTCTGATTGGTGCTCACCAGAGTGAGGTCGCGTGTGTGGCCCTGAGCCCCTCGGGGGCTCTGGTGGCCTCAGCCTCACGTCGGGGGACCCTGATCCGGGTGTTCTGCAGCCAGAGCAGGGCCAGGCTCCTGGAGCTCAGGAGGGGCAGTGACCCTGCCTGCGTGCACTGGTGGGGGGGGGATGGGGGGGTGGGAATGGGAATGGGAATGGGGGGAATGGGGTAATGGGGGTAATGGGAAGGGGGTAATGGAGGGGAATGGGGGTCATGGTGGGTAATGGGGTAATGGGGGTAATGGGAAGGGGGTAATGGAGGGGAATGGGGGTCATGGTGGGTAATGGGGTAATGGGGGTAATGGGAAGGGGGTAATGGAGGGGAATGGGGGTCATGGTGGGTAATGGGGTAATGGGGGTAATGGGAAGGGGGTAATGGAGGGGAATGGGGGTCATGGTGGGTAATGGGGTAATGGGGGTAATGGGAATGGGGTAATGGAGGGGAATGGGGGTAATGGTGGGTAATGGGGTAATGGGGGTAATGGGAAGGGGGTAATGGAGGGGAATGGGGGTAATGGGGGTAATGTAATGGGGGTGATGGGGAAATGGGGTAATATGGGGAATGGGGGTAATGGAAGCAATGGGGGGAATGGGGGTGATGAGTGAATGGGGGTAATGGTATGTAATGGGGTAATGGAGGGAATGGGGTAATGGGATGCAATGGGGTGTAATGGAGGGTAATGGGATTTAATGGGGAACAATAGGGGTAATGGGGTCAATGGGGGCCGTGTGCTGACCCCGGCCTCACCATCCCAGCCTCGCCTTCAGCCCGGACTCCTCCTTCCTCTGTGCCGTCAGTGACAAAGGCACCGGGCACGTGTTTGCCCTGCGGGACACGCGGCTCAACCGGCGCTCGGCGTGAGCGGGGGGGGGATGAGCCAGAAATGGGGGGTGGAAGCCTTGAAATGGGGTGGGAATGGTGAAAATGGGTGGAATGAGCCCAAAATTGGGGGGAATGGTGAAAATGAGGAGAATGAGCCCAAAATGGGGGAGGAATTAGGTAAAAATTAGGGAAATGAACCCAAAATGGGGGGAGAATTAAAAATCATGGGGGGAACCCTTTAAATGGGGTGAGAATGGTAAAAATGCAAAACGGGGGGGGGGGGAGCACCCCAAAAGTGATCAGAAAGTGAGGATTTGGGGGAGGTTTTGGGGTCCCCCCATCCCCCTCTCTCTGCCCCCCCAGCCTGGCTCGTGTGGGGAAGGTGGGGCCGGTTCTGGGTCCCTACGTGGAGTCCCAATGGTCGTTGGCCACGTTCTTGCTGCCGGCTGAGGCTGCTGCTGTCTGCGCCTTCGGGCGGGGGGGGCGGAGCCCGAGCTCCGTCGTGGGTGAGTGAGGCCCCGCCCCTTTGGTCTGACCCCGCCCACTGCGCCCTTTAAGCTCCGCCCACTACTGGCGTCGGGATCTCCGCCCGTTTGTGACTCCGCCCCCTCCAGGCACAGCCCCGCCCCCCTGCTGGCCACGCCCCCTCCTACCTCTCCCATTGCGAATGGGGGGAGTCAGGACCTGAAAATGGGGTGGGGGGGGCCTGAAATGAGGGGGGAAGGGGGAAGGGGCGGTCCGAAAATGGGGCAATGGGGAAGGGGGGAGGGGAAGAAATGGAGGGGGGAGAACACCCCAAAAATGAGGGGAGAAGCAAATGAAACCCTAACCCATCCCCCCCCCCAGCTGTTTGTGCCGATGGAACCTTCCACAAGCACGTGTTCAGCCCCGACGGGAACTGCAACCGCGAAGCCTTCGACGTCTTCCTGGACATCTGTGATGACGACGACTTCTGAGCCCGAAAATACCCCCAAAACACCCCAAAAACACCCCCCCCCCCCCAGGGACCCCAAACTCCACCCCCTGCACTCTCCTGTGTGTTTTATTTCTCCATCGTTACAAAGAACTGGATTAAAAATGCCTTGAAAAGGGGGTGGGGCTTAAAAACTGGGGTCCCCCCCTGGGACCCCCCCTTAAGGCTGGTGTTTGGGGGGTCCCCCCCCATATTTACCCCTTCTCCCCCATGGCTCCAGGCCCGGCCCAGCCTAAGGCCCAAAGAGGGGGGGAGTGGGGGGTTGGGGGGTGCTGGTGATGGGGGGGGGTTGGCACGTGTGTAGCCCTTTAAGAGAGTGGGGGAGGGGCACGGAGATGGGGGGGAGGGGGGGTCAGTTGGAGGGGGGGTCAAAGCCGAACTTGAGGCGGTGAATGAGGGTCTTGGCTGGGGTCAGCACCTGGGGGGGGAAAGGGGGTGAGAAACCCAAAACACCCTTCCCCATTGGTTCACCCCAAAACACACCCCCCATTTCCCATTGGTTCACCCCAATGATCCCCCTCGTTCCGCATTGGTTCACCCCAATGATCACCCCCATTTCCCATTGGTTCTCCCTATTCTCCCCCTGTTCCCTATTGGTTCACCCCAATGATCCCCCCTCATTCCCCATTGGTTCACCCCAATGATCCCCCCTCGTTCCGCATTGGTTCACCCCAATGATCACCCCCATTTCCCATTGGTTCTCCCTATTCTCCCCCTGTTCCCCATTGGTTCACCCCAATGCTCCCCCCTCATTCCCCATTGGTTCTCCCTATCCTCCCCCCGTTCCCCATTGGTCGCTCACCGGGTGATGGACGTACCCCCCGCAGGGGTAGCACCAGGCAGAGAGGTCGCGCAGGCTCAGGACCAGGGGGTGCCCCTCGGCCCCCCCATGCTCCAGCATGTGCCCCCCCACATAGCGGCCGCAGAGCACCTGGGGGGCAGAGGTGATTCGTGGGGGTTTTGGGATGATTTGGGGGGTTTTGAGGTGATTTGGGGGAGATCTGGGGTGGTTTTGGTTGATTTTGGGGTGATTTTGGCCAATTTTGGGGTGATTTGGGGCAGTTTTGGGGTGATTTGAAGTGTTTTTGGGGTGGTTTTGGGGCAGTTTTGGGGTGATTTGAGGTGTTTTTGGGGTGATTTGGCCAATTTTGGGGTGATTTGGGGCAGTTTTGGGGTGATTTGAGGTGTTTTTGGGGTGATTTGAGGTGTTTTTGGGGTGGTTTTGGGGCAGTTTTGGGGTGTTTTTGGGGTGATTTTGGGTGGTTTCAGCTCCTCTCACCTGGTGGCAGCTGAGGCAGAGCCAGTTCTCCCTGCGGCTGCCGCACGCCCTGCAGGGGGCGTCCCCCCCCTCTAGCCCCGCCCCGGAGGGAGGGGTCACAGAGCTCAGGTGGGGACAGTCCAGCAGGGGGGTCACGGCGAACAGCGCCCCCTGCAGGGCGGGAGGACACAGCGTGGGGGTCACCCTGACCCCAACCCCCCCCCCACCCCCCATCCCCGCCCCTCCCCCACACACCTCCTCGGGCTCCTCCTCCGGGCAGGGGGGGGAGGGGCACCTCGCGCTCGCCCCCCCCAAGGGGGCGGGGTCTGGAGGAGGCTCCGCCCCCCCCGGGGGGTCCCCGAGGTGCAGCTCCCCCAGGCGCAAGATGGCGTCCAGAGGCGTGGCCGTGACGTCATCGCCGAGGCGGGTGACGTCACCGGCGCCGCCTGTGATGTCATTGTCGCTGCGGGTGACGTCATCGCCGCTGGGTGTGACGTCATCACTGCCCTCTGCTGCCGAGGGGGGGGGCTCCGGGGGGGCTGTAAATGGGAGGAGGGGGGGGAGGGGATTGGTTGTGGGCTAAGGGGGAGGGGACACAAGGGGGGGGTGGGAGGATCCCATGGGGGGGGTCCCAAAGGTTCCTATAGGGCTCTCTATAAGGGGGGCTCTATGCGGTCTCTAAAGGGGATCTCGAGAGGAGGTCTCTATAGAAGGGGCTCTATGGGGTCTCTATAGGTGGTCTCCATAGGGGTTTCTATAGGGGAGCTCTATAGGGAAGTTCTATAGGACTCTGTATGGAGGTATCTCTGAGGTCTCTATAGGGGTCTCCATAGGGGTCCCTATGGGGGGGTCTCTCTCACCCGGGGGCAGGTTGAGACTGCTCCAGCTCCGCTGCAGGCGCCGGCTCCGCTCCATGTCCCGCAGGGCCGCGGGTTGGGGGGGGCCGGGGGGGGGCAGGCGGGGGGGGTCCCCCAGGAGCACCCCCAGGCACTGCCCCACCCCCTCTGCCGTCACCCCCAGGTTGTAGCCGCCCTGCCCCCACCCCGGGCACAGCCTCAGGGGGGGAGGGGCACAACCCTGCCCCCCCTTCCCCCACACGACCCCCCCTGGACAACCCCTCCCCCCCACCTGAACCCCTTATCCCCCCAGGACCCCCCCATAAGAAGCCCTCAATACCCCCCCCCATATTAGCCACCCCCCCTTACTTCGAGGATTAGCACGAGCCCCCCCCCCAGCCCCCCCTTATGGGGACCCCAATTCCCTGCCCCCCCCCAAACCCCCTTATGGGACCCCAATTCCCTGCCCCCCCCAACCCCCCCTTATGGGGACCCCAATTCCCTGCCCCCCCCCCGCTCACCTCGAGGACCAGCACGAGCCGCCCCCCCGCCAGCCCCCCCAGCAGATGGGTCATGAGGCCGAAGGTCGGGGGGGACACGAGGCAGCCCCCGAGGGGGTCCCCGCGCCCAGCATCGAACCCGGCCGAGACCAGCACCAAGTGTGGCGAGAACTGGGGGGGGGGGGGGCAGGGTATTGAACCCCCCCATTGACACAACATAACCCCCCCATTGCACCCCCATAACCCCCTCATAACCCCCCCATTGCCAGCCCATAACACACCCATTTCCACCCAATAACCCCCCAGTGACCCCTCCCCAACCCTCTCATTGCACCCCCATAACCCCCCCATTGCCACCCAGTAAGCCCCCACTAACCTCCCCTAACCCTCTCATTGCACCCCCATAACCCCCCCATTGCCATCCCATAACCCCCATTGCACCCCCATGAGCCCCCAATTGCCAGACCATAACCCCCCCATAGACCCCCCATTACTACCCCATAACCCCCCCCACACCCCCCCATGCCCCCCCCCCCCTTACCTCGCAGGCCACAGGCAGCACGAGCCGGGTCATGGCCAGGACGTACTCGGGGTCCCCCGCACGGGGCCCCCCCCAGCCCACGTTCAGGGTGAAACCGAGGCCGAGGCCCCTCCCCCTCCGCCGCGGGGACCCCCCCGACCCCCCCGGGAAGAAGGAACCGTCGTGGCGGTGCAGGGAGATGTACAGCACGCTGCGGGGGCGGGGCTTGGGTCAGGGGGCGGGGCTTGAGTCAGGGGGCGGGGCTTGGGTCAGGGGCGGGGCTTGGGTCAGGGGCGGGGCTTGGGTCAGGGGCGGGGCTTGGGTCAGGGAGCGGGGCTTGGGTCAGGGGGCGGGGCTGAGCCATGGGGGCGGGGCTTGGGTCAGGGGGCGGGGCTTGAGTCAGGGGGCGGGGCTTGTGTCAGGGGCGGGGCTTGAGTCAGGGGGCGGGGCTGAGCCATTAGGGCGGGGCTTGGTTCAGGGGCGGGGCTTGGGTCAGGGGGATGGGCTTCGGTCAGGGGGCGGGGCTTCGGTCAGGGGGCGGGGCTTAGCGGAGGGGTGGGGATTAGTTCAGGGGGTGGGGCTATGGGGGGGCTGGGATTGGCTGAGGGGGTGGGGCTTAGCTTAGGGGGGCGGGGCTGAAGGGGACAGTGCTTAATAGAGGGGGCGGAGCTTAAATGAAGGTGGACGGGGCTGAGCTATGGGGGGGCCGGGCTAAGCCGTGGGGTGGGGAAGGGACATGGGGATGTGGAGCAGCCCCACAGGAGATGTGGGATCACCCCAGCATCCCCCATAGCACCTGTGGACCCCCCCCGACCCCTCCCTATAGCACCCATGGAGCCCCCCCGACCCCTCCCTATAGCACCCATGGAACCCCCCCGACCCCTCCCTATAGCACCCATGGAGCCCCCCTGACCCCTCCCTATAGCACCCATGGAACCCCCCTGACCCCTCCCTATAGCACCCATGGAAGCCCCCACCCCTCCCCATAGCACCCATGGAACCCCCACTGACCCCCCCCCGTAACACCCACCCCCACCCCCCCCCGCCCCCCCCTTACCTCGGGTCCTCCTCGAAGATCTCCTGGGTGCCGTTGCCATGGTGAACATCCCAGTCCACGATGAGCACCCTGGGGGGGGGGGAGGGGAGCAATGAGGGGGGAGGGGTCCTCCCCATCCCCCCCCTCCCTCCCCACCACCCCCTTACCTCAGCCCCTCCCCCGCCAGGCGCTGTGCGTGTCTCGTGGCCACGGCCACGTTGTTAAAGAGGCAGAAGCCGCCAGCGGAGCCGCGTCCTGCATGGTGACCGGGGGGGCGCACGACAGCCAGAGCATTGCGGACCTGGGGCACATAGAGACACATAGAGACACATAGAGACCCAGAGAGACACATAGGGACCCATAGAGACACATAGGGACACATAGAGACCCATAGAGACACATAGGGACACATAGGGACACATAGAGACCCATAGAGACACATAGGGACACATAGAGACCCCACAGAGACCCACAGAGGCCTATAGAAACCGCAGAGACTCCACAGAGACCCGCAAAGAGAAACAGGGACCCCATAGAGACCAATAGAGCCATAGAAACCCATAGAGCTGCCACAGGACCGCCCTGCTGAGCCCCGCCCCCCGAGGCACCGCCCCCCTCAAGACCCGCCCCCTCCGGTAGCCCCGCCCCTGACCTGCCCGCTGAGCCCCGCCCCCCGAGGCACCGCCCCCCCCGATGCCCCGCCCCCCTCAAGCCCCGCCCCCTCCGGTAGCCCCGCCCCCTGACCTGCCCGCTGAGCACGGCCCCCGTCAAGCCCCGCCCCCTTCAAGCCCCGCCCCCTCAGGTAGCCCCGCCCCTGACCTGCCCGCTGAGCCCCGCCCCCTGCGGTAGCCCCGCCCCCTGACCTGCCCGCTGAGCACGGCCCCCCTCAAAGCTCCGCCCCCTCCGGTAGCCCCGCCCCCTGAGCCCCGCCCCCTGCTGTAGCCCCGCCCCCTGACCTGCCCGCTGAGCACGGCCCCCACAGCCGCACACGCTGTCCCAGCCGCCAGCCGAGCACATGTGAAGGATCCTGAGCTCAGGTAGATGGAGTCAAAGCGACAGGAGAGAGAACGGAGCTGCCGAGGGGACAGCAGAGCCGAGCGGGACAGCAGGGACACCAGAGAGCGCCTGCGGACAGCGGGACACCAGTGAGAACCAGTATGAACCAGTATGAACCAGTGTGAACCAGTGTGACCTCAGTGTGACACCAGAGAGCGCCTGTAGGGACAGTGTGACCCTGTGACCCCAGTGTGACCCCAGTGTGACCCCAGTGTGACAGCAGAGCCGAGCGGGACAGCAGGGACACCAGGGAGCGCCTGTAGGGACAGTGTGACCCTGTGACCCCAGTGTGACCCTGTGACCCCAGTGTGACACCAGTGTGACACCAGTGTGAACCAGTGTGACACCAGTGGGACACCAGTGTGACAGCAGGGACACCAGAGAGATCCCGAGGGGACAGCAGAGCCGAGCGGGACAGGAGGGACACCAGAGAGCTCCTGTGGGACAGGGTGACCCCAGTGTGAACCAGTGTGAACCAGTGTGACAGCAGAGCCGAGCGGGACAGGAGGGACACCAGAGAGCTCCTGTGGGACAGGGTGAACTAGTGTGACCCCAGTGTGACCCTGTGTGACCCCAGTGTGACACCAGTGTGACCCCAGTGTGACAGCAGAGCCGAGCGGGACAGCAGGGACACCAGAGAGCACCTGGGGACAGGGTGACCCCAGTGTGACACCAGTGTGACACCAGTGTGACCTCAGTGTGACACCAGTGTGACCCTGTGACCCCAGTGTGACCTCAGTGTGACACCAGAGAGCGCCTGTGGGACAGGGTGACCCTGTGACCCCAGTGTGACCCCAGTGTGAACCAGTGTGACACCAGTGTGAACCAGTGTGACACCAGTGTGAACCAGTGTGACACCAGTGTGACACCAGTGTGAACCAGTGTGACACCAGTGTGAACCAGTGTGAACCAGTGTGAACCAGTGTGACCCAGTGACCCCCAGTGTGACCCCAAGACCCCAGTGACCCCCAGTGTGAACCCATGACCTCTGTGACCCGTGTGACCCCTTGACCCCCATGTGATTCCCGTGTGACCCCTTGACCCCCGTCTGACTCCAATGTGAACCTATGATCCCAGTGACCCCCATGTGACCCCACCACATCCCACTGTGACCCCATTGCACTCCAATGGCTCCCAACACAGCCCCATTGCCCCCCAGTGTGACCCCAGTGTGACCCATTGCCCCCCAGTGTGACCCCATCCCCCCTGACCTGTGGCAGGCCTGCAGCTGTGCCCGGGTCGCTGCCCTCGCAGGCAGGCGCAGGCAGCGCTGAGCCAGCCCCAGCTCCTGCACCCGCTCCAGGATGCGCCGGCCCCGCTGGGGGGCCTCAGGGTGCTGGCTGCAGGCAGAGACAACATGGGGACACCATGAGGACCCATAGGGAACCCATGGGGGACATTAACTCCATAGGGACCCATGGGTGCCACTGACACCATAGGGAGCTATAGGGAACCCATGGGGGACATGGACCCCATAGGGACCCATTGGGAACCCATGGGTGCCATTAACCCCATACGGAGCCATTGGGAACCCATGGGTGCCACAGCCCCCATAGAGACCCATTGGGAACCCATGGGTGCCATTAACCCCATACGGAGCCATTGGGAACCCATGGGTGCCATTAACCCCATACGGAGCCATTGGGAACCCATGGGTGCCATTAACCCCATAGGAACCCATAGGACCCCACAGGTGCCAGCCCCCCATGTCTGACCTGTCCCAGGGGTTGTGGTGCTCCTCCATCCTCTCATCATAGAGCAGAGCTGTGCGGGCTGCAGGCCGGGGCCATGGCTGCAGCTGCTCCGGTGGGGGGGGGGCTCCGGCGCCTTCATCCCCATCCCCCCCCCCACCCTCCTCCTCCTCCTCCTCCTCCTCCTGCTCCTCCTGCTCCTCCCCCTCCTCTTCCTCTTCCTCTTCCTCCTCCTCCTCCTCGGGCTCTGCAATGGAGCAGCCTCAGGGCCCAATCCTGACCCCTGAGGGGAGCCAAGATGGCGGCACCCTGCATGGCAACCAAGATGGCGCCATGGCAACCAAGATGGCAGCGCCCTGCATGGTAACCAAGATGGCGCCCTAGCAACCAAGATGGCAGCGCCCTGCATGGTAACCAAGATGGCGCCCTAGCAACCAAGACGGCGCCCTAGCAACCAAGATGGCTCCCTAGCAACAAAGATGGCGCCCTAGCAACAAAGATGGCGCATTAACAACCAAGATGGCTCCCTAGCAACCGCTCTGCCCCTCCCTTAGCAACCGGGCCTAGCGCACCCCCCGAAGCCTCCTCTCGATTTGGGGTCCCCCCACACTCACCGGCGCAGCTCAGGTACCTCCAGTGCTTGCGGTGCAGGGACAGGGCTCGGGCAATGGAGGCCAGGCCACTGGGGGGGGAGGGGGTGATGGGAGGGCCTCAAAGTGCCCCCTATACCCCCCTACACCCCCTTATACCCCCCTATATCCCCCTATACCCCCCAGTACCCCCTATACCCCCCGTAAACCCACTCTATATCCACCTATACCCACCTGTAGCCCCCCTTAACCCCACTAGAACCCCTATATCCCACTATACCCCCCTATACCCCCCCATACCCACATACACCCCCCTAATACCCCCCCATACCCACCTATACACCCCTACCCCCCCATACTCCCCCTGTACCCCCCTTATACTCCCCCCCCCCCGTGCTCACCTTGCGGACGGTACCATTGCGGGGGGGGGCTCCCCAGGCTCCCCCAGCAGAGCCCCCAGGATGGAGCCAAGCCCCGCCCCCAGCGCCGCAGGCTCCGCCCCCCCCTGCCACAGGAGGGGGGGTCAGGGGCTCCTGTAGGATCCATAGGGAACTCCCCTCCCCCCCCCATGGGAGGGGGAGCCCTGAGAGCATCACAACCCCCCCCCCCACCCACACCCCCCATTCACCCCCCATAGCCCCCCTATAGCCCTCCTAGAGCCCATAGAGAGCCACCCATGGCACCTGCACCCCCATAGCCCCATAACCCCAATGTCCCCTATAGCCAACATAGCCCCCCTATAGCTCCCATACCCCTATAGCCCCCATACCCCCCTATAGCCCATAACCCCAATGTCCCCCACAGACCCCATACCCCTGTAGCCCCCATAGCCCCCCATAGCCCCCATAGCCCTATAGCTCCCATACCCCCATAGTCCCCATCCCCTCACCTCGAGGGCCAGCACCAGCCGCCCCCCTGCCAGCGCTGACAGCAAATGGGTCATGAGAGCGAATCCATGGGGGGAGACCCCCCCGGAGCCCTGGGGGGGACAAGACCCCTATAGAACCCTATAGAGTCCTATAGCACCTATAGAACCCTATAGTGCCTGTAGAGCTCCATAGCACCCAAGCACCCCCAACCCCACCAAAGGGGGGGGGTGTTGGGATGTCCCCCCCATAGGGTCCCATTGACCCCTGTAGGTACCTTGGGGTCCTCGCTGGCGATGTCGAAGCTGGCGGCCACCAGCACGAGCTGGGGCTGGAACTGCAGAGACAGAGGCTATGGGGCCCATCGAGCCCCATAGAGCCCCATAGGGCCCCATAGAGCCCCATAAAACCCCATAGAGCACCCATAGGGCCCCATAGAGCACCATAGGCCCCCCTGACCTCAAAGGCAATGGGCAGCAGGAGGTGGAAGAAGGCGGCTGCGTAGTCCCCGTCCATCGCGCCAGGCTATAGGGCACAGCAGAGCCTATAGGGACCCTATGGACCCCATAGCGACCCATAGAACACCCAGGACACTGCCTGGAACCCCCAGCCCAGAGCCCCCCCATAGTCCCCTGTAGATCCCACACTCCCTATAGACCCCATAGGCCTCATACCCCCCATAGCTCCTATACCCCCCATAGCCCCCACATGCCCCATAGCCCCACATCCAACCTCGTCCCATTGCAGCTCCACGGTGAAGCCTTCGCTGGGGCCGGAGCTGGAGCCGGGGGGGGGGGTCCCTGCCCTGGTGCATCCCGAAATAGAGGAGCCTGCAGGGAATGGAGCATCCCAATGGATCCCAATGGGTCCCAGTGCATCCCAGTGTATCCCAGTTCCTCCCAGTGCTCACCCGGGGCTCTCCTGGCCGAGGCTGGGGGGGGCACGGCCGGACTGGGGGCTCCAATCCACAACGAGGATCCTGAGGGGAGGCAGGAGATTGGGGGCACAGCACCCACAGAGCACCCCCATAGCACCCATATACCACCCCTATAGAACCCCTATAGCCCCCATACCCCCCATAACCTCTATAGCCCCCATACCCCCCATACCCCCCTCACCGCTCCAGGCCATGTCTCTGGGCTGCTCGAGCTGCGGCACTGATGGGGCTGAAGCCTGAGTGCTGGGGGGGGCTGTGGGGACAGCATGGGCCCTATAGCACCATAGGGCTGCCCTATAGCAGCCCTACAGCACCATAGGGCAGCCCTACAGCACCACAGGGCAGCCCTATAGCATCTTCTATAGCACCCCATGGCTACTACAGCATTCCCTATGGGGGGGCTATAGGGGGTGCAAGGAGTCTATTGGGATGTGGGGGGGCCCACAGGGGCTGGGGTGGGTCTAAGGGGTCAGGAGAGTCTAAGCACATATATGGGGTGTCCATATGTGCCTATAAGGTTCCATAGGGTATGGGGGGCCCATAGGAGTTGGAGGGCTCTATAGGGGCTCTGTAGCACCTCTATAAAATGCCTATAGAGTTCATATGGTGTCTGCATAGGGTTTTTGTGTGGTACCCATAACGTTCTTATATGGGACCTGTAGAATCTCTATAAGAGCTCTATAGGACTTCTATGGGGTCTCTATAGGTCTCTATGGGGTCCGTACCGCACCAGCACGAGTCCATTGCGCAGGGTCCCGCTCAGCACCTTCTGCTGCAGCTCCAGCAGTGACCCCAGCGCCAAGGAGAGGCCCTGAGGGGACCCCAAAGCATCCGTGGGGACCCCAATGCACCCGTAGGGACCCCAAACCCCCCATAGGGACCCCATAGGAGCACTCACCTGGGGGGGGGCAGGTGGGGGCTGCTGCTCCGGCTGCTCCTGCAATGGGGGGCTGGGGACCCCGAAACTGCCCTCAGGGACCCCAAACCCCCATAGGAAACCCCCATAGAGACCCCCCCAAAACCCCATAGGAACCCTCACAAAACCCCCACAGGGACCCCTCAAACCCCCATAGAGACCCCCCCAAAACCCCCGTAGGGACCCCCCAACCTGTGCAGCAGCAGCAGCTCCTCATCGGTGGCCGGGCGACACTGAGGGAAGAGGAGCCAGGGGGGGACCCCCATATCAATGAGAGGTCCCCAGTATCAATGGGGAACCCCAATATCAATGGGGTGACCCCAACACCAATGGGGGGGTCCCCCAATCTCACCTGCACGCGCAGGCAGCGCTGCACCAGCCCCAGCTCCTCCAGTGCTGCCCAAGCCTTTGCCAGCGGCTCCGGCTCCCCCTGCCTGCGGGGGGGGGTGAATGGGACCCCAATATCCAAGGGGGGGTCCCCAACATCCATGGGGGGGGGCAGGGGTTGGGGGTACCTGTGAGCATCCTCATAGACCAGCCCTGTCCCAGTAGGGGCGGCAGCTTCGGGACCTAGGTCCTGGTATTGGGGAGTCCCCATTAAGAGCTATGGGGTCTCCAACCCCCCCACACCCCCCAAAAGGACCCTGGTATTGGGGTGCCCCCCCATCATATCCCAATGGACCAAGTATTGGGGTGACCCCCCCACCAGTCCCTATAGACACTGATATCCCAACCCCCCCATATCCCAATGGATGCAGTTATTGGGGTACCCCTCTATGGACCCAGCTGTTGGGGTGCCCCCACCCAAAGGACCCCCCACCAACCCCACAAAGGACCGAGGTTTTGGGGTGCCCCCCCTTCCAATGGACCCACCTATAGGGTTAACCCAAGCCCCGCCCCCTTACACTAGCCCCGCCCCATCCCTATACCCCGCCCTCCAGCCACAGCCCCGCCCACTCCCCTTGGCCCTCCCCTAGACCCAGCCCACACCACATGGCCCCGCCCATTCCGGTAGGCCCCGCCCACTTCCTCAGGCCCCGCCCACCAGCCGTTGTAGCTCCGCCTCCAGCCCCTCCCTCCGGCTCCGGGCCCGGCCGCGGCGCTTGGCTTCGGGCAGCCCCCCCCTCGGGGGCGGGGCTCGGCGGCCCGCGCGGCCCTGGGCGGGGCGACGTGAGACAGAAACCACGCCCACTTCCGTTAAACCCCGCCCACCTCCGTTAAACCCCGCCCACCTCCCCTTAACCCCCGCCCACCCGATCAAACCACGCCCCTTATCCTATAGCCCCGCCCACAACGATGTAACCCCTCCCGTCCCCCCGCCCACCCACACAAGCCCCGCCCACCTCCCCCTTTAGCCCCGCCCCTTCTCACCATAGCAGCCGGGGGGGGGGGATCGAGCGCCGCGGGTGGGAGCGGCACCGGAGGGGGCCTGGGGGGGGGGGCAACGGGGTCAGGAGAGACCGGGAACGGGGGGGGGGGGGGAACGGGAGGCGGGGGGGGAACCGGAGGGGGGAACGGGGGGGGTTGGGGGGGGGGGGTTGGGGCCCGGAACGGGACCGGGGACGAACGGGAGCGGCCGCGCTCACCTGCAGCCCCTCAGGAGCCGGGCGCACGCTGCTGACGTCAGAAGGGAGGGCGCCGAAGCGGGAGCGAGGCTGAGGGAAGGGGAGGGCGCAGCGATTGGCTGCGCGGCAGCACGTGACGCGAGGCGTGCGCCGCCGGAATGGGTGCGCCCTATGGAGGCCGCCATGTTGGGCGCGCCTCGATGGAGGCCGCCATCTTGGAACCCGCTATTATAGGAGCCAGAGGGGGCATTTTAGGGGTGCCCGTGTGTGTTTCCCCCCCCACCTCACCCCGGGGGGGGAACCCCCTCCCCCACCCCCCCCCCCCCCCCCGCACCCCCAAATAACGAGGCCTGAGCCAGGGTCTGTTTCTGTCACCAAACTGTAATGGATTCCCCCCTCCCCCATCAGAGCTGGGGGCTGAGGCTGGGGGGGGGCACGGCGGGGGCAGGGGGGGGCACGTAACTGCCCCCGGGGCCCCCCAGAAAGGGGCTGGGGGGGGGGAAGGGCAGGAGGTGTCCGGAGAGCACGAGGGGGGTGAGGGCGTAGAGAGCAGCAGGGTCCTCGTGGGGGGGCTGGGGGGGGGCAGGAGGGGGCCCCCCCCATGGCCTCCGCCCCCCCCGCCCCACTGCTGGAGCCCCCCCCCCCTTGACGTCGCTTCTTCCCCTTGGCCGAGACTTTGCGGTTCCGGGTCTGGATCCCGTCCTTGCGCATGGTCAGGGGGCGATTCACCTGCGGGGGGGGCACAACCACACACAGGGGTTATGGGGTGCGAATGGACCCCCCATAATGGTACTGACCCCCCCCATCACCACTGAACACAATGGGGTGCACCAGATCCCCCCCCAATGGATCCTGGGCTTGGAAGGAACCATTCACCTGGGGGGGGAGGGGACCACAAGGGTTAAGGGGTGTGAATAGATCCCCCCATAATGGTACTGACCCCCCCATCAGCATTGAACTCAATGGGGTCCCCCGTACCCCCCCCAATGGACCCTGGGGGTGGAACAAACCATTCACCCCGGTGGGAGTGGGGGGGAACAGGGGCTAAGGGGTGTGATTGGTCCCCTCCATCACCATTAAACCCAATGAGGCTCCCCCATATCCCCCCCAGTGGACCCCGGGGTTGGAAGGAACCATTCATGGGGGTGGGGGGGGGGGGGGGCCTCACCCGGTGCAGTTTGTAGTAGAGGCCGCAGGCGTTGCAGACGGGGTCCCCGCGGGGGCTGCGGCGCCAGAGGGTGGTGGTGCTGGTCTGGCAGTTACTGCACACGGTGCCGGCGCGCTTGCTCACCAGCTGGGGGGCACCGGGGGGTCAGGGGGGGTTATAGGGGGTTTATGGGGGGCTAAGGGGGGTTTAAGGGGGGTCAAGTGGGGTTTATGGGGCCTAGGAGGGGTTTATGGGGGGTTAAAGGGGGTTTATAGGGAGCTAAAAGGAGTTTATGGGGGTCTAAGGGGGGTTATGGGGGCCTAGGAGGGGTTTATGGGGGGTTAAGAGGGGTTTATAGGGGGTTATGGTGGGTATGAGGGGCTATGGGGTGGAATAAAGGGGGTTGGGGGTGCTGGGGGGGGAAGGGGCAGGGGTTGGGGGGGGCTGAATGGCCGCTGGCGGGGGCGTGGCTTAGCTCGAGGGGGGCGTGGCTTAGCGGGACCTGGGCGTGTCTCCGCGGTGCCCGGGCGGAGCCGCCATCTTGGGCGTGCCCATGATGAGAGCCTGGGGGGGGGGGCGGGGGGAGCTCGCGTTGTTTTGGGTGGGTTTAAAGCGATTTTAGGGGTGTTTTTGGGGTATTTTGGGGTGTTTTTGGGGTATTTTGGGGTGGTTTTGGGGTGTTTTCGGGTGGTTTTGGGTCATTGGGCTGCTCACCAGGCGCTTCTTGGGCCGGATGAGCGGCCGGTTGTGCCCGTTGAGGCGGTGGTACAGCCCGCAGGCATTGCACAGGTAATGGCCGGTCCCGTCCCGGCGCCACAGCGGCGTCGCTGTCGCCCCGCAATTGACGCACTCCCGAGCCTCTGCCCAGTATAGACCAGTATAGACCAGTATAGACCAGTATGGACCAGTATAGACCAGTATAGACCAGTATAGACCAGTATGCACAAGTATGACATCCCAGGGTGTGTGCACAACTCAATGCCCCCCGCCACTGTAGACTGGTATAAACCAGTATAGACCACACCAAACCAGTATAAGCCCAGTATTAACCAATATTGACCAGTACACACCACACGTGAACTAAGAAAGAAGGTCTATGTATGGATCCCAGTGTGAACCAGTACACACTCATATAGATCCAATGTGGACCAGTACACACTAGTATAGATCCAATATGCGCCAATATACACCCAGTCTAGATCAGTATAGATCCAGTATGGACCAGTACACACCAGTATGCACCTCCGTATCCTCCCCAGTTCATAGACCTCCCTGCCTGTGCCTACCACAGCCCAGTTGTAACCAGTACAGCCCAGTATAGATACCAGTATAGACCCATACAGATGAATACGAAACAGTACAAGCCAGTATGGACCAATATTAACCCATAAAGCCCAGTATGGACCCCAGCATAAACCCCAACACAGACCAGTATATCCCAGTATAAACCTGTACATCCCAGTACTGACCCCCTATAGACCCCAACATGGCCCAGTACAACCCAGTATAGCCCAGCCCAGCCCAGTCCCCCATCACGTGACTCACCGCAGGCCTGGGGGGTGCTGGGGGGCAGGAGGGGCCCCGGTGGGGGGGGGCTGCCCCGGGGGGGCTGCAGCAGCTCCAGGAACCGGGGGGGCTCCGGGGCAGGGGGGGGGGTGGCCCAGGGGGGGCCCCCCAAGGACCCCCCCTCAGCCCAAGGCACCAGCGAGAGGCGGCCTGGGGGGGGGCAAACAGCAGTGAGGGGGGGGCAATGGGGGGTAACTGGGGGGGTAAAGGGAAGGTTCCATTGTGTTACTTGGGGGGGGGGGCAATGGGGGGTAAAGGGAAGGTTCCATTGTGTTACTTGGGGGGGGGGGGCAATGGGGGGTAAAGGGAAGGTTCCATTGTGTTACGTGGGGGGGGGGGGCAATGGGGGGTAATTGGGGGGGTAAAGGGAAGGTTCCATTGTGTTACTTGGGGGGGGGGGCAATGGGGGGTAATTGGGGGGGTAAAGGGAAGGTTCCATTTTGTTACCTGGGGGGAGCAATGGGGGGTAATGGGGGGGGTAAAGGGAAGGTTCCATTGTGTTACCTGGGGGGGGGTAGGGGGCCAGCAGCCCCCCCGCCTCCAGCCCTTCAGCCCCCCCCAGCCCTAGGAAGGCTCCGGCCTCATCTCCAAAGGGGGGGACCCCTTCGGGCCCCCCCAGCGCCATCAAGTCCATGGGGGGCCCCTGGATGCCTGCAAAGGCCTGTGGGGAACAGAGACCCCCCCTCAGGAATGAGCCGATTGGACCCCCCCCAAATCCCCCCCATAGGGATGCATTGGGGGGGGGGCACTGACCTGGTGCTGCTGCTCCTCACCCAGCTCTGCTGAGGGACACACGGATGGGGGGGGCCCCCCCCCGCCCTGGGGTTGGGCAAAGGGGGCGTGGCCTCAGGACACCCCCCCTTCAAAGTTGGGGGGGGCATCCATACATTGGGTCCCCATTGGGGATAATGGGGGGTAGGGGGTGGGGGCCCCCCCCCCATCAATGGGTGTCTATGGGGGGAGATATGGGGTTGGGGAGGGGGGCACTGAGTGATGGGGGGGGAAATAAGGGGGAAATGGGGTGCCCCCCCCTCCGCCGGTAACGGCCCCATGGCTGCTGGGCACTGATAAGGGTTTATCTGATATGGGGGTGGCGGCGGTTGGGGGCGGGGGGGGGCAGTGACCCCCCCTGTGTCTTATCAGCTCCAGCCAGAGAGGGGAACCCCCCCCCCCCCCCGCAGGGACATGGTAGGAGCCACGTAAACAGCAGCGGGGATGGGGTAAAGCAAAGGGGTTTGGGGTAAAAAGAGGGCGATTTGGGCAAAAGTGGTGGGTTTGGGCTGAAAATGGAGGAGTTTGGAGTAAACCTTGGCTTTTTTGGGGGGAAAACAGGGATTTTTAGGTCAAATTTGGGGGTGAGATGGGGGAGGCCCAAATTTGGGGTTTTCTGCCCCAATTTGGGGGATTTGAAGGCCAAATCCCCCCCTAAAATTGGGAATTTTGGCTTGGGAATGGGTTGGGTTTGAGCACAAAAGGGGATTTTTCGCTGAATTTGGGGTTTTCTGCACCAAATTCGGCTGCTTTGTCCTCAAAATGAGTGGTTTTATACTGAAAAATGAGAGATTTCCCCCTAAAATCAGTGTTTTTTGGTCATCAGTTGGGTTTGGAGACCCCAAAAGGAGCATTTTCAGCTCAAAATAAAGCATTTTCAGCCTAAACCTCATTATTTTGGCACAAAAATGCAGCTTTTCAGCCCAAAATGGGCTTTTTCAGGCATTTCTGATGCCAAAACCCACCATTTTCCACCCAAGTACAGGGCTTCGCAACCAAAAATGAGCATTTTTGTCCTTTCGAGCCCCAAAATCATCATTTCTCAACTCAAAACGAGCTTTTCCCATCCCTCACCTCAGTTTTGGGCTCAAATCCGGTGCTTTCGGGTCCCATCTCTGCCTTTTTCACCCCCAACGTTGCATCTTCAGCCCCAAAATCGCCGTTTTTAGCCCCAAATTGGACACTTCCGGGCTCAAAACGTCAATTTGGGGTTGGGGGGGGGGGGCCATTCGCTCGGGTGCCCCCCCCCCCCCCCCCCGCATTGGGGACCCCCCCAAAGGGACCCCATCAATGGGGGCTCAGTGGGGGGGGCACAGGGCGCTGGGGGGGGGCAGAGCCGGCTCCAAGGGCGCATCCACGTCGAAGTGGGGGGGGGACCGGGGCCCCCCCCTGTGGAGGGGGAGGGGTCAGCTCCATGGGGCCGAAGAAGTAGGGGTGCAGCAGGGCCTGGGAATGAATGGGGGGGCATGGGACTCACGTGGGACCCCCCCATCACCCCCATAGACCCCCCATTATACCCTATAGAGCCTCCCCATCTCCCATTACCACCCAATAACCTCCATAGAGCCCCATTACCCCCATTATACCCTATAGAGCCCCCATCCCCCATTACCCCTCCCATCCCCCCTACAAACCCCCATTACCCCCCATTATACCCTATAGAACCCCCCATCTCCCATTATACCCCATTACCCCCCATAGAGCCCCCCCATCTCCCATTACCCCCATAACCCCATAGACCCCATTACCCCCCATAGAGCCCCCATCTCCCATTACCCCCATTACCCCCTAGACCCCATTACCCCCCATAGAGCCCCCATCTCCCATTACCCCCATTACCCCCTAGACCCCATAACCCCCCATAGAGCCCCCATCTCCCATTACCCCCCATAACCCCATAGACCCCATTACCCCCCATAGAGCCCCCCCATCTCCCATTACCCCCATAACCCCATAGACCCCATTACCCCCCATAGAGCCCCCCCATCTCCCATTACCCCCATAACCCCATAGACCCCATTACCCCCCATAGAGCCCCCATCTCCCATTACCCCCCATAACCCCATAGACCCCATTACCCCCCATAGAGCCCCCATCTCCCATTACCCCCATAACCCCATAGACCCCATTACCCCCCATAGAGCCCCCATCTCCCATTACCCCCATAACCCCATTATACCCCATTACCCCCCATAGAGCCCCCCCATCTCCCATTACCCCCCATAACCCCATAGACCCCATTACCCCCCATAGAGCCCCCATCTCCCATTACCCCCATAACCCCATTATACCCCATTACCCCCCATAGAGCCCCCCCATCTCCCATTACCCCCATAACCCCATAGACCCCATTACCCCCCATAGAGCCCCCCCATCTCCCATTACCCCGCCCCGTAACCCCTCCGTGACCCCGCCCCCCCCCCCCCACGTGCGCACGCACCTGCTCCGCGCGGGGCCGGCGCGCGGGGCGCATGCGCAGCAGGCGCCGGAGCAGGTCCCGCGCCTCAGGCCCCGCCCCCGGCACGAGCCGCTCCAGGGGCGCGGGAGCGCAGCGCGCGAAACGGACCTTCCGGTAGTCCGGGAGCGCGCGCAGCTCCTGCGGGGACACGTGACCGCCGGTGACCCCCCACTGACCCCTGTGGAGCCCCATTGATTCCTATGGAGCCCCATTGGTACCTATGGAGCCCCATTGACCCCTATGGAGCCCCATTGATCTCTATGGACTGTCTGTTGATCCCTATGGACGCCTGCTGATCCATATGGACCTCCCATTGACCGCTATAGACCCTCATTGATCCCTAAGGACTCCCATTGACCCCATGGAGCCCATTGATCCCTATGGACCACACATTGCACCCATTGACGAACACTGACCCCCACTGACAACCATTGCACCCCATTGACGAGCACTGACCCCCATTTACAACCATTGCACCCCATTGACGACTACTGACCCCCATTGACAACCATTGCACCCCATTGACGACTACTGACCCCCATTTACAACCATTGCACCCCATTGACGACTACTGACCCCCATTTACAACCATTGCACCCCATTGACGACTACTGACCCCCATTTACAACCATTGCACCCCATTGACGACTACTGACCCCCATTGACAACCATTGCACCCCGCTGACCACCACTGACCCTCATTGACAACCATTGCACCCCGCTGACCACCACTGATCCCCATTGACAACCATTGCACCCCATTGACGACTACTGACCCCCATTGACAACCATTGCACCCCGCTGACCACCACTGATCCCCATTGACAACCATTGCCCCCCATTAGCCCCATTGCCCCCATAGCCCCATTGCCCCCATAGCCCCATTGCCCCCATTAGCCCCATTGCCCCCATTAGCCCCATTGCCCCCATAGCCCCATAGCCCCCATAGCCCCATTGCCCCCATAGCCCCATTGCCCCCATAGCCCCCTGCTCACAGGCCATGCACTGGGGCTGGGGGTGCCCAGCGCACTCAGCACCCGGCAGAGCTGCTCCAGGTCTGTGTCCCCCGGGAACAGCGGAGACAGAGTCAGCAGCTCCCCAAAGATGCAGCCAACGGCCCTGGGGGGAAGTGACGTCATAGGGACAGTGACGTCATAGGGACAGTGACGTCATGGGACAGTGACGTCATAGGGGCAATGACGTCATGGGGTGCAGTAACGTCATAGGGGCAGTGACGTCACGGGGGCAGTGACGTCATAGGGGCAGTGACGTCATAGGGGCAGTGACGTCATGGGGGCAGTGACGTCATAGGGGCAGTGACGTCATAGGGGCAGTGACGTCATGGGACAGTGACGTCATAGGGGCAATGACGTCATGGGGTGCAGTAACGTCATAGGGGCAGTGACGTCACGGGGGCAGTGACGTCATAGGGGCAGTGACGTCATAGGGGCGGTGATGTCATAGGGGCAGTGATGTCATGGGACAGTGACGTCATAGGGGCAGTGACGTCATGGGGGGTCCCTGACATCATAGGGGCAATGACATCATAGGGAACAATGACATCACAGTGGATAATGACATCATAGGGGTCCTGACATCATGGGGGGGGGGTCCCTGACGTCACGGGGGGGGCCCCGACATCACGGGGGGGATCCCCAACAACATGGGGGGGTCCCCAACACCCCCATTGCAATGTGGGGGGGGGCACTCACCAGATGTCAACACCTTCATCGTAGTCTCGGGCGCCATAGAGGAGCTCAGGGGCTCGGTACCACCTGAGGCAAGCACAGGAGGGGGTGATGGGGGGGGGGACACACCAATGCTGGGGGGTCCCCAATGCTGGGGGGGTCCCCAATGCTGGGGGGGTCCCCAATACCCAAGGGGGGGTCCCCAGTACCTGGTGGCCACCTGGTGGCTGTAGGGGCGCGCGCGGGGGGGGCCCAGCACCCGCGCCAGCCCCAGGTCCCCCAGCTTGAGGCGGCCGCGGGCGTCCAGGAGCAGGTTCGAGGGCTTCAGGTCCTGCAATGGGGGGGGATGGATATGGGGGGGGCACCCCCACATCTTGGGGTACCCCCTGAGCCCCCCCATCAACCTTGAAGCCCTCCCCATAAGCACCTGCATCAACCTCAAAGGGTTCTGCCCCCCCCCGGGTTTGGCTCATCCCATTTGGGGTGTCCCCCCCATCTCTGAGTGACTTTTAGGGTACCCCCATTTTGCCCCCCCCATTTCCCATCCCCCCCAGTTTCATGGTGCCCCCCCTATCTAATGGGTACAACCAGTTCTGGGGTGTCCCCTCCATGTGTTGAGCTCCCCCCCCCCATGTTTTGGGTCCCCCCCATATTTGGGGGCTCCCCCCCCATGTTTGCCCCCCCCCTTACCCTGTGCATCACGTGGTGCCGGTGGCAGTGGCTCAGCCCCCGCAGGGTCATGGCGAGCAGCGCCCGTACCCGGGGGGGGGGCAGGGGGGCGGGGGCCGAGCGCAGGAGCCCCCCCAGGTCACCCACCAGCAGCTCCAGCGCCAGGACCACAGCAGGGCCCGAGGCAAACACTGCCCCCAGGCGGACAACCTGCGAACAGCAGCGGGGGCAATGGGGGGCAATGGGGGGGACATCATTGGGGGCAATGGGGGGCAATGGGGGGGGACACCATTGGGGGCAATGGGGGGGCAATGGGGGGGACACCATTGGGGGCAATGGGGGGGCAATGGGGGGGACATCATTGGGGGCAATGGGGGGGCAATGGGGGGGACACCATTGGGGGCAATGGGGGGGCAATGGGGGGGCAATGGGGGGGACATCATTGGGGGCAATGGGGGGGACATCATTGGGGGCAATGGGGGGGCCAATGGGGGGGACACCATTGGGGGCAATGGGGGGGCAATGGGGGGGACATCATTGGGGGCAATGGGGGGCACTGGGGGGGGGACACCATTGGGGGCAATGGGGGGCAATGGGGGGGACACCATTGGGGGCAATGGGGGGGCAATGGGGGGGACATCATTGGGGGCAATGGGGGGGCAATGGGGGGGGACACCATTGGGGGCAATGGGGGGGGCAATGGGGGGGGCAATGGGGGGGACATCATTGGGGGCAATGGGGGGGACATCATTGGGGGCAATGGGGGGCCAATGGGGGGGACACCATTGGGGGCAATGGGGGGGGCAATGGGGGGGACATCATTGGGGGCAATGGGGGGCCAATGGGGGGGGACATCATTGGGGGCAATGGGGGGGCAATGGGGGGGACATCATTGGGGGCAATGGGGGGGCAATGGGGGGGACACCATTGGGGGCAATGGGGGGCAATGGGGGGGACATCATTGGGGGCAATGGGGGGCAATGGGGGGGACATCATTGGGGGCAATGGGGGGGCAATGGGGGGCACCATTGGTGACAATGGGGGGGCAAAATGGGGGGGACACCATTGGTAGGAATGGGGGGGGCAAAATGGGGGGGGCACCATTGGTGGCAATGGGGGGGACACCATTGGTGGCAATGGGGGGGGCAAATGGGGGGGGACATCATTGGTGGCAATGGGGGGGGACGACAAAATGAGGGGGCACCGTTAAATGGGGGGGGCAGGAAGGTGCACAGGGGGACCCCTCGGGGGTGCTATGGGGGTGGGGGGGTTGGGGGGAAGTGACTTGGGGGGGACAAAAGCATCTTTGGGGGACCCAATGAAGGGGGGTGGGGGAGGACCCCAAGTCCTGTGTCCTGCTGGGGACGGGGGGGGAACAAGGGGGTTATGGGGGGATACAAGGGGGTTATGGGGGGGGTTGTGGGGGGTCCAAGGGGGGGTCACCCGTACATGGGGGTGCTCCTGGATGTGCAGCAGGGCCTGGATCTCCCGCAGGGTCTGGGGGGGCAGCCCCCCCTCTGGGCGCCGCAGGGGGATCTTCTTGAGCGCCACCAGCTCCCCGGTCTGGGGGGGGCACAGAGCACAACACAACCCTATAGACCACAATGTAACCCCATAGAGCACAATACAACCCCATAAACCACAATGTAACCCCATAGAGCACAATACAACCCCATAAACCGCAATGTAACCCCATAGAGCACAATACAGCCCCATAGAGCACAATGTAACCCCATAGAGTACAATACAGCCCCATAAACCACAATGTAACCCCATAGAGCACAATACAACCCCATAGAATCTCATATTATCTCACAGGTCCCTATATAACCCCACAGAACCTCATAGAACTCCACAGATTCGAATATACCACCATAGAGCCCCATAGAACTCATTCCAACCCCATAGAACCCATTCCAACCCCATAGAACCCATTCCAACCCCATAGAACCCATTCCAACCCCATAGAACCCATTCCAACCCCATAGAACCCATTCCAACCCCATAGAACCCATTCCAACCCCATAGAACCCATTCCAACCCCATAGAACCCATTCCAACCCCATAGAACCCATTCCAACCCCATAGAACCCATTCCAACCCCATAGAACCCATTCCAACCCCATAGAACCCATTCCAACCCCATAGAACCCATTACAACCCCATAGAACCCATTCCAACCCCATAAAACCCCTCCAGACCCACTCCGAGGCCCCGGACCCACCACAGAGGAGCCCAATGCCCCCCAACAGAGACCCAACACCCCCAAAGCCCCCAGATCCCCCCCATAGGGGCAGCGAAGGCCCCAGAGCCGCGCTATGGAGGCCATAGAGCCCCCCAGAGCCCCATAGAGCCCCATAGAGCCCCATAGAGCCCCATAGAACGCGCACCTTCCTGTCCTTGGCCTTGAAGACGACCCCGTGCGCGCCCTCCCCGATGCAGCCCAGCAGGACGTACTGGTCCATACTGGGAGCACTGGGAGGCTACGGGAACGGGCGCGCAAGGTCTTGTGGGATACCGGAGGACCGCCCCCCCGTCCCACAATGCACCGCGCGGAGGCAGCGGCCCCTCCCCTCCTGCCGCTCCGTATCCAGGCAACCGCGCCACGCCCCCAGCAACTAGACCACGCCCCCTAGCAACGAGGCCCCGCTGTTGCCTGGCAACCAGACCACGCCCCTAGAAACAGGCCACGCCCACCAACGAGCCCCTCCCATTCACCCATCATCCCCCGCGCCTCAACAACCACATCCCGCCCTTAGCAACGGAGGCCCCGCCCTTTGGGCACCCCGCGCTCTGATTGGCCAGCCCGGCAGCGCGGGGCCGCAGAGCGGGAGCTGATTGGTTCCTGCCGAAGCTCCGCCCCTTTCCCCTCAGCCCCGGCCCCTCAGAGCGGCGGCGGCGCCGGGCGAGGTTCGGGGACCGGGGGCTGTGGGACCGGGATCGGGATCGGGATCGGGATCGGGAACGGGAACGGGAACGGGATCGGGATCGGGATCGGGAACGGGATCGGGAACGGGAACGGGATCAGGATCGGGAACGGGAACGGGAACGGGAACGGGAACGGGAACGGGAACGGGATCGGGAACGGGAACGGGATCAGGATCGGGAACGGGAACGGGAACGGGATCGGAAACGGGATCGGGAACGGGATCGGGATCGGGAACGGGATCGGGATCGGGAACGGGATCGGGAACGGGATCGGGAACGGGAACGGGATCGGGATCGGGATCGGGAACGGGATAGGGACCGGGATCGGGTTCGGGATCGGGATCGGGATCGGGACCGAGGGGGGGTCCCGGACACCGCCGGTCCCCGCTCGCAGCCCCCGCGATGGCGGCGCTGCCTCCGCGGGAGTTCGCGGCTCAGGTGCTCCCCGGCTGCCTGGTGCCCACGGCTCGGCAGGGCCTGGCCCAGCTCTGGCCGCTGCTGCTGCTCTGCCTCGGGGCGCGGCTGCTGCACCGCCTGCGTGAGTGGGGGTTCTATGGGGGTCTATGGGGCTCTATGGGGGTCTATGGGGCTCTATGGGGCTCTATGGGGCTCTATGGGGGGGGATGAGGGGTCCCCATCATGGGGTCGGGCAGCATTAACGGGACCCATGGGGCTGAGGAGGGGGTGGGCTCTTCCATTCCCTATCATGGGGGGGGTTCAGGCATGGGGTCACTGGGTGACACCACTGGGGGGGGGTGTTCTGTGTGTCCATGTGTGTCCCCCCCCATTCATTGACCCTTTGGGCTATGCTCGGATGGGGGTGTGGGGGGGCCCTGTATGGGATGGGTCACACCATTGGGGCGGGGGGGGGGGTGTCTCATGGGTACCCCCCCTCTTTGACCCTATGGGGCCATGCCTGAGTGGGGGACCCCTATAATGGAGCGGGTTACACCATTATGGGGGGGGTGTCTTATACAGATCTATGGGTACCCCCCATTGACCCTTTGTGGGGGGGTGTCTGTACCCCCCCCCCCCACATTGGTCTCCCCCCCCCCCCAGCGCTGCCGCACGGTGGCAAACACGCAGGCGCAGCCGCGGGGGGGCTGCTGGCCCTGCACCACTTCTTCGGTGCGCATGCGCTGTGGGTGGCGCTGCTCAGCGCGCTGTGCGTGCTGACGCTGGCGCTCAGCCGCGCGCGCCGCCAGAGGGGGCTGTGCCTGGCGCTGGCTGCGCTCTGCTACCTCCTGCTGGGGTAATGGGGGTAATGGGGGGCTATGGGGGTAATGGGGGGCTATGGGGGTAATGGGGGGCTATGGGGGGCTATGGGGATATGGGGGACAATGGGGGTGATGGGGGGAATGGGGGTGATGGGGATTTGGGGGTAATGGGGAAAAATGGGGTAATGGGGTGTTAATGTGGGGTGATGGGGGTATGGGGGTAATGGGGATATGGGGGACAATGGGACGTGATGGGGTAATGGGGAACAATGGGCGGTATGGGGCAATGGGGGTAATGGGGGGTAATAGGGACATGGGGGTGATGGGGATATGGGGGGCAATGGGGGTAATGGGGGGTTAATGGGGATAATGGGGGGTTAATGGGGATAATGGGGATATGGGGGGCAATGGGGTAATGGGGGTATAGGGGAGAATGGGTAATGGGGAGCAATGGGGTGTAATGGGGATATGGGATGAGCTGGGACCCCCCTTTCCCGCAGGGAGCTGCACATGGTGGACACAGTGACCTGGCACAAGATGCGAGGTGAGGCCCTCCCCCCCATTGGGGTCCCCCCTCCTCACCCCCCCCCCCCTCCCATTGGGGTCCCCCCTCCTTACGCCATTGGAGGTGCTGACCCCCTGGGGGGGGCAGGGGCACAGATGGTGGTGGCCATGAAAGCCGTGTCCTTGGGCTTCGACCTGGACCGGGGGGGGGGGGGGGGGGGGAGCCGACCCCTGCCCAGGTCCTGGGGTACCTCTGCTCCCCCGGCTCCGTCGTCTTCGGGCCCTGGGAGCCCTTCGGCGCCTATCTACGGGCAGTGGAGGGGCCCCCCCTGGTAGGTAATGGGGGGCAATGGGGATGGGGGTGGATGTGGGGAGCAGGAGGCCATGGGGGCAGGGACATGGGGGGGACAGGGGCAATGGGGAGGTTGGGATATGGGGGGCATTGAAGCGTTGGGGGATATGGGGAGCAGGAGGCCATGGGGGGAATGGGAGCAATGGGGGGGACACAAGGACATAGGGGGGGAAAGGGGCAATGGGGACATTTGGGGACATGGGGGACATTGGGGGGTCATGAGGGGGCATTGAAGCATTGAGGGCCATGGGGGGAATGGGGACACTGGGGGGCCATTGGGGTCACAGTGATGGGGGGGGGGCACAGGGACACGGGGGGGGCATTGGGGGGGTTGGGGTTCGGGGCTGTCACTGTCTCGGTCCCCCCCCCCCCAGAGTGCGGCCTGGGCCCGGAAGGGGCTGCGGAGCCTGGGCCTGGCCCTGCTCTGCCTCCTGGTATCCACGTGCCTGGCGCCCTTCCTGTTCTCCTGCCTCGTGCCCCTGTACGGAGCCCGCGCCCTGCGACAGTGAGAGCCTGAAACACCCCAAAAACACCCTGAAACACCCCAAAATCACCCTGAAATCACCCCCAAAACCACCCCCGAAATCATCCCAAAATCATCCCGACATCACCCCAAAACCACCCTGAATCACCCCAAAATCACCCCTAAAACTACCCCGAATCACCCCAAACTCATCCTGGATCTCCCTTCCCCCCCCCGACGCTGTCTCGTCTCCCTCGGTGCTGCGCAGGAGCCTCTGGGCCAGGTAAGGGGGTACCGGGGGGGGTCCCCCCTCCGTGCCCCCCCCCCCCCCCCCTGACCGCCCCCCCCCGCAGGTGGCTCCGGGCCTACGAGAGCGCGCTCTCCTTCCACTGCAGCAGCTTCTTCGTGGCCTTCCTGTCCGAGGCCACGGCCACGATCAGCGGATCCGGAGCCTCCGGGCACCGGGAGCGCCCCCAGTGGTGGGAATGGGATGGGGATGGGAATGGGGGGCAATGGAATGGGAATAGGATAGGAATAGGATGGGAAAGAGAGGATGGGGATGGGATAGGAATGAGATAGGAATATAATGGGAAGGGATAAGAATAGGAATGGGGGGGAATTGAATGGGAATGGGAAAAAGGGGATGGGAATGGGATAGGAATGGGATAGGAATGGAATGGGATGGTAATGGGGGGGATGCACTGGGAACAAACCCCCCCCCATCTCTCTTACAGGGACCTGGTGGTGGCGCGGCCGCTGCGGGTGGAGCTGCCTCGGTCCATGGCGGATGTGGTGACCAACTGGAACCTGCCCATGTCCCGCTGGCTGCACACGTGTGAGTGACGGCAGTGACTGGGATGGACTGGGAGGGACTGGGAGGGACTGGGACTTGGCCCTGCTTGAAGCTCTGTCCCCAATGCAGACGTGTTCCAGACCGCCCGGCGCCTGGGGACCTTTGCAGCCGTGCTGGGGACCTATGCAGCCAGCGCCCTCCTGCACGTGGGTCCAGACCCCCAAATACCCATTGAGGACCCCAAATACCCATTGAGGACCCCAAATACCCCTTGGGGACCCCAAATACCCATTGAGGACCCCAAATACCCCTTGGGGACCCCAAATACCCATTGGGGACCCCAAATACCCCTTGGGGACCCCAAATACCCCTTGGGGACCCCTACCCCCCCTTATCCCCCCGTGTCTTTGCAGGGCCTCAGCTTCCACTTGGCCGCCGTCCTCCTCTCCCTCGGCCTCATCACCTACACCGAGCACAGTCAGCGCTGGCCCTTTAAGGCCGGGGGCGGGGCCAGGAGGGTGGGGGGCGGAGCTTTCAGATGGGGCGGGGGCTTGGGGTGATGGGCGGGGCTGTGGTGGCGGCGCTGGGCGGGGCCTCGAGGGGTGTGGGCGTGGCCACCGCTGACCCCGCCCTCCCCTCCCAGCGCTGCGCCAGCGCCTCGCTGCCATCTTTGACGCATGCGTCCTGTCCAAGCGCTGCCCCCCCGGCTGCTCCCATCGGCACAAGGATGTGAGTGATGGGGGGGCCCTATAGGATCCCTATGGGGTGATGGGACCCCCATGGACCCCCTCCCACCCCCCTCTTCCCTATAGGCCCTATGGGTGCGGGCACTGAACGGAGCCCTGGGCGCCATCGCTCTCTTCCACCTCTCCTACCTGGGTGCCCTGTTTGACATGGAGGCGGATGACACCATTGAGGAGCAGGTGGGACCCCAAATCCATCCCTCCCACAACGGGGGGGGGTCAGGTTGTGGGGTCCCCCCCTATCACTCTTGACCCCCCCCTCCCATTAAGGGCTATGGGATGTCCTACACCATCCGCAAGTGGTCAGAGCTGAACTGGGCGAGCCATTGGGTGACACTGGGCTGCTGGGTGCTGGCCCGGCTGCTGCGCTGAGGGGCACTGGGAGGACTGGGGACCATAACTGGGAGGACTGGGGAGCATAGAGCCCCTCTAGGACCAATAAAGCCTCGTCTCGATGGTTGGTGGCTTGACCAATGGGAGCCCGCGCCTGGTCCTGCCCCCTTTCTGGTCCAAAGGGGCAGAGTTTGACCAAAATGACCTTACTTCACCCCAAAAACAACAGTAAACCTGATGGGGGGGGGAGGGAGTGTCTATAGGACCCCATTGTGGGGGGACTGTACAGTCTCTATGGCCCCTATAGGGCCTGGGTAGGGCCCGGGCGCTTGATCCCATCAGGAGCCTTTGTCCTTGGAGGGAGGAGACCTGCAAGAGAGAGAGAGCCCGGAGCTGAGGGCCCATGGACCCCCTATGGGGCTGCACCCGTCCCTATGGCTTCCATAGGGCCCCATGGGCATTAAACTGGGTATGCCTATGGATTCTATAGGGCCTGGAGGAATCAAGGGGAATCTCTTCCATGGTCTCAGGCAGGTCTCTATAGCCCAAAGCAGGGGTCAGTGGTTAGTACCCCCCCAGCACGCGCCCATTTGCCAAATCCGCCTTTATTAGCCCCGAATCACAGTTAAAAACCCACTGCGGCCCCGCCCCCCCCCCCCAAAGAAACCGGGGTCCTGCCCCTCCCCCACCAGGAAGGAGCTCAATGGGTCCCCATCACCTCAATGGGGTTCATTCCCCCCCCCCCCCCAATGTCCTTCATCACTGGATGGAGTCCTCTGGCCCCTCCTGAGCGTTCATGGGGCCCTGAGCACCCCATGGAATCAATGGGTCCCCCCTCACCCCAATGGGGTCCCACCACCTCCTGAAGCCTGATTGGTTCCCCCATCACCCAGGGACTCGTGGGGGGTCCCAATGGGTCCCCACCATCAACAGTCCCCAATGGACCTCAATGGGTCCCAATCACTTAATGACCCTTAATAGGCCATTACCGAACCCCAATAGTTTCCCATCACCAAATCAACCTCAATGGGTGCCCACCACCGAATGACCCCCAGCAGGTTCCCATCACCTTAATGAGCCGTTAATGAACCTTAATGGGCCATTAATGAACCCCACAGGGTCCTATCTGTTAATGAACCCCAATGGGCTATTAATGAATCCCACTGGGTCCCATCAGTTAATTGGCCATTAATGAACCTTAATGGGCCATTAATGAACCCCACTGGGTCCCATTACTTAATGAGCCTCAATGCCCATTAACGACCCTGCTGGCTCCCATCCCTTCCTCAATGGCCATTAACAGCCCCATGAGCTCCCCCCATCTCCCTGGGGTCTCTCATGGGGTGCAATGGGGAGAGGGGGGGGGGGAGGGGGAGACGAACCCCCCCCATCCCATCCCCCCCATTCACGCTCCCACTGACTTGCCACCGGTGCCGCTTTCCTGCTGCTGCTGGGGCTGCTCGTGGTGCTGGCAGGGCCGGGACTGCGGCCGCCCATAGAGGTACACGGCAGCCAGCACCATGGCGGTGCCGGCCAGGAAGGGCGCGCGAGGCCGGAAGCCGAAGAGGTGCACGGAGGCCGCGGTGGAGGCGAGGATGGAGAGCGCGGTGGCGAAGCCCTTGAGGATGTTGTCTGCGTAGCGCACGACCACGGCCACCAGCAGCCCCCCGGCCGCCTGGTTCAGCACCACGGCCCACACGGCGCCGGTGTAGCCGTAGAAGAAGCCGTCTCGCGCCACGGCGGCGCCGTCGGTGGCGGCCATGGCGCCCAAGGACAGCGCGGTGCCCACGGCTCCCAGCTGCACGTTGCGGAGCCAGATGGAGCCTCCGCGGCGCTTGAGCAGCCGCTCGAAGTAGACGCCGGCGAAGCCGGAGGACAGGCAGGAGGCTGCCACGGCCGCCAGACCCACCGCGTAGCTCTGGGGGGGGGCGTCCGGCGGAGCCGCGGTGCCGGCGTCACCGGCGTCACCATCGCTGCCCTGCTCGGCCTGCACCAGCGCAACCCCCACCGACAGCAGCGCCAGCGACAGCCACTGGGTGCGGGACAGAGCCGTGCCCAGCAGCAGCACCGAGAACACGGCCGTGGTGAGGATCTTGAGCTGGTAGGTGACCTGTGGCAGGGAGAGCGGCTATGGGGTGTTGGATATGGGGGCATTGGCTATGGGGGCATTGGTTATGGGGCAGTGTCACCTATAGGGAGTAGCACCTATGGACATCACCATGGGGCCACCACATCACTGTCAGTGATGGGGACACCATGGGCTCGATGAGGGGTTCCCAACATCCCCACAGCCCCATTGCCCCCATGGTCCCATTGCCCCCAAAGCCCCATTGCCCCCAAAGTCCCCATTGCCCCCATTGCCCCCACAGCCCCATTGCTTCCCATAGCCGCCATAGCCCCACCTGGAAGGTGGCCGCAGGCAGGTTGGAGATGGCCACGTACTGGAGGTTGTTCTGCAGGGTGTAGATGAGCGAGGGAACCGCCAGGCGCAGAGTGTCCCCTGCCTGTCCCCACAGCGCCCCCTGCAGGGTGCCCAGCGCCTGCCGCACGCTGCCTGCCACACCGGAGACACCCAACGGCACACAATGGGACCCAATGGCACCCAGAGACACCCAATGGCACCCATTGACACCCCATGGAACCCAATTCCATCAGACACATCCCATGGCCCCCAGTGTCACCCATTGACACCCCATGGCAAACACTGACACCCAGTGACACCAGAGCCACCCACTGACACCCAATGATGCCAGTGACACCCAGTGATACCAGAGACACCCCCTGGTACCCACTGACACCCCATGGCAGCAGAGACACTGATTGACACCCAATGGTACCCAATGACACCCAATGGCACCATTGACACCCAGTAACACCAGAGACACCCATTGACACCCAATGCCCCCCATGCCCCCCCAGGTGCTGACCTCGGTGCTGCAGCACGAGGAGGACGAATCCGGCGCTGCCCTTGAGGAGCTCAGCCAGGACCACGGCAGTGCTGGGCCGGAAGCGCTGCCCCGGCCGCGTGCGCACGTAGCGGATGCTCAGCACCAGCGACGCGTTCTGCAGCACCAGCACCGCCAGGCTGGCGCCGCGCAGCCACGCTGGGGGGCGGTCAGTGGGGCTGCCCCATAGCGGCCCACACCCGCCCCACAGCGACCCACAACTGCCCTAGAGACCCCATAGCGACCCACAACCGCCCCACAGCGACCCACAACTGCCCTAGAGACCCCATAGCAACCCACAACCGCCCCACAGTGACCCACAACTGCCCTAGAGACCCCATAGCGACCCACACCCACCCCATAGCAATCTCATAGCAACACACACCCACCCCACTGCGGCCCCACAGCGACCCCAGAGCAACCTACAACTGCCCCATAGAGACCTCATAGCAACCCACAACTGCTCTAGAGACCTCATAGCGACCCACACCCCCCCCCACAGCGACCCCAGAGCAGCCCAGAACTGCCCCATAGAGATCTCATAGCACCCCCCACCTGCCCCATAGCAACCTCATAGCGACCCACAACTGCCCCACAGAAAACCCCTATAGGCTCCATACCCCCCCTACAACCCCTCTATAGGGCCCACGAACCCCATATAGCCTCCCTACGGGCCCCATAACGACCCCATAACCGCCCCATAGCCGCCCCATAGCCGCCCCATAGCTGCCCCATAGCTGCCCCATAGCTGCCCCATAGCCCCCATAGCCGCCCCATAGCCGCCCCATAGCTGCCCCATAACCGCCCCATAGCTGCCCCATAGCTGCCCCATAGCTGCCCCATAGCCGCCCCATAGCCGCCCCATAGCTGCCCCATAGCCCCCATAGCCCCTCCCCCCTCACCTGCTGTGCTTCCTCCCTCTCCTCCGCCCTCCCCCACAGCTGCCGCTGCCGCCGCCGCCGCCGCCATGGTGGCACCTGCCCGGCTACAGCGCGGCACTTCCGCATCCGGCGTCACATCCGCTTCCGGTCCGGGAGCGGACCCACCCAACGAGAGCTGCGGGGGGGGATGAGGGAACCTCCACCAATCACCGCCCGTTCCGCTCTTTATTCCCCGCCCCCTCCGCGCTCCTGGCCAATCAGGATCAGCCCCGCCGATCGCCGCTTTCCCGCCACACTCCCCGTGCGACCACGCCCCTTTCCCCACCGTCCAATCCCCGCTCTCTCCTCCCGCCACCGCCCTCCAATCACCTCTCGCCCCGCCCCCATCCACCTCCCACCCAATCACCGCTCTCCTCCCCCTCCCCGCCCTCCCCCTCAGCCAACACCTCCTGTCCCCGCCCCCTTTCCCCTCCCACCCAATCACCGCCCGCTCCTCCCCCTCCCCTCTCCCCTCTCCACCAATCACGAGCGGCTCCCGCTCCCCCTCAGCGCCCGCCGCGGCAGCCGCGCTCAGTCCAAGATGGCGGCGGTGGGGGACGGGGCCGCCGCTCGGTCCGGGTTCCGGCCGTTCGACCCCACGGCTCTGGGGCTGAGCCCCGGCTGGAGGCTCACGGCCTTCGGGGAGCTCCGCGGCTGAGGCTGTAAGGTCCCGCAGGAGGCGCTGCTGAGGCTGCTCCGGACCTTCGGGCCCGAGCGGGGCCTGCAGCGGGGGGGGGAGCCGGGACCGGAACCGGAGCCGGGGCTGGAACCGGAACCGGGGCTGGGAACGGAACCGGGGCTGGGAACGGAACCGGAGCCGAGCGGAGCGGGGGGAGCACCGGCGCTGGGTGAGGAACGGAGGGGGGGGGGGAACGGGGAAGGGGGCAAAGGGCGAGAAAGGGGCAAAGGGCGATGAGGGAGGGGAAGGGGGTGGGGTTATGGGGAAGGGGGCGGGGTTAATGGGAAGGGGTGTGGTTAAAGGGGAAGTGGGCGGGGTCTGTTCTGACCACGCCCCCCGCAGGGATCGGGCTGGACTCGTGCGTCATCCCCCTGCGCCACGGGAGCCTCTCCCTGGTGCAGACCACGGACTTCTTCTACCCGCTGGTGGATGACCCCTACATGATGGTGACCCGAAACTGACCCCGTGACCCCGAAACTGACCCCGTGACCCCGAAACTGACCCCGTGACCCCGAAACTGACCCCGTGACCCCGAAACTGCCCCCATGACCCCGAAACTGACCCCGTGACCCCGAAACTGACCCCGTGACCCCGAAACTGACCCCGTGACCCTAAAACTGACCCCGTGACCCCAAAACTGACCCCGTGACCCCGAAACTGACCCCGTGACCCCGAAACTGACCCCGTGACCCCGAAACTGACCCCGTGACCCCCAAACTGACCCCATGACCCCGAAACTGACCCCGTGACCCCGAAACTGCCCCAGTGACCCCGAAACTGCCCCCAGGGACCCCAAAACCACCCGCAAGGACCCCAAAGCTACCCCAGGGACCCCAACCCCCTCCCCCCAATCCACCTCCCTCAGGACCCCCTTGTCCCTCCCTAACCCCTTACTGGGCCTCCCCTACCCCTTTACCGCCCCCCATTAAGGACCCCAACACCCTCCAGCCCCCCCCAACCCCTTTATCCCCCCCAGGGCCGCATCGCCTGCGCCAACGTCCTCAGCGACCTCTACGCCATGGGGGTGACCGAGTGCGACACCATCCTCATGCTGCTGAGCGTCAGCACCCGCATGAGCGAGGAGGTGAAGGGGGGGATGGGACAGAAGGGGGTTCACCCCCCCCCCAACCCCGTCCTTTGGACCGTTCCATTGTGTGCCCCCCCCCCCCCAGGAGAGGGACAAGGTGGTGCCGCTGCTGGTGAAGGGCTTCCGGGACGCGGCAGAGGACGGGGGGACGTCGGTGACCGGGGGACAGACTGTGCTCAACCCCTGGCTCATCATCGGCGGCGTGGCCACCACCGTGTGCCGGCCTGGGGAGTTCATCATGTGAGGGAGGAGGGTCATGTGACGGAGGATGGGTCATGTGACTGACACCCACCCCCCCCCCCAACATCTGCCCCCCCCCCCTTTCCTCACCCATCCCCTTTGTGTCCCCCCCCCCCAGGCCTGACAGTGCCGTCCCCGGTGATGTCCTGGTGCTCACCAAGCCCCTGGGCACACACATGGCAGTCACCGCGCACCAGTGGCTCGACAACGTGAGTGGGGCCAAAGGGCACCCAAAGGGAACCCCAAGCACCCATAAGGGGTCTCTGAGCACCCATAAGGGGTCCCCAAGCACCCATAAGGGGTCTCTGAGCACCCATAAGGGGTCCCCAAGCACCCAAAGGGAACCCCCAGCACCCATAAGGGGTCCCCAAGCACCCATAAGGGGTCCCCCAGCACCCAAAGGGATCTCCCAGCACCCATAAGGGGTCCCCAAGCACCCATAAGGGGTCCCCAAGCACCCATAAAGGATCCCCCAGCACCCAAAGGGATCTCTCAGCACCCATAAGGGGTCCCCCAGCACCCATAAGAGGTGCCCGAGCACCCATAAAGGATCCCCCAGCACCCATAAGGGGTCCCCCAGCACCCATAAGGGGTCCCCATCACCTGTATCCCACAGCCGGAGCGCTGGGAGAAGCTGAAGCTGGTGGTGACGCGGGAGGAGGTGGAAGCTGCATATCAGGAGGCCGTGCTCAACATGGCCACGCTCAACCGCACCGGTACCGGATGGGACTGGGACAGTGGGATGGGGACAATGGGATGGGGACAAGGGGATGGGAAGGGAGACACTGGGATGGGGATATTGGGATGGGAATAGGGATACTGGGATGGGGACAATGGGATGGAGTTGGGATCATTGAGATGAGGATGGGGACATGGGAATGGGAGCAATTGGATGGGGATAGGGATATGGGAATGGGAGCGATTGGATGGGGATGTTGAGATGGGAATGAAAACATTGGGATATGGGGATGGGGACACTGGGATGGGAATGGAGATATTTGGATGGGGACATTGAGGTGCAAATATGGATACAGGAATGGGGACACTGGGATGGGAATAGGGATACAGGGATGAGGACGAGGCTGCTGCATTGGGGACCCATTGATGGGGTCGGGACCCGGATGTTGCCGTTCCCGTTGCTCCTCCCCCCTCCCCCCGGGGGCTGATCCCGTTTCCTCCCCCCCCCCCCCCCCCCCCCCCCCCAGCCGCGGGTCTGCTGCGCGCGTTCGGCGCCCACGCGGCCACTGACGTCACCGGGTTCGGGCTCCTCGGGCACGCGCGCGCGCTCGCGGCTCGGCAGCGCCACCACGTGACCTTCGTCATCCACAACCTGCCCCTGATCGCGCGCACCGCGGCCATGAGCGCGGCCTGCGGGGGGGGGAGGCTGCTGCGTGGAACAGCCCCGGAGACATCCGGTACGGGGGGGGGGGGGGATCATTGGGAGGGTCCATTCTGGGGGGGAGGGTCTCATTGGGGTCCCTGTTTAGGTCCCCATTGGGTGTCCCTTTGGGGGGGTCCTATTGGGAGGGTCCATTGGGGGGGTCCATTGTGGGGGGGGGTCTCATTGGCGATGTCCCTGTTGGGGGTCCCTGTTTGGGTCCCCATTGGGTGTCCCTTTGGGGGGGTCCCTATTGGGAGGGTCCATTCTGGGGGGGGTCTCATTGGGGATGTCCCTGTTGGGGGTCCCTGTTTGGGTCCCCATTGGGAGGTCCCTTTGGGGGGGGCCTCATTGGGAGGGTCCATTCTGGGGGGGGTCTCATTGGGGATGTCCCTGTTGGGGGTCCCTGTTTGGGTCCCCATTGGGTGTCCCTTTGGGGGGGTCCCTATTGGGAGGGTCCATTCTGGGGGGGGTCTCATTGGGGATGTCCCTGTTGGGGGTCCCTGTTTGGGTCCCCATTGGGAGGTCCCTTTGGGGGGGTCCCTATTGGGGCATCCCCATTGGGTGGGGGGCTGGATGTCCTCATTGGGTGAGTTCCTATTGGGCCACCCCTACTAGGGTATCCCCATTGGGAGGTCCCAATAAGGGGGGGGGGTCCTATTGAGGATGTCCCCATTTGAGATCCCCGTTGCAATCCCCTTTGGGGGGGTCCCTGTGGGGGGGTCCCCATTGGGAAGGTCTCTTTTGGGGGTGTCCTTATTGGGGTCCCCATTGCAGTGTCCCTATTGGGAGATCCCTATTGGGGGTTCCCCCATTAAGGGAGTCCCTATTGGGGTGGTGGTTTTTGGGTGGGGGGGGGGGGGGGTGGTGTTGTTGTCACGTGCCCTCACCCCCGTCACGTGTCCTCAGGGGGCCTCCTGCTGTGCCTGCCACGTGACCAGGCGGCGCGGTTCTGCGCGGAGCTGCGCGGCCGCGCGGGGGCGCCCCAGGGCTGGATCATCGGGATCGCGGAGCCGGGAGCGCGCAGCGCGCGCCTGATCGAGCGGCCACGTGTCATCGAGGTGCCCGTGCGCGGCCACGGCCCCGCCCCCGACTGCCCCGCCCCCCCCGAGGCCCCGCCCCTGCCCGAGCCGCCCTCATAGGGATCAATGGAGAGAGACCCAAATCCGAGCAAAATGACCCAAAAATGGCCCAAAAAGGCCCCAAATCCACTCAAAAACGGGCTCAAATCTGCCCAAAAAACAGCCTCAAATCCGCCTGAAAACAGCCTCAAATTCACCCAAAAAACGGCCTCAAATCCGCTCGAAAATGGCCCAAAACAGCACAAAATGCACCCAGAACGATCCAAAAGGAGCCAAATCCAGACGAAATCAACCCAGAATGGCGCAAAACAGCCCCAAACTGAGCGAAAAAGAACCCAAAATGGTCCAAAAGGGACCTAAAACCCACTCGGAACAGCCCAAAACGCACAGAAATGACCCAAAAATACCCAAAATAGCCCCAGATTGATCCTAAATCCCTCAAACTGCCCCAAAACCAAACCGAGCAGCCCAAAATGCACCAAACTGAGCCAAAATGACAGGAAACAGCCCCAAAATGATACCCCTCAGGGGGGGTCACGTGACCACCCCCCCCTCCCAACCCCCTTTTCCCCCCATTTATGACGCCTCCCCCCCAAAAGCCCAACGTGGGGTGGGGGAGGGGCCGATGCCATCAATTGGGGGGGGGAGGGGAGCGGGGAGCGGGTGGATTTGGGGGGGGGGGGCCGGGTCCCCCCCTCCCCCCCCCCCAGCCCTGGGGCAATAAAGTGGAAAACTGAGATTTGCCCCCATTGTGTTTAATGGGGACCCCCCCCCCCCATGAGCCCCGACTTGGGGGGTCCCATATGTGATGGGGGGGGGGGGGGTGATGGGGGGGGGGGGTTTGGGGTCCCCCCCTCACTTGATGCAGTCCATGACGTGGATCTGGAGCGTGTCCATGTCCGGGGCCTTGTACAGGCACTTGGGGCAGCAGAGCTCAGGCTCCTCCTCGGGGGGGGGCCCCCCCAAACCTATGGGGGGGAGGGGGGAACCATCAGCCCCTCCCCCCACAGCAAGGGGGATGTAAAGGGGGTTCCCCCCCCCCCCCCCCAAGCACTCACCCCCCCCCGTGGGCTCCGAGTGCCGGTTCCTCATCTCCTCCAGGCGGATCCTATGGGGGGGGTGATTTGGGGTCAATCTTTGGTTGTTTGGGGTTGGTTTTGGGTCAATTTCGGGTGATTTTGGGTCAGTTTTGGATGATTTGGGGTCACTTTGGGTGATTTTGGGTCAGTTTTGGGTCAGTTTGGGTGATTTTGGGTCAGTTTTGGGTCAGTTTCGGGTGCTTTGGGGTCAGTTTTGGGTCAGTTTTGGGTGCTTTGGGGTCAGTTTCGGGTCAGTTTGGGGTGCTTTGGGGTCAGTTTTGGGTCAGTTTCAGGTGATTTTGGGTCAGTTTTGGGTCAGTTTCGGGTGCTTTGGGGTCAGTTTTGGGTCAGTTTGGGTGATTTTGGGTCAGTTTTGGGTCAGTTTCGGGTGCTTTGGGGTCAGTTTCGGGTCAGTTTCGGGTGCTTTGGGGTCAGTTTTGGGTCAGTTTCGGGTGCTTTGGGGTCAGTTTGGGGTCAGTTTCGGGTGCTTTGGGGTCAGTTTGGGGTCAGTTTGGGGTCAGTTTTGCTGCTCTGGGGCTGTTCCGCTCTCACCGCGCTGCCCCCTCGGCCTCCAGGCGCCGCCGCAGCTGTTCCAGCTCCTCCTGCAGCGCCTCCCGCTGGGCATGGAGCTGCTCCCGAGCCGCCCGCTCCGCTGCGAAGTCAGCTTTGAAGATATCGGCCTGGGGGGGGAATGGGGACAATGGGGGTCAATGGGGGGCAGTGGGGTCAATGGGGGTAATGGGGTCAATGGGGGGAATGGGGGGCAGTGGGGTCAATGGGGGTAATGGGGTCAATGGGGGGCAGTGGGGGCAATGGGGGTCAATGGGGGGAATGGGGACAATGGGGGTCAATGGGGGGAATGGGGACAATGGGGGTCAATGGGGGTTAATGAGAATGGGGCAATGGGGGCAATGTGGGGAATGGGGTCAATGAGGGCAATGGAGGTCAAGGGGGAGAATGAGAGCAATGGGGGGGGCAATGGCAGGGAATGGGGGCAACGGGGTGAATTGGGGCAATGGGGGTAATGGGGAAAATGGGAGCAAAGGGAGGAATGGGGTTGATGGGGGTCATGAGGAGAATGGGGCAATGGGGTGAATGGGGGCAATGGGGTCAGTGGGAGCAATGGGGGCAGTGGGGGTAATGGGGGGCAATGGCAGGGAATGGGGGCAATGGGGTGATTGGGGAATGGGGTCAATGTGTTTCAATGGGGGCACTGGGGGGGGTCTCAGACCTGCGCCTGCAGCACGGGGATGGTCTCCAGCTGTGCCCGCTGGGCCTGGGCCTCAGCCTCCAGCCGGTCAATGCGCTCCTGCTTGGCTGCCAGAGCCTCCTCCGCGGTGCGGAGCCGAGCACGCGCCAGCGCCAGGTCCTGTGCCGGGGACAGCGCCATGGGGCTCAATGGGGCTCAATGGGGCTCAATGGGGCTCAATGGGGTCAATGGGCTCCATGGGGCTCAATGGGGTCAATGGGGCTCAATGGGGAACCAGGGGGGTTCTGTCCCCGTCCCCCCCCCATGGTACCGGTGCTGGTCTCACCTGGCTGCGCCGGTCGCCCTCCAGGCTGGCCTTGATGTGGGCATCGTACTCCTGGAACAGGTGGTGGTAGGCGGCCTGGAGCTGCACCAGCTTCCGCCTGTAGGGACCGGGCATGGGGCATGGGGTCAATGGGGAGCGACTGACACTGGGAATGGGTGACACCGGAGAGCGGGTGACACTGGGGAGTGACTGACACCAGGGAACAACTGACACCAGGGAACAACTGACACCAGGAACGGGTGACACCAGGAACGAGTGACACCAGGAATGGGTGACAATGGGGAACGGGTGACACCAGGAATGGGTGACAATGGGGAACGAGTGACACCAGGAATGGGTGACACCAGGAACGAGTGACACCAGGAACGAGTGACACCAGGAATGGGTGACACCAGGAACGAGTGACACCAGGAACGAGTGACACCAGGAATGGGTGACACCAGGAATGGGTGACACCAGGAACGAGTGACACCAGGAACGGGTGACACCAGGGAGTGACTGACACTGGGAGCGACTGACACTGGGAATGGGTGACACTGGTGACCAGGTGACACCGGTGACCAGGTGACACCGGTGACCTCTGACCCCCGTGACCCCCGCTCACTTCTCGTCGCTCGCCCGCTGCCGCTCCACCCTCAGAGCTGTCTCCAGGTTCTGAACCTGCAGCCTCAGCTGATCCATCTGCAGAGTGTGACCTGAGGCCGCAGCCTCCAGCGCCCGACAGCGCGAGTGAGCTGCCTGCGCCCTGCACCGCAGCAGGGACATAGAGAACCATAGAGACACATAGAGACACATAGAGACCACATAGCACCCATAGGGACCACATAGAGACCCATACTGACCCATACAGCGCGAGTGAGCCGCCTGCGCCCTGCACCGCAGCAGGGACATAGAGAACCATAGAGACACATAGAGACACATAGAGACACATAGAGACACATAGAGACACATAGAGACACATAGAGACACATAGAGACACATAGAGACACATAGAGACCACATAGCACCCATAGGAACCACAGAGACCCATAGTGACCCATAGAGACCCCATAGCACCCCATGGACACCCTATAGAGACCCCATAGCACCCCATGGACACCCTATAGAGACCCCATAGCACCCCATGGACACCCTATAGCACCCCATGGACAACCCACAGAGACTCCATAGCACCCCAGGGACACTGCAGAGACAACATAGCACCCCATAGACACCCCATAGAGAACCCATAGCACCTGATAGAGACCCCACACCACCCCATGGACACCCTATAGAGACCCCACACCACCCCATGGACACCCTATAGAGACCCCATAGCACCCCATGGACACCCTATAGAGACCCCATAGCACCCCATGGACACCCTATAGAGAACCCATAGCACCCCATAGAGACCCCACACCACCCCACAGCCACCCCAGCCCCCGTCACCGCTGCTCCAGGTCCTGGCGCTCCCGGCGCCCACTCTCCAGCAGCTCCTGACTCTCCTTGAGCTCCAGCAGCAGGGACGTCACCTGCGCCTGCACCGCAGCCTTGTCCTGCTATGGGGATGGGGCCAGCGGCGCCCGGAGGGGTCACCGGTGGGGTCACCAGCGGGGCCCCAGTGAGCCCCATTGAATCCCCAATGGGCCCCATTGTGCCCCCATCCTTTCCCCATTGCGCCCCCATCCTATCCCCATTGTGTCCCCATTGAGCCCCATTGTGCCAACATCCTCTCCCCATTGAGCCCCCATCCTCTCCCCATCGTGTCCCCATTGCCCCCCATCCTCTCCCCATTGTGTCCCCATTGATTCCCCATCCTCTCCCCATTGTGTCCCCATTGCCCCCCATCCTCTCCCCATTGAGCCCCCATCCTCTCCCCATTGTGTCCCCATTGCCCCCCATCCTCTCCCCATTGCCCCCATTACCTCCAGCTGCCTGCGCAGTGCCTGCAGCTGCAGCTCCGCACTCTGAGCCACCTCCCCTGCACGTGCCTCTGCTGCCACCAACCTGGGGGGGGGCACAACGCAAGGGGGGGGTCCCCTCCTTGTCCCCACCCCCCCCTTGTCCCCACCCCCCCCCCCGTCCCCATTGACTCACGCAGCCTCCGCCAGCGCCAGCCTCTGCCTCAGCTCCATGGGGCTGTGGGGACACAAAGGGGGGGTTGGGGGCATTGGGGTGACCCCAAAGTGGGGGGGGCAATGGGGACAGCGACGCTCACCTGGGGGCACCGGGGTCCGGGTCTGCTGGGCCGGGGGGGGGCAGCTCCTGCGGTGGCCCCAATGGGGGCTGAAGGGACAGGAGGGGCCATGAGGTTCTATGGGGGGGGCTGGGGGGGGGCATGGAGGGGGGGGATGGGGGTGGGGACGCACCGCGGTGCTGGCATGGATGACATTGGTGGCCATGGTGGTGATGGTGGCGGCTGCACTCATGGTGCTGGTGACCATGGGGATGGTGCTGGTGGTGGCAATGATGCTGGAGGCCATGGAGGTGGTGGTGCCGGTGCCCATAGGGCTGCCATTGGCCACTGCGGTGCCATTGGCGGTCACGGTGTTGGCACCGGTGGCCATGGATGCACCGGTGCCAGCCCCAGGGGTGCTGCTGTTGGCCACGGTCACGGTGCCGGTGCCCAGACTGGTGCCATTGCCCACGGCGGTGCCATTGCTGCCCACGGTGATGCCATTGTTGGCCACGATGGGGTCACCGGCCCCCATGCTCACGGTGCTGGTGCCAACAGTGGTGCTGCTATTGCTCATGGCGGTGCCACTGGTGCCTATGGCGGTGCTGTTGTTCCCCATGGTGGTGCTGCTGCTGCTCGTGGCGGTGCCATTGGTGCCCATGTCAGTGCCATTGGTGGCGGTGCTGTTGGTGCTGGTGCTGTTGTTGGCGCTGTTGGTGGTGGTGATGGTGGTGCCATTGGCGCTGTTGTTGTTGGAGCTGTTGTTGGCGCTGTTGTTCTTGGTGCTGTTGGCGCTGTTGTTGTTAGCGCTGTTGGCGCTGTTGTTGGTGCCGTTGTTGGCGCTGTTGGTGCCATTGGTGCCGTTGTTGGCGCTGTTGGTGCCATTGGCGCTGTTGTTGGTGCCATTGGCGCTGTTGTTGGCGCTGTTGGCAGCAGCAATGGCCGCGTCGCGCTGTGCCCGCAGCAGCTGCACCAGGCTCCTTGCCTGCCCCACGTGACCCCTGAGCAGCTCCCGCTCGGCCCCGCGCAGACCCTGCAGCCGCCGCAGGTCCTGGCACCGGCACCGGAGAGCATCCGAGCAGCGGCGGAGGGCGGCTGGGGGGGGGGATAGTGGATATAGGATATGGGGATATGGGATAGGGGATATGGGTATGGGATAGGAGATACAGGATACGGGATATGGGTAGGACATAGGGAACAGGGAATGGGAATATGGGATAGGGTGGGTGGGATAGAGAACAAGGGATAGGAACAGGGGATATGGGTAGGGAACAGGGAAAAGGGATAGGGGATGGGGATATGGGGATGGGATATGGGATAGCAGATAGAGGGGACAGGAGTGAGGTAGGAGATATGAGATATGAATACAGGTTAAAAGCCTCCATTACCCTCATAGCCCCAATTACCCCATAGCTCCCATTTCCCCCATAGCCCTCATTTACACCCATTTACTTCCACAGCCCCCAAACCAAACCCATAGAGTCATTTATCCCTATAGGCCCCATTTACCCCCATTGACTTCCATACCCCCATATCACCCCCATAGAGCTATTTACCCCATAACCCCTATCACCCCATAGCCCCCATTACCCCATAGCCCCCCTCACCCCCCCCTCCCCCTCATCCCCCCTCCCCCCTCCCCCCTCAGTTCTCTGTTCTCCTCCAGGAGCTCTCTCAGGGTCTCCCCTCCCCCATCCCCCCTCCCCCCTCCCCTCCCCCTCCCCCTCCCCCTCCCCTCACCCCTCCCCTCCCCCATCCCCCCTCCCCCTCCCCCCTCACCCCTCCCCTCCCCCCTCCCCTCCCCCCCCTCCCCCCTCCCCCTCCCCCCTCACCCCTCAGTTCTCTGTTCTCCTCCATTAGCTCTCTCAGGGTCTCCCCTCCCCCCTCCCCCCTCCCCCCTCCCCCTCCCCTCCCCTCTCCCCCCCCCTCCCCCCCCCCCTCCCCCCTCCCCCCCTCCCCCTCCCCCCTCCCCCCTCACGCCTCCCCCCTCCCCCCTCCCCCCTCCCCCCTCCCCCCTCCCCCTCCCCTCCCCTCTCCCCCCCCCCCTCCCCCCTCCCCCCCTCCCCCTCCCCCCTCCCCCCTCACGCCTCCCCCCTCCCCCCCCTCCCCCTCCCCCCTCCCCCCTCACCCCTCCCCCCTCCCCCCTCCCCTCCCCCTCCCCTCCCCCCTCCCCCCTCCCCCCTCCCCCCTCACCCCTCAGTTCTCTGTTCTCCTCCATTAGCTCTCTCAGGGTCTCCCCTCCCCCCCCCGCAGGCTCCTCCGCGGCCGCCGCCATGTCCGTGCCCCTCACGGCCGCCGCTTCCGGCTTCCGGCGGAAGCCGCCCCGCCCTCCGCCTCCTCCCATTGGTTAAACCGCGGCCCGCCCCCCGCCCCCCCCTCCGGTTCTCCTCCCCCATTGGCTCAGCGCCGGAAGCCGCTCGCCGGGGATTGGCTGGCGCGGGAAGGGGGCGTGGCCAAGGACCAGGAAATGGGAAGCCGCGCGAGCGTGAGGGGAGCGGAGGAGCCGGGAGGTGGGGGAGGGGAGGGGGAAGTGGGGGTCAGTGGGGGTCAATGGGGGGCAATGGGGGTAGTGGGGATCTATAGGGGGCAATGGGGGGTAATTGTGGGTCTGTAGGGGGGGCAGTGGGGGCAATAGGGGTCAATGGGGGGGTAATGGGGTCTGTGGGGGCAATGGGGGTAATTGGGGGGCAATGGGGGTCTGTGGGTGGGTAATGGGGGTCAATGGGGGGTAATGGGGTAATGGGGGTCAATGGGGGGTAATGGGGTAATGGGGGTCAATGGGGGGTAATGGGGGTCAATGGGGGTCAATGGGGGGTAATGGGGGTCAATGGGGGGTAATGGGGGGTAATGGGGGTCAATGGGGGTCAATGGGGGGTAATGGGGTCTGTGGGTGGGTAATGGGGGTCAATGGGGGGTAATGGGGGTCAATGGGGGGTAATGGGGGTCAATGGGGGGTAATGGGGGGTAATGGGGGTCTGTGGGTGGGTAATGGGGGTCAATGGGGGTCAATGGGGGGTAATGGGGTTCCGGGGTGGGCGGGGCTGGGGCAGTTTCCGCCCCCCAAGTCCTGCCCCTCCCCCCAGCCCTGCCCCCCAACCGCCCGAGCCTGCCCGACGGGTCCAGGCCCTGCCCCATAGGAGCCATGGAGGGGCCGGAGCCGGAACGAGGCCGGTCCGAGGGCTGTGGGCTCCTGCGGGAGGAGCTGAGCCAGGACGGGGCCTTCCTATGGGGCCAGCCCCACATCTTCATCATCTTCGGGGCCTCGGTGAGCAGGGGGATGTGGGGATCTATGGGGGGTAATGTGGGGGGGGATATGGGGCGTTAGGGGCTCTATAGGGGGCAATGTGTGGGGCTGGGGGGGGATATGGGGCGTTAGGGGTTCTATGGGGGAGCAATGTGTGGGGCTGGGGGGAATATGGGGTGTTAGAGGCTCTATGGGGGCCAATGTGTGGGGGGATATGGGGGGCAATGTGTGGGGCTGGGGGGGATATGAGGCGTTAGGGGTTCTATAGGGAGGAATGTGTGGGGCTGGGAGGGATATAGGGTGTTAGGGGCTCTATAGGGGGCAATGTGTGGGGCTGGGGGGGGTATGGGGTGTTAGAGGCTCTATAGGGGGCAATGTGTGGGGCTGGGGTTCTCTATGTGGGGGGAAGGGAAGGGGAAGAGGAAGAGGCTGGTGCTGGGGAGCAGGGAGGGGCCGGTGGCCTGATGGGGGGTGGAGCCATGGAGGGGCGTGGCCAAACGGGAAGGGGCGGGGCTAAGGGGAAGGGGCGGGGCCAGGGGCAGCCCCATGGCTGCACTGAGCTGTGCTCGGCCTCAGCCTTTGCTCTCGGCCCATAGGGTGACCTGGCCAGGAAGAAGATCTACCCCACGATATGGTACAGCCCATTGACCCCCATTGAGCCCCATTGATCCCCACTGATCCCCATTGACCCCCATTGAGCCCCATTGATCCCCACTGATCCCCAGTGACCCCCAGTGACCCCCATTGAGCCCCATTGATCCCCATTGACCCCCATTGAGCCCCATTGACCCCACTGATCCCCATTGACCCCCATTGACCCCCATTGAGCCCCATTGATCCCCAGTGACCCCCATTGAGCCCCATTAACCCCACTGAACCCCATTGATCCCCAGTGAACCCCCTTGAATCCCATGTCCCCACTGACCCCTGTGTCCCCTTTGACTCCCAATGTCCCCGTTGTCCCCTATAGCCCCATTGACCACAGTGGCCCCACTGACCCCTATGGCCCCCCTGCCCTCAGTGTCATTGGGTGCCATTGAGTACCATTGGGTACCATTGGGTACCATGGGGCACCATTGAGTATTATGGGGTGCCATTGAGTACCATTGGGTACCATTGGGTACCATGGGGCACCACTGGGCACCATTGAGTACCATGGGGCACCATTGAGTACTATGGGGTGCCATTGAGTACCATTGGGTACCATTGGGTACCATGGGGCACCATTGAGTACTATGGGGTGCCATCGAGTACCATGGGGCACCATTGGGCACCATTGAGTACTATGGGGTGCCATTGAGTACCATTGAGTACCATGGGGCACCATTGAGTACTATGGGGTGCCATCGAGTACCATGGGGTGCCATTGAGTACCATTGAGTACTATGGGGTGCCATTGAGTACCATTGGGTACCATGGGGCACCATTGAGTACCATGGGGCACCATTGAGTACTATGGGGTGCCGCGGGTGCCGCGCTCGCAGGTGGCTGTTCCGGGACCGGCTGCTCCCCGAGGACATTCACTTCTTCGGCTTCGCCCGTTCCCCACTGACGGTGGAGCTGATCCGGGAGCGGACCCTGCCCTACCTCAAGGTGCCCATTGCCCCCCATTGAACCCCATTAACCCCCATTGAACCCCATTGAGCCCCATTGAACCCCATTAACCCCCATTAGCCCCCATTGATCGCCATTGAGCCCCATTAACCCCCATTGCCCCCCATTGAACCCCATTAACCCCCATTGCCCCCCATTGAACCCCATTAACCCCCATTGACCGCCATCGTCCCCATTAACCCCCATTAGCCCCCATTGATCGCCATTGAGCCCCATTAACCCCGATTAGACCGCATTGATAGCCATCGTCCCCATTAACCCCCATTGTCCTCATTGATTCCATGGCCCCCATTGACTCTATTGACCCCATTGTCCTCATTGATGCTACTGATTCCATTGCCCCATTCTCCCCATTGACCCCCTTAACCCCCATTGACCCATTGTTCTCATTGACTCCATTGACCCCATTAACCCCCATTGACCCCGTTGACGCCATTAACCCCCATTGCCCCCATTGTCCCCATTGCCCCCACTGACCCCATTGCCCCCACTGACCCCATTGACCCCATTGCCCCCATTGACCCCATTAACCCCCATTGCCCCACTGACCCCACTGACCCCATTGCCCCCATTGTTCCCATTGACCCCATTAACCCCCATTGCCCCACTGACCCCATTGCCCCCATTGTCCCCACTGACCCCATTGCCCCACTGACCCCATTGCCCCACTGACCCCATTGCCCCCACTGACCCCATTGCCCCCCCCACAGGCAGCCCCCGAGGACTCCCCCCTCCTGGATGACTTCTTCTCTCGGCACCGGTTTGTGCAGGGTCCCTATGGGGACCCAGCCCCATTCCGGAGCCTGGCGGCGGCGCTGGAGCAGCTGCCCGGAGGCACCGGCAGCCACCGGCTCTTCTACCTGGCGCTGCCGCCAGGGCTCTATGCTACCGTCAGCAGGCTCATCCGGCAGCACTGCATGGGGCAGGGGTAGGGATGGGGGGGGACATAGGGATGCTATGGGGATAACATGGGGATAATGTGGGGACAACATAAGGATGCTATGGGGAGAACATGGGGATACTGGTAGGGACACCATGGGGACAGCGTGGGGGGTGGCATTGGAATAACACAGGACAGGGGTGGGACATGGGATGCTATGGGGACACCATGTTTCCATATCTCATATCCCTCTATTCCATATCCCTGTATTCTCCTATTCCATATCACTGTACCCTTATGTCCCATATCCCTGTATCCCTCTATCCCATATCCCCATATCACTATATATTGTACTTCTATATCCCAATATCCCACACCTCTCTATCCCCCTATCCCACATTCGTATGTCCCTATATCCCCCATCCCATATCCCTCTATGCCATATCCCCATATGTATCTTATCTCATATCCCCATATCTCTTTCTTATTCCTTTATTCCATATCCTTCTCTATTCTATATCCCACATCCCTCTATCCCCTATCCCTGTATCCCTGTGTCCCCTATCCCCTATCCCTGTATCCCATATCCCTGTCCCCATGCAGCTGGAACCGCGTCATCGTGGAGAAGCCGTTTGGCCGGGACCTGGCGAGCTCGGACGCTCTCTCCGCTCACCTGAGCTCCTTGTTCCGCGAGGAGCAGATTTACCGCATTGACCATTACCTGGGCAAGGAGATGGTTCAGAACCTCATGGTGCTGCGGTGGGAGCCGGTACCGGGGGGGGGGAGGGGGGGGTACCGGTACCGGCACTGACCCCTGACCCCCATCCCATCCCTGCAGCTTTGGCAACCGCATCTTCGGCCCCATCTGGAACAGGGACAATGTTGCCTGTGTGGTCATCACCTTCAAGGAGCCCTTTGGCACCGAGGGCAGGGGGGGTTACTTCGATGACTTTGGCATCATCCGGTGAGGACCGAACCGGGGGGGGGGTTCCCCATCCCCCCTCCCCCCCCTGCATCCCGTGGGTGCCCCACGGTGCCAGCCCCACACCCCCTGCTCTGCCCCATAGGGACGTGATGCAGAACCACCTCCTGCAGATGCTCTGCTTGGTGGCCATGGAGAAACCGGCGTCCACCAACTCCGATGATGTGCGGGATGAGAAGGTTCGGGACCCCCTAGGGGCCCAGAGCGTCCCCATGGAGCCCTCATAGTGACCCCATAGAGTCCTCATAGTGACCCCATAGAGTCCTCATAGTGACCCCATAGAGTCCTCATAGTGACCCCATAGAGTCCCCATAGTGACCCCATAGTAACCCTATAGCATCCCCATAGTGTCCACATAGCATCCCCATAATAACCCCATAGTGACCCCATAGCATCCCCATACTAACCCCATAGTAACCTTATAGTATCCCCATAGTGTCCACATACCATCATCATAGCATCCCCATAGCATCCCATAGTGACCCCATAGCATCCCCATAGCATCCCATAGTGACCCCATAGCATCCCCATAGCATCCCATAGTGACCCCATAGCATCCCCACGGTGTCACCTCCCTTTCCACCCCATAACCCCGTCCCCCGCAGGTGAAGGTGCTCAAGTGCATCAGCCCCGTGGCCCTGGAGGACGTGGTCCTTGGCCAGTACGTGGGGAACCCCGAGGGCCCCCCCGAGGCCCACAAGGGTTACTTGGATGACCCCACGGTGCCGTCCGGCTCCACCACGGCCACGTTCGCGGCTGCCATCCTGCGTGTGGCCAATGAGCGCTGGGATGGTGAGTACGGGGGGGACACCCATGGTGGTGCTGGTGACCATACACTGACCATGATGGTCAATGCCCATGGTGGTGCTGGTGACCATACACTGACCATGATGGTCAATGCCCATGGTGGTGCTGGTGACCATACACTGACCATGATGGGCAATGGCCATGGTGGTGCTGGTGACCATACACTGACCATGATGGGCAATGGCCATGGTGGTGCTGGTGACCATACACTGACCATGATGGGCAATACCCATGGTGGTGCTGGTGACCATACACTGACCATGATGGGCAATGGCCATGGTGGTGCTGGTGACCATACACTGACCATGATGGGCAATGGCCATGGTGGTGCTGGTGACCATACACTGACCATGATGGTCAATGCCCATGGTGGTGCTGGTGAGCGCACATGATCCTGTCCCTTACCCTGATCCTATCCCTGGTGCTGATGCTCTCCTCATGGTGCTGATCCTGTCCCTGTCCATGGTGCTGCCCCATGCACTGATCCTGCCCCAGCCCTGTCCCTGGTGCTGCTCTTACCGGTGCTGTCCATGGTGCTGTCGCTGTCCAATGCACTGACCCTGTCCCTGGTGCTGCTCTCACTGGTGCTGTCCTTGTCCATGGTGCTGCTCCCACCAGTGCCGGTGCCGGTGCTGTCCCTGCCCCCAGTGCCGGTGCTGCTGCCTCCATTGCCGGTGCTGCCGGTGCCGCTGTGACTGTTGCCGGTGCCGCTGTGACTGTTGCCGGTGCTGCTGTGACTGTTGCCGCTGTGACTGTTGCCGCTGTGACTGTTGCCGGTGCCGCTGTGACTGTTGCCGGTGGTGCCGCTGTGACCGTTGCCGGTGTGACTGTTGCCGGTGCCGCTGTGACTGTTGCCGGTGTCGCTGTGACTGTTGCCGGTGCCGCTGTGACTGTTGCCGCTGTGACTGTTGCCGGTGCCGCTGTGACTGTTGCCTCTGTGACTGTTGCCTCTGTGACTGTTGCCGCTGTGACTGTTGCCGCTGTGACCGTCACCGTCCCCACCGCAGGTGTCCCGTTCGTGCTGCGCTGCGGGAAGGCTCTGAACGAGCGCAAGGCTGAGCTGCGGCTGCAGTTCCGGGACGTGGCCGGGGAGCTGTTCGGCTGTCGCTGTGCCCGCAATGAGCTGGTTGTCAGGGTACAACCGGACGAGGCTGTTTACACCAAACTCATGACCAAGAAACCAGGATTGTCCCTGAGCCCTGAGGAGTCTGAGCTCGACCTCACCTATGGCAGCCGATACAAGGTGGGGGGGGAGGGGTGAGAAATGGGGGAAGAGGGGCAACAAATGGGGGGAAAGAGGCCAAAATGGGACGAAAAGACCCAAAAATGGGACCTGGGACCCCAAAAATGGGACTTAAAAAGCCCAAAAATGGGACAAAAGGCCCCAAAAAAGGGACATGAAGGCATCAAACTGACCCCAAAAATGGGACCTGGGGAACCCAAAATAGCCCCAAATGACCCCAAAATGGACGCCCCCCCACTTCCCCCCATAGGATGTGAAGCTTCCGGATGCCTACGAGCGCCTCATCCTGGATGTGTTCTGTGGGAACCAGATGCACTTCGTGCGCAGGTGGGGACCCCCCATCTATGGGACACCCCTCATCTATGGGTCCCTATGGGGCACCCCCCATATATGGGCCCCTGTGGGGTGCTCCCCCCCACTTACGGTCACTGTGGGTCCTGCCCCATAGCGATGAGCTGCGGGAGGCCTGGCGCATCTTCACCCCATTGCTGCACAGCATCGAGGAGCGCAAGGAGAGACCCATCCCCTACGTGTTCGGCAGGTATGGGGGGCGCTATGGGGCAGGTTGGGGGGCTGAGGGGGTGTGGGGCAGGGGTTATGGAGCAGGTTGGGAGATTATAGTGTGGTGTGTGGGGGGGAGTCAATGGGGTCCTGCTATGGGGCAGGGGGGTCCCGCTATGGGGCAGGGGGGTCCTGCTATGGGGCAGGGGGGTCCCGCTATGGGGCAGGGGGGTCCCGCTATGGGGCAGGGGGGTCCTGCTATGGGGCAGCCCCTCACGTGCTCCCGCCTGCCCGCAGCCGAGGCCCCCCCGAAGCCGATGAGCTGCTGAAACGCGCTGGGTTCATCTACGAGGGCACCTACCGCTGGGTGAACCCGCACAAGCTCTGACCCACAGCGCCCCATAGCACCCAATGGGCCCCATAGCATCCAATGGGACCCATAACGCACAATGGGCCCCGTGCTCCACCTTCCTCCCCCTTGCTGCAGGGCTGGGATTGAGGGCCCCTCCTGCCCCATAGACACTCCATTCTGCCCCATAGAGAGCCATTCCACCCCATAGTGCTGCTAACCTGCCCCATAGAAAAGCCATTCTGCCCCATAGCCACTCCATTCTTTTCCATAGTCACTTCATTCTGCCCCATAGCCACTCCATTCTGCTCCATAGTGCTGCTAACCTGCCCCACGGTCACTCCACTCTGCCCCATAGCCACTCCATCATGCCCCATAGACAGCCATTCTGACCCATAGTGCTGCTAACCTGCCCCATAGCTGCTCTATTCTGCACCCTAGACACTTCATTCTGCTGCTAACGTAATCCGTAGACACCCATTATGCCCTATAGCACCATCATTCTTCTGCCCCATAACATTGCCCTTCTGCCCCATAGATACCTCATCCTGCCCCATAACTCCCCCAAGCTGGGACCAAAGCACCCCCAATACCCCCAACCCCCTCATCACCCCTTTCATCCCCCCCCATTAACATCGACCCATGTTCATCATCCCCCTCCTGTGGTACTTATGGGTCCAGCCCCACATCACTTATGGGTCCAAGCCCCACACAAACCACCTCCATTCGGGCCCAGCCTTTATTTGCCCTTTGGGACCACACAGTGGACGGGGGGGAGGGGGCCACTTATGGGTCCCAGCAGGGCACTTATGGGTCAGGGGGGGTCGGGGGCCCTGCGGGGGACACAGCCCTCGAGCTCCAGCGCCTCCGGCCACCCCTCGTACTTGTTGGAGCCGCGGCTGTTCCGGACGTGCTGCATGGGAGAGAGCAGCGCTATGGGGCAGCCCCACAAGTGCCCTGGCCCCATAAGTACCCCCCCCCCCCAAGGCCCTACCTGCTCAAAGGGGCTCCGCTCCTGAACCCCTTTGGCCCCCAGGAAGACCCAACTGTCCCGGAAGGCCAAGTCCATGGCGACGGCGCTGCCCAGCTCCCCAAAGAGGCGCCGGGACTCCTCCGTTAACCTGGATGGGGACAGGGATAACGGGCTTTAGAGCCCCATAGAGCCCCATAGCATCCCATAGACCCCATAGCGCCCCATAGAGCCCCATAGCACCCCATAAACCCCATAGCGCCCCATAAACCCCATAGCGCCCCATAAACCCCATAGAGCGCCATAGACCCCATAGAGCCCCATAGCGCCCCATAGAGCCCCATAGCGTTACTTGGTGGCAGGGTCATCGTACGAAGCCACCAGAACCAAGGTCCCCTCGTGCAGCGGCCGCAGGAACTTGAGCAGCTCCTCCACATCTATGGGGGGGATGGGAGGGGGGGTGGGGGTCAAAAGGGGGTGGGGGAGGGGGGGGGACGCCCCATTCATGGAGCCCCTCCCCCCAATAAACCCCCCCCTGCCCCCCAAGTGCTTCACTCCTCACTCACCCCCAGCCCACATGTCGAAGGCGCGAGCGGCAATGAGCTCCCCATTGACTCCTATGGGGGGAACGGGGGGAGGGGCATGAGGGCCCCTCCCCCCTCCCGGGACCCCCAATGGAAGGGGGTGGGGGAGGGGATTTAAGCCCCTCCCCCCTCACCATTGACCAGGGCGATGTTGAGGCCTCGGCCCACGTTGTTCTTGACGCTGCTCATTAACCTGGGGGGGATGGGGTCAGTGGGGGGGGATGGGGGGGGATGGGGGGCAATGGGGCTCAATGGGGCTCAATGGGGTGCAAGGGAAGTCAATGGGGCTCAATGGAGGTCAATGGGGTGCAAGGGAGGTCAATGGGGGGCAATGGGGTTCAATGGGGTGCAAGGGAGGTCAATGGGGGGCAATGGGGTTCAATGGGGTGCAAGGGAGGTCAATGGGGCTCAATGGAGGTCAATGGGGTGCAAGGGAGGTCAATGGGGCTCAATGGAGGTCAATGGGGTGCAAGGGAGGTCAATAGGGGGCAATGGGGTTCAATGGGGTGCAAGGGAGGTCAATGGGGCTCAATGGAGGTCAATGGGGTGCAAGGGAGGTCAATGGGGTGCAAGGGAAGTCAATGGGGCTCAATGGAGGTCAATGGGGTGCAAGGGAGGTCAATGGGGTGCAAGGGAGGTCAATGGGGCTCAATGGAGGTCAATGGGGTGCAAGGGAGGTCAATGGGGCTCAATGGAGGTCAATGGGGTGCAAGGGAGGTCAATGGGGCTCAATGGAGGTCAATGGGGTGCAAGGGAAGTCAATGGGGCTCAATGGAGGTCAATGGGGTGCAAGGGAGGTCAATGGGGGGCAATGGGGTTCAATGGGGTGCAAGGGAGGTCAATGGGGCTCAATGGAGGTCAATGGGGTGCAAGGGAGGTCAATGGGGGGCAATGGGGCTCAATGGGGTGCAAGGGAGGTCAATGGGGCTCAATGGAGGTCAATGGGGTGCAAGGGAGGTCAATGGGGGGCAATGGGGTTCAATGGGGTGCAAGGGAGGTCAGTGGGGCTCAATGGAGGTCAGTGGGGGCAATGAGGTTCAATGGGGTGCGAGGGAGGTCAATATGGGTTCAATGGGGGACAATGGGGTTCAATAGGGCTCAGTGGAGGGCAATGGGGTTCAATGGGGTGCAAGGGAGGTCAATGGGGGGCAAGGGAGGGTAATGAAAGTCAATGGGGCTCAATGGAGGTCAATGGGAATCAATGGGGGTGGGGGATGGGGTGGGGGAGGGGCTCACACTCGGTCCTCCAGGCAGATCTTGGGCCCGATGACGTTGGCGGCTCCGCTGACCAATCGGAACGCGAAGTGCGCGGGGGGGCAGGGCCGGGGGAGGCCGCACTTGAACCGGGGGGGGCGGGGCGCTGGGGAGGGGGCGGGGCCAAGTCACAAGCCACGCCCCTTCCCCCTCCCCATGCCCCTCCCCCTTCACGTACCTGCGGTGGGCGGAGCCTCAGGGCCTGGGGGAGGGGGAAGAGGGGGGAGGGGTTATGGTTGTGTCACGTGACCCCGCGGGGGGGGGGGGGCGCCCCGGTACTCACGTGACAGCAGCAGGCGCTGCAGGGCGGGGGGGGGGGCGGGGCTGGCGCAGCAGGAACCAACCAATGAGCCAGAGGAGACAGAGAGCGGAGGCGAAACGGACGGAGGCTGAGGGGGGACATAGAGACACCATAGAGACCCTATAGAGACCCTATAGAGACCCTATAGAGACCCTATAGAGACCCTATAGAGACACCATAGAGACCCTATAGAACCCCCATAGAGACACCATAGAGACCCTATAGAACCCCCATAGAGACACCATAGAGACACCATAGAGACCCTATAGAGACCCTATAGAGACCCTATAGAGACCCTATGGAGACCCTATGGAGACCCTATGGAGACCCTATGGAGACCCTATAGAGACCCTATAGAGACCCTATGGAGACCCTATGGAGACCCTATGGAGACCCTATGGAGACCCTATAGAGACCCTATAGAGACCCTATAGAGACCCTATAGAGACACCATAGAGACCCTATAGAGACCCTATAGAGACCCTATAGAGACACCATAGAGACACCATAGAGACCCTATAGAGACCCTATAGAGACCCTATAGAGACCCTATAGAACCCCCATAGAGACACCATAGAGACACCATAGAGACCCTATAGAGACCCTATAGACACACCATAGAGACCCTATAGAGACACCATAGAGACACCATAGAGACACCATAGAGACCCTATAGAGACCCTATAGAACCCCCATAGAGACACCATAGAGACCCTATAGAGACCCTATAGAACCCCCATAGAGATCAATAGAGACTCCATAGAGACACATAGAGACCCTATAGAGACCCCATAGAGACACCATAGAGACCCTATAGAGACCCCATAGAGACCCCATAGAGACACCATAGAGACCCTATAGAGACCCCATAGAGACCCTATATAGACACCATAGAGATCAATAGAGACTCCATAGAGGCCTCATAGAGACCCCATAGACATCCCATAGAAACTCTATACAAAGAGACCCATGGAAACCCCATAGAGACCTCATAGAGCGCCCTAGGTACCCCATAGAGACCACGTAGAGACCCATAAGGACACATAGAGCCCCACAGAGGCTCCATAGAGACCCCATAGACATTCCATAGAGACTCCATAGAAAGAGACCTATGCAGACCCCATAGAGACCCCCACAGACCCCAAAGAGCCGCGCAATAACCCCAGAGACCCAAAGAGCCCCATAGGGCCCTACAGAACACCACAGAGAAACCATAGAGACTAAAACTGCCCCATAAAAACCCCATAGATCCCCATAGAACCCCAAATAACCCCATACCCACACACAGAACCCCATAGAGCCCCATTCCCACACATAGAACCCCATAGAGGCCCATTCCCACACATAGAACCCCATAGAGCCCCATTCCCACACATAGAACCCCATAGAGCCCCATTCCCACCCCATAGAGCCCCATAGAACCCCATAGAGCCCCATTCCCACCCCATAGAGCCCCATAGAGCCCCATTCCCACCCCATAGAGCCCCATAGAGCCCCATTCCCACCCCATAGAGCCCCATAGTCCCATGCCAACCCCATAGAACCCCATAGAGCCCCATAGAGCCCCATTCCCACCCCACAGAACCCCATAGAGCCCCATTCCCACCCCATAGAGCCCCATAGAGCCCCATTCCCACACATAGAACCCCATAGAGCCCCATTCCCACCCCATAGAGCCCCATTCCCACCCCATAGAGCCCCATAGAGCCCCATTCCCACCCCATAGAACCCCATAGAGCCCTATAGAACCCCATAGAGCCCCATAGAGCCCCATTCCCACCCCATAGGGTCCCATTCCCACCCCACAGCCCCCCCCGTACCCGGCAGCCGCATCCCTCAGCCCAGGCCCCCCCCGGAGCCGCCCCAGCGGCCGCGGCTCCACGTTGCGTCCGCCCCTTCCGGCTCTGACCCCGCCCACTTCCGGCGCCCAACAACCAATCAGCCCTCCGGTCCCGCCCCCCGCGCGTCCCGCTCATCCAATCAGAGCGCGGATAAGGGCCAATAGGAACAGAGCCGCTGGCTTCCGGACTACAGCTCCCAGCGGCCATTGCGGCGGCACAAAACACCCCAAAAACGGGCAAAATACCACAAAATTCGTCCAAAAACACCCCAAAAACGGGCAAAACACCTCAAAAACGGGCAAAACACCCAAATACCAAACAAAACACCTCAAAACCCGTCCCAAACACGTCAAAAACACTGAAAAACACCCAAAAAACACCCCAAAACGGGGTCTTTAATGGGGTTCGGTCCCTTTAAACGGGCGGGGCGCGGTCACGAAAGGGGCGGGGCCAACGGGCCCGTTTCTGATTGGCGGGCTCAGGGGGTGAGGGGCGTGGTCGCTTGTGAAGGGGCGGGGCTGGCGGAGGGGGCGGGGCTGGCGGAGGGGGCGGGGCTGGCGGAGGGGGCGGGGCTGGCGGAGGGGGCGGGGCTCCCCTCGGCCCCGCCCTCCGGCTGCAGCAGCCTCGTTCCCAACCGCTCCAGATCGTCCAGACTGAGGCTGCGCAGGGACTGAGCATAGTCCTGGGGGGGGGGGGGGGGGGGGGAGTTTAAACCCCTCCCATTGAACCCCCCCAAACCCCCTATGGGCCCCCCCATAGAACCCCCATATATCCCCCCTCCTAACCCCCCCATAGACCCCCCCAAACCCGCCTATGGAGCCCCCCCAAAACCCCCCATAGACACCCCCAAACCCCAACCCCCCCCCAATGGACTCAGCCAACCCCACATGGACCCCCCCAATTCCCCCCCGCCAAGCCCCCCTATGGACCCCCCAACCCCCCCCCCGCATGGACCCCCCCAAACCCCAACCCCCCCATGGACACCTCCAAGCCCCCCCCTCCATGAACCCCTTCAAGCCCCCACAAAACCCCCCCCATGGACTCAACCAAGCCCCCCATAGACCCCCCCAAACCCAATTCCGTCCCTAAGCCCCCTATGGAGCCCCCCAAACGCCCCCCCATGAACCCCCCCCATAGATCCCCCCAAACCCAACCCCCCCCATGGACCCCCCCCCTTTGCCCCCCCCCATCCCCCACCTTCTGCAGCTGCTGTAGGACCCTCGCCCCCTCCTGCACCCCATAGTGCCGGGTCAGGACCTGGGCCAGGGGCCCCCCAAAGGCGAAGCACGGGGGGGGGGGCACCCCCAGGTCCTCGGGGGGGGTGGGCGGGGTCTCAGGCCCCGCCCCCCCTCCGCCTTTGGCCCCGCCCCCCGGAGGCTTCAGCACGAGGTTGAGGCGCGCGGAGGGTCCGATGCTGTAGTCGGAGAGGCGACGACCGTCTGATGGGCACAAAAACACCCCAAAAACACCCCAAAAACACCCAAAATGTCACTTTCTGAGCCCAAATCCGCCCCCAGCCCCGCCCCAGCCCCTCCCACCCCCCCAGCCCCTTTGACTCCAAAAAAACCCATTTTACACCCCCAAAAATACCTTTATTCCACCCAAAACCTCCCTTTGTGTCCATTAAGACCCCATTACCCCCAATTGACCCCCATTACCCCGATTACCCCATTACCCCCCATTACCTCCATTACCCCCATTGCCCTCCATTACCCCATTACCCCCCATTACCTCCATTACCCCCCATTACCTCCATTACCCCCATTGCCCTCCATTGCCCCCATTACCCCCTCACCCGCCAGGGCCTTGCCCCGGTACAGGAGCCGCTGCTGCTCCACCGGCACCTGCAGCCGCTCAGCAACCAACAGCCGGAGCTGAGCCACATCCTCGTGCGGGGACACCTGGGGGGGAAACACCCGAAATCACCTGAAATCAGCCCAAAAACACCCGAAAACACCTGAAATCAGACCAAAAACACCTGAAAACACCCGAAATCAGACCAAAAACACCTGAAAACACCTGAAATCAGACCAAAAACACCCAAAAACACCCGAAATCAGACCAAAAACACCTGAAAACACCTGAAATCAGACCAAAAACACCCGAAAACACCTGAAATCAGACCGAAAACACCCGAAAACACCTGAAATCAGCCAAAAAACACCTGAAAACACCTGAAATCAGACAAAAAACACCTGAAAACACCTGAAATCAGCCCAAAAACACCCGAAATCAGACCAAAAACACCTGAAATCAGCCCAAAAACACCCGAAATCAGACCAAAAACACCTGAAAACACCTGAAATCAGACCAAAAACACCTGAAAACACCTGAAATCAGACCAAAAACACCTGAAAACACCCGAAATCAGACCAAAAACACCTGAAAACACCCGAAATCAGACCAAAAACACCTGAAAACACCTGAAATCAGACCAAAAACAACCCAAAACAGCCAAAATCAGGCCCAAAACACCCGAAATCAGGGGAAAACACACGAAATCAGCCCCAAAACCACCCGAAATCAGCCCAAAAATCACCCGAATTCAGCCAAACACCCAAACCAGCTCAAAAACACCCGAAATCAGCCCAAAATGAGTCCACACACACCCACCCCCGAAAACCAACCCAAATCCGGACAAACCCCCCCCCGAACACCCGAAAATGACCCAAAATGCCCCGAAATCCACCTAAAACACCTCAAAACGCCCCCGCCCCCTCCCCCCCCCATCGGGGTCCTCCAACCCCCGCTCGGGCCCAGAGCGGCTCCTCTCTATGACCCCTCCCCCCTCCCGTTCCCCCCTCCCCCACCTCGAGGCTGCACTCGCGGCCCTGCAGCGCCTTCACCGTTACCAACATGGCGGCACCGGAAGTACCGGCGGCACCGGAAGTACCGGCGGCACCGGAAGTACCGGCGGCACCGAGGCCGGAGCGCCGCCGCCACCAGCGAGACGAGGGGCAGAGCGGCGCGCCGGAAGTGGGCGGGGCCTGCACAGCCAAGATGGCGGCGGACACGGAGGGGCTGGAGCTGTATCCGCGTTCATGGGGGGGGCACAAAGGGGGGGGGGGTAAAAGGGGGTGGGGGGGGGTTGGGGGGGGGGCAATTGAGGGCTATAAGGGGGGGTAAAGGGGGCAAATGGGTGGTTATGGGGGGCAATTGAGGGCTATAAGGGGGGGTAAAGGGGGCAAATGGGTGGTTATGGGGGGCAATTGAGGGCTATAAGGGGGGGTAAAGGGGGCAAATGGGTGGTTATGGGGGGGCAATTGAGGGCTATAAGGGGGGGTAAAGGGGGCAAATGGGTGGTTATGGGGGGGCAATTGAGGGCTATAAGGGGGGTAAAGGGGGCAAATGGGTGGTTATGGGGGGGCAATTGTGGGTCCTTGGGGGGTTAAAGGGGCAATTGAGGGTTCTAAGGGGGGGTAAAGAGGTGGTTTTAAGGGGGCAATTGTGGGTTGTAAGGGGGTTTAAAGGGGGGGTTGGTTTTGGGGGGCAATAGAGGGTTTGAAGGGGGGTGGGGGGGCAGTTGAGGGTCTTAGGGTGTTTTGGAGGGGGGCAATTGTGGGTCCTGGGGGGGGGTAAAGGTGGCAGTTAGTTTTGGGGGGGCAATTGAGGGCTATAAGGGGGGTAAATGGGTGGTTTTGGGGGGCAATTGTGGGTCCTGGGGGGGGTTAAAGGGGGGTTTGTTCCGGGGGGGCAATTGTGGGTTCTAATGGGGGGGTAAAGGGGGCAAAGGGGTGGGTTTGGGGGGGGCAATTGTGGGTCCTGGGGGGGTTTAAAGGGGGGGGTTGGTTTTGGGGGGGCAATTGAGGGTTCTAAGGGGGGTCAAAGGGGTGGTTATGGGGGTGGGGGAGGGGGGGGTCAAAGGGGTGGTTATGGGGGTGGGGGAGGGGGGGGTTCTGCCTCAGCCCCGCCCCCCCCCGGTTGCTCCTTGACCCCTCCCCCGCCGCCTGCGGCTGCCGCTCCCCTCCCCCCACGTGGCTCACGTGGCTCTGGGCTCCCTGCGGCCTGACCTGAACCCCCCCCACGGAGGGGGAGGGGCGAGGGCGGAGCTAGAGCGCGAGGGGGCGGAGCTTCACGCGTGAGTCCATGGGGGGGAGGGGCGGGGTTTGACCTGGGCATGACCCCGGGGTTGACCCGAGGTTGACCTCACCCCTCCCCCCACACACACACAGGCGCTGGGTGGCCCCTGGGGCACGTGGTCTCCGGGGCGGGGTCACGACCTTCCTGGAGCTGCTGGGATTGGTCCTGGAAACCATTGAGCGCTTCGGGGGGGAGGGGCCTGACCCCGCCCCGCCCCTCCCCCCACAGAGCTGATTTGGGGCAAAACGAGGCCGTTTCGGGTCTGTGACCCCCCCTCCCCCCCCAATAAAGACACAAATTTGGGCTGAAACTCGAGGGTTTTATTCCTGCATTGGAAAGGGAAGGGGGGGGAGGGGCGCCCCTCCCCCCCTCGCAGCCCCACACGTGGGGGGCAGGAGGGTGGGGGGAGGGGGCAGGAGGGTGGGGGGAGGGGTCCAGCCCCCCCTTGCTGGGGTTCATCGGATCTAGGGGGAAATGAAGGGGGAGGGGAGAGTTGTGGGGCTCAGGGCTCCTGCCCCTTGTTTTAAGCCCCGCCCCTTCTTTTAGCCCCGCCCCTTATTTAAGCCCCGCCCCTTTAGCCCCTCCTACCAAAGCTCCTCCCATCCCAGTGACCCTGCCTCTTTAGCCCCGCCCCCTTTGCTCCCTGTCTCCCAAGCCCCTCCCCTTTCTTCCTTCAGCCCCGCCCCCTTTAACCCCTCCCCTCAAAGCCCCTCCCCTTGCTCTCACCCCTCCCTTTAGCCCCTCCCCTCTCTAAAGCCCCGCCTCTTCCTTAAGCCCCTCCCACCTCCCAAGCCCCTCCCCTTTCTTCCTTCAGCCCCGCCCCCTTTAACCCCTCCCCTCAAAGCCCCCCCCTTTCTTTCACCCCTCCCTTTAAACCCCATCCCTTTAGCCACTCCCCTCTCTAAAGCCCCGCCTCTTCCTTAAGCCCCTCCCACCTCCCAAGCCCCTCCCTTCACTCCAGCACCTCCCACCCTTTCACCCCTGGCCCCTTCAACCCCCTCCCCTCTTTAAGCCCCGCCTTTCTCCCTTAAGCTCCTCCCCCTTCCTTTTAACCCCGCCCCCTTTCCCCCAAGCCCCGCCCCTTTCCCCTCAAGCCCCGCCCCCCCGCTCACCGTGTACTTGTCCCACCTCTTCTCGGGGTCATAGGGCTCCCATCGGCTGGCAGGGAAGATGTGTTTGTTCTTCTCGTACCAGCTCCGCAGCACGACCTTCCCGGCGTGGGACTGTGACGTCATCACGGGGGTTATGACGTCATCACGGGGGGTGTGACGTCATCGCCGGGGGTCTGTGATGTCATACACGGGGGGGGGGGGGCTCACCTCGTCCTTCTCCACGGTGGCATCGCTCAGGAGCCGGACGTCGTCGTGGACGTCGAAGTTGAAGAGGGGACCTATGGGTGGGTGACGTCATAGTGACGTCATAGTGACGTCATAGGGGTGATGTCATCGCTAAGCCACACCCCCTGCCTTACGGGGGGGGATGGGGGTCAGGACGACTTTATGGGGGGCAGTTATGGGGCAGGAAGAAGGGTTACGGAGGGACATGGGGGTCAGTGGGGGGCACTTAGGGGGCTGGGGAGGTACTTGGGGGGCAGCAGGGGGTGGGGGGGGGCTGATGACGTCACTCACCGCTCTTCCCCCTCGCTTTGGTGACGATGAAGTCATAGAAGCTGTGGTGCTGGGGGGGGGGGGGAGGTGGTGTTAAAAGGGGAGGGGCTTAAAGGAGGAGGGGCTATGGGTGGTGGGCGGAGCCTCGCGTGGCCCCGCCCCCTGCCCGGAGCTCACGTGGGGGATGATGAGATCCTCTTTGATGTACATCAGCTGCTCCACTCCTGCCGAGCTGCAATGGGGGGGGAGGGGCAGGATGAGGCCCCGCCCCCTCGCACAAACCACGCCCCCTCCCCAAGCCCCGCCCCCTCCCCAAGCCCCGCCCCCTTCTCCCCCCCCCCACTGACCGCAGCTCACTGAAGTCCTTGCGCAGGATCTCCAGAGCCTTCTGCAGGAACTGCTGCATCGTGTTCCCCTTCTTCATCTATGGGGGTCATGGGGGGGTCATGGGGGGGTCATGGGGGGGGTCATGGGGGGGTCCCCAAAACCCCAACCCCCCCCACACACCCCCAATGTCACCTTCACCGTGCGCCGGTGCCCGGAGCCATCCCAGTAACTGAAGGTGATCTCGATCTCCTCATCTATGGGGGGAGGAAGGGTTAAAATGGGGGGGGAAGGGGTTGAGGGGGGATGGGGTTAAAATGGGGGGGTCACCCCCAAAGCTCCCCCCCCCCCCCCCCCGTTTACTTTTGATCTTCTCCTGCTTGGCCTCCCACTCCTGGCGCAGCTCCTCCCGCAGCCGGTTCTCCTCTTCCTGGGGGGGGACGGACATGTGGGGACACCAAAAGGAACCCCAGGACCCCCCCATAACCATCAGAACACCCCCATTACCCCCCCATAACCCCCCCAGCACCCCCTATAACCACCATAACCCCCCCCAGCTGCCCCATTACCCGCTCATAACCAATGGAGGACCCCCATAACCCCCCCCCCAGCACCCCCATTAGCCCCCCATAACTACCCCCATTACCCCCCATAACCACCCCCATCACCCCCATAACCACCCCCATTACCCCCCATAACCACCCCCATCACCCCCATAACCACCCCCATTACCCCCCCAGTACCTCCCGGTCCCGATCCGGCAGGAAGCTGGTGTCCACATCCGGGTTCTTCCCCAGTTTCCTCTTCTTGGGGGGCTCCTCCACAGCTGTTGGGGGGGGGGGGGAAGGGTTTGACCCCCCCCAATTCACCCCTCCCCCCATTACCCCCCCCCCCCCCCCCTCCCCTCACCCTCGGGCTCCTCCTCCTCCTCCTCCTCTTCGGCCTCAGCCTCCTCCAGGCTGAAGCTCAGGCTGCAGATCTTGCGCTTGGCCTCCTGCTTGCGCTCGCGCTCCCGCTGCCGCTCCAGCTTCCTGGGGGGGGGGAGGGGGGGATGGGGATGGGGGGGGGGGATGGGGGGTCGTGACCCCTCCCCCCCCCCCACACCCCCTCCCCCACTCACAGCTGCAGCTCTCGGCTCTGCTCCCGCTTGGCCAATTGCTTCTCGCGCTCCTTGACCAGAGCCTCCTGCTTGGCCTTCATGTCATTGAGGGTCACCAGGCCTGGGGGGGGTCAAGGGGGGTCAAGGGGGTCAAGGGGGGTAATGTGGGGGGCACATGGGGGTCACAGGGGGGACACATGGGGGTCAAGGGGGGTAATGTGGGGGGCACATGGGGGTCAGCAAGGGGGGCACATGGGGAGCACATGGGGGGGGACATTGGGGGCACATGGGGGTCAAGGGGGGGTAACGTGGGGGGCACATGGGGGTCACGGGAGGGTAAAGGGGGGACACATGGGGGTCAGCAAGGGGGGCACATGGGGAGCCCATGGGGGTCACGGGGGGGGCACATGGGGGTCACGGGGGGTGACGTGGGGGTCAAGGGGGGTAATGTGGGGGGCACATGGGGGTCAGCAAGGGGGGCACATGGGGGGGGACATTGGGGGCACATGGGGGTCAAGGGGGGGTGACGTGGGGGGCACATGGGGGTCACGGGGGGGTCCCCTCCTCACCCACGGTGCTGGACTTGAGCTCGGCCTCGACAGCATCATAGTGAGCAGAGAACTTCTTGTCTATGTTGGACTTCATGATGTTCTCCTGCAGGGGAAGAGGGATTTTGGGGTCCCCATGGGGCCTATCGGGGTCCCTATGAGTCCTGTTGGCATCAATATGGGTCCTATTGGGGTGATTTCCCCCATTTTTGGGGCGACTTCCCCCGTTTTTGGGGTGATTTCCCTCATTTTGGGGGTGATTTCCCTCATTTTTGGGGTGTTTTCTCCCGTTTTTGGGGTGATTTCCCCATTTTTGGGGTGTTTTCTCCCGTTTTTGGGGTGTTTTCTCCCGTTTTTGGGGTGATTTCCCCATTTTTGGGGTGATTTCCCCATTTTTGAGGTGATTTCCCTCATTTTTGAGGTGATTTCCCTCATTTTTGGGGTGATTTCCCTCATTTTTGAGGTGATTTCCCTCATTTTGGGGTGATTTCCCTCATTTTTGGGGTGATTTCCCCATTTTTGGGGTGATTTCCCTCATTTTTGGGGTGATTTCCCCATTTTTGGGGTGATTTCCCTCATTTTTGGGGTGATTTCCCCATTTTTGGGGTGATTTCCCTCATTTTTGGGGTGATTTCCCTCATTTTTGGGGTGATTTCCCTCATTTTTGGGGTGATTTCCCTCATTTTTGAGGTGATTTCCCCATTTTTGGGGTGTTTTCTCCCGTTTTTGGGGTGATTTCCCCTGTTTTTGGGGTGATTTCCCGTGTTTTCGGGTGGTTCCCACCTCCGCGATCCGCTGCCGCAGCTGCTCCATGTGCTCCCGCTGCCGCTCGCGCTTCTTCATCAGCTGCAGGGCCCGACCGGCCTCACTGGCGGCTCCTTTGTACTGCGCCATGGCGGACACCGGAGCGGAACCGGAACCGGACAGGAACCGGAACCGGACAGCAGCGGAACCGGAACCGGAGAGGAACCGGAGCGGAACCGGAACCGGACAGCAGCGGAACCGGAACCGGAGAGGAACCGGAGCGGAACCGGAGAGGAGCGGAACCGGAACCGGAGAGGAACCGGAACCGGACAGGAGCGGAACCGGACAGGAGCGGAACCGGAACCGGACAGCAGCGGAACCGGAAGCGGAGAGGAACCGGAACCGGAGAGGAACCGGAGCGGAACCGGAACCGACAGAGGCCTAGGACCGGTACCGGAACAGGAGCGGAACCGGAACCGGGAGAGGAGCGGAACCGGAACCGGAACAGGAGCGGAACCGGAACCGGAAGAGGCCCAGACCCCGACCAGGCCCAGCCCCGGAGCACCGACAGCGAGCGGCCGCTGCCACCACAGGCGCAGACGGAAGTGGCGATGACAACCGGAAGTGCGTCACTAAGGGCGCTCCGCTCTCCTATTGGGTAAGAGCCTCCCAAGTGACTCCGCCCCTTCGCTTGGCCCCGCCCACCAAGTGACACCGCCCTCTTGACCCCACCCACTCCACGGAGCTCCGCCCACCGCTAAGCCCCGCCCCTCTCCGTTGGCTCCACCCCTTTCCCTTAGCCCCGCCCACCTCTTGATCCCGCCCCTCTCCTTTGGCTCCACCCCCTATCGTAGCCCCTCTCCATTGGCTCTCGCCCCTCTTGACTCCGCCCCCTCCTCTTGCTCCTCCCTTCCCATTGGTCCAACCCTCCCTGCGCCTCCCCCCCCATTCCCTGGGTGCTGCAGCCGCTATGGGGCAGCAATGGGGCAGCCATAAGATAGCTGCTATGGGGCAGCAATGGGGCAGCCATAAGGTAGCTGCTATGGGGCAGGTGCAATGGGGCAGCCATAAGGTAGCCGCTATGGGGCAGGTGCAATGGGGCAGCCATAAGATAGCTGCTATGGGGCAGCAATGGGGCAGCCATAAGATAGCTGCTATGGGGCAGGCGCAATGGGGCAGCCATAAGGTAGCCGCTATGGGGCAGCAATGGGGCAGCCATAAGATAGCTGCTATGGGGCAGCAATGGGGCAGCCATAAGGTAGCCGCTATGGGGCAGCCGCTATGGGGCAGGTGCAATGGGGCAGCCATAAGGTAGCCGCTATGGGGCAGCAATGGGGCAGCCATAAGGTAGCCGCTATGGGGCAGCCGCTATGGGGCAGGTGCAATGGGGCAGCCATAAGGTAGCCGCTATGGGGCAGCAATGGGGCAGCCATAAGGTAGCCGCTATGGGGCAGCAATGGGGCACGTTTATTGTCCAGCAACACACAACGAAGGCAATAAATAAGGACAGGACTGGGGAAGGGTGGGATAAAGGGGGAGACCCCTTTCTATGGGGCAGGGGGTGCTGATGGGGAGGGGGTGCCCTGTGCTATGGGGCAGGAGATGGAAACCCCCACCTGGGGCGTCTCAGGAAGCAGCAGGAGGCAAGAACCCCCCCGCTATGGGGCAGCCCCATAAGTGCCCAAACCCCCTTTCTGTGTCCATCCCCCCCACGGGGGTGGGGGAGTGCTCTGCCCCATAGCGCCCTGGCTCACTCCATGGAGGGCACGGGCAGGGGGGGCCCGCGGGGGTCATCGAAGCGATCCATGGGGCGCAGGTGCAGGAGCAGGGCCCCCCCATAGCAGAGCCCCCCCAGCAGCAGGGCCCCAGTCACCAGCCCCATCCAGGTTCCTGGGGTGAAGAAGGCGGCACAGTCACTTGCCCCCCCGAAGACCCCCCCGGAGACGTTGAAGGCTTGAACCTGGGGGGGGACACCCCAATATTAGAACCCCCCCATAGGGAACAGGCTTTGGGGCCCCCCCAATCCCATTTAACCCCCACCCTGTGTACCCCAACAGATGGGCCCCCCCATTCATCACCCCATACCCCCCATTTTGAGGTCCCCCCCATATTTTACCCCCCATATTTTGGGGTCCCCCCATGTTTAGCCCCATATTTGCCCCCCCCCATATTCCAGGGTGTGCCCCATACATGGGGGTCCCCCCCCTATATTTGGCCCCACCCCATATTTTGCACAACCCCCCATGTTTTGGGCCCCACACTCGTATTTTGGGGTCCACCCCATATTGTTGGGGTCCCCCACATATTTTACCCCCCATATTTTGGGGTCCCCCCATATTTGGGCCCCCCCCCATACTTTACCCCCTATATTTTGGGACCCCCATATTTTAACCCCATATTTTGGTTACCCCCCACATTTTACCCCCCCTATTTGAGGTCCCACTATATTTTACCCCCCATATTTGGGGTTCCCCCAATATTTGGGGTCCCCCCCATACATTGGGGTCCCCCCCATACATTGGGGTCCCCCCCACATTTGGGGTCCCCCCCATACATTGGGGTCCCCCCCATACATTGGGGTCCCCCCCATATTTGGGGTCCCCCCCATACATTGGGGTCCCCCCCATACATTGGGGTCCCCCCCATACATTGGGGTCCCCCCCACATTTGGGGTCCCCCCCCCCATACCTGCACATCCAGCAGCCTCAGGCTCCAGTCGCTGGCAGGCCCGGGGGGGTCAGGGGGCAGCAGGAAGGGGCCTGGAGCCCCCAGCTCCCCACAGCGCCAGCCCAGGGGGGTGGGGGCTGCCCCCCCCCGGCCCATGAACCGCACGGGGGGTCCCCCCCCCACCAGCGACAGCCAAACCTCAGCCAGCCAAGCCCAGGAGCGACCAGAGACTGGGAACCAGGAGCGGCGAAGGACGAAGCTGAAGCAGGAGGCAGAATGGGACCAAAATGAACCAAAATGAACCAAAATCAGCCCAAAATGAACCAAAATCAGCCCAAAATGAACCAAAATGGGACCAAAATGAACCAAAATCAGCCCAAAATGAACCAAAATGAACCAAAATGGGACCAAAATCAACCCAAAAAGAACCAAAATCAGCCCAAAATGAACCAAAATGGGACCAAAATGAACCAAAATCAGCCCAAAATGAACCAAAATCGACCCAAAATGAACCAAAATGAACCAAAATGGGACCAAAATCAACCCAAAAAGAACCAAAATCAGCCCAAAATGAACCAAAATGGGACCAAAATGAACCAAAATCAGCCCAAAATGAACCAAAATCAACCCAAAATGAACCAAAATGGGACCAAAATGAACCAAAATCAGCCCAAAATGAACCAAAATGGGACCAAAATCCACCAAACTCAGCCTGAATTACACCAAAAGCAACAAAAATGAGCCAAAATTAACACAAAATGCCCCAAAATGAAGCCCAACACCCTCCCCTCCCCCCCCCACTCACGTGATGTTCAGGGTCCCCCCAAAGACGTCGTCGTATTTGAGCACCAGCCTAAAGGGGGGGAGGGGGGGAGGGGTCAGGCACCCCCATGACCCCTGCAGGACCCCCCATCCCCCCCATTCTGTCCCCATTGACCCCAATTACCCCCCCATAACCCCCCTTTAGGACCCCATTGCCCCTATTTACCCCCCCATTGCCCTCCCATCCCCCCTTTAGGACCCCAATATCCCCCCACTCACCCCTATTGCCCCCCAATAGCCTCCCCTCATTCCCCCCCATAGCCCCCCCCATTACCCCCCTTTAGAACCCCATTCCCCTCTCATTGCCCCCCCATTCCCCACTTTAGAACCCCAATACCCTGCCATTCACTCCTATTACCCCCCTATAGCCCTCTTTAGGACCCCAATACCCCCTCTATTACCCCCCCATAGCCTCCCATTCACCCCCTTTAGGACCCCAATACCCCCCATTCACCCCTATTACCCCCCTATAACCCTCTTTATGACCTCAATACCCCCTCTATTACCCCCCCATAGCCTCCCTATCACCCCCATTCCCCCCCTTTAGGACCCCAATACCCCCCATTCACCCCTATTACCCCCCTATAACCCTCTTTATGACCCCAATACCCCCTCTATTACCCCCCCATAGCCTCCCATTCACCCCCTTTATGACCCCAATACCCCCCATTCACCCCTATTACCCCCCTATAGCCCTCTTTAGGACCCCAATACCCCCTCTATTACCCCCCCATAGCCTCCCTATCACCCCCATTCCCCCCCTTTATGACCCCAATACCCCCCATTCACCCCTATTACCCCCCTATAACCCTCTTTATGACCCCAATACCCCCTCTATTACCCCCCCATAGCCTCCCTATCACCCCCATTCCCCCCCTTTAGGACCCCAATACCCCCCATTCACCCCTATTACCCCCCTATAACCCTCTTTATGACCCCAATACCCCCTCTATTACCCCCCCATAGCCTCCCATTCACCCCCTTTATGACCCCAATACCCCCCCATTCACCCCTATTACCCCCCCATAGCCTCCCATTCACCCCCTTTATGACCCCAATACCCCCCCATTCACCCCTATTACCCCCCCATAGCCTCCCATTCACCCCCTTTATGACCCCAATACCCCCCCATTCACCCCTATTACCCCCTATAACCCCCTTTAGGACCCCAATACCCCCCACAGCCCCCCCCCACCCCCCTTTAGGACCCCAATATCACCCCCATTCACCCCTATTACCCCCCATAACCCCCCCCATTCCCCCCCCCCGCTCTCACCGCGCATGCTCCGGCTCCCACGAGGACCCCCCCAGCTCCACCCCCCCCCCGAAGGTTCTAGAGCTCAGGTCCTGGAGCTGCCCCCGGTAGGTGACCGACAGGTTCCGAGCCCAGAGCAGGATCCGCGCGGGGCCTCCCTCCGGCCAGCGCAGGGGCGCGGGGGGCGGGGCCAGCACACGCCCCGCCCCCTGCTCCTCCTCTGGCCCCGCCCCCAGCAGGGCCCGGCCGTGGGGCTGCAGCGGAGCCCCCCCCGCAACGGGGGGTACCTGGAAAGGGGGGGGGGATATGGGGGTCAGTGGGGTGGGGACATGGGGGTCAGTGGGGGGGGGACATGGGGGGGACATGGGGGTCAGTGGGGGGGGGATATGGGGGTCAGTGGGGGGGATATGGGGGGGACATGGGGGTCAGTGGGGGGGGGATATGGGGGTCAGTGGGGGGGATATGGGGGGGACATGGGGGTCAGTTTAGGGGGGGACATGGGGGTCAGTGGGGGGGGGATATGGGGGGGACATGGGGGTCAGTTTAGGGGGGGACATGGGGGTCAGTGGGGGGGATATGGGGGGGACATGGGGGTCAGTGGGGGGGGACATGGGGGTCGGCGGGGTGGGGACATGGGGGGGACATGGGGGTCAGTTTAGGGGGGGACATGGGGGTCAGTGGGGGGGGGATATGGGGGGCAGTGGGGGGGATATGGGGGGGACATGGGGGTCAGTGGGGGGGGACATGGGGGTCAGTGGGGGGGATATGGGGGGGACAGGGGGGTCAGTTTAGGGGGGGACATGGGGGTCAGTGGGGGGGATATGGGGGGGACATGGGGGTCAGTTTAGGGGGGGACATGGGGGTCAGTGGGTGGGGGATATGGGGGTCGGTGGGGGGAGGGATATGGGGGTCAGTGTGGGGGGGACATGGGGGACAGTGGGGGGAGGGTATGGGGGTCAGTGGGGGGGGGGAAAGGGGGTCAGGGGGGACATGGGGGTCAGTAGGGGGGAAGGGGGGTGATGGAGGGGGCATGGTGGTGCTATGGGGCTGGCCATGGGGCACTATGGGGCAGAGACGCACGTGGGACGGCTGCAGGGCGGTGAACAGGGCTGTGTAGGGCACATCCTCCTCCTTGAGCACGCTCAGCACCTGCCCCAGCATCTCATCTATGGGGCAGAGGGGGGGGGGGGTCAGGGTGTGGGGCAGCCCCACAGCACGACCCCCAAGTGCTCCCCAGTGCTCCCAGTCCTCCCTCCTCACCGTTACTGGTCAACACCTCCTTGGGAGCCATGAAACTGGAGCTGTGGGGGGGAAGAAGAGTGAGGATGTGGGGCAGCCGTAGAGCACTATGGGATGTCTATGGGGTGTCTATGGGGCGCTATGGGGCACGTACCCAGCGGTGTGGGGCAGGCGCAGCAGCAGCAGCGCAGGCAGGCTCGTGTTGAGCCGCAGCAGCCTCAGGGCAGCTCCATCCACACGCAGTGGGGCAGCCCCCAGGGCCTGGCTCAAGGTGTGGGGCAGGGCCCCCACAGCCCCCCCAGCCACTGCCGGCAGCACCAGCGCTGAGCCTGCAGCCCCCAACGCGCCCTGGGGGGGACAAAAGGGGGGTTATGGGGGGGAACCAACCCCCAGCCCCACAAGTGACCCCATCACCCCCAGCCCCACAAGTGACCCCATCACCCTGAGCCCCACAAGTGACCCCATCACTCCCAGCCCCACAACTGACCCCCATCACCCCCAGCCCCACAACTGACCCCCATCACCCCCAGCCCCACAAGTGACCCCATCACCCCCAGCCCCACAAGTGACCCCATCACCCCCAGCCCCACAAGTGACCCCCATCACCCCCAGCCCCACAACTGACCCCCATCACCCCCAGCCCCACAACTGACCCCCATCACCCCCAGCCCCACAACTGACCCCCATCACTCCCAGCCCCACAAGTGACCCCATCACCCCCAGCCCCACAAGTGACCCCATCACCCCCAGCCCCACAAGTGACCCCCATCACCCCCAGCCCCACAAGTGACCCCCATCACCCCCAGCCCCACAAGTGACCCCCATCACCCCCAGCCCCACAAGTGACCCCCATCACCCCCAGCCCCACAACTGACCCCCATCACCCCCAGCCCCACAAGTGACCCCATCACCCCCAGCCCCACAAGTGACCCCCATCACCCCCAGCCCCACAAGTGCCCCCCATCACCCCCAGCCCCACAAGTGCCCCCCATCACCCCCAGCCCCACAACTGACCCCCATCACCCCCAGCCCCACAAGTGACCCCATCACCCCCAGCCCCACAAGTGACCCCCATCACCCCCAGCCCCACAAGTGACCCCCATCACCCCCAGCCCCACAACTGACCCCCATCACCTCCAGCCCCACAAGTGACCCCCGTCACCCTGAGCCCCACAACTGACCCCCATCACCCCCAGCCCCACAAGTGCCCCCATCACCCCCAGCCCCACAAGTGCCCCCTCACCTCCAGGTTGGGGAATGCGCTGTCGGGTTTGTTCCCATAGACACCCCCATAGGCTGTGAAGTCTTCGATGCTGAGCTGGGGGGGGGGGGAGATGAGAGCAGTCACGTGTAAGGGGCGTGGTCAGAAAGGGGGCGTGGCCACGTGTCTGTCACTGTCACGCGCTGAAGGGGGGGGACGGGAAGGGACCAAGTTCCCCTTTTCGGGGGGGGGTGAACGGGGAGTGAGGGAACAGGGAGGGGGGGAACAGGGAGGGGGGGAACAGGGAGGGGGGGACCCCACAATGGGGAGGGGGGAAAGGGTTGGGGGGGGCTCTGGGGGGGAACCAGGGGAGGATGGGAGTTAAAAGGGGGGGCAATGGGGGTCCGGAGGGCTCAATGCGGGTCCAGGGGGGGCAATAAGGGTTCGGAGGGGGCAATAGGGTTCCAGGGGGGCAATGCGGTTCCGGGGGGGTCAGTGGGGTCCCGGTTCCGGTCCCACCTTGTCCTGCAGCACCAGCAGCACCGTGCGCGGCCCCCGCTCCAGCGCCGGGCTCAGCAGCTCCCTCAGCGCCGCCTCCGTCACCACACGGCCCCCGGCGCCCGGCGGCGGCCACAGAGCCCTGCGGGGAGGGGGGACCGGGGTCCGTGGGGGGGAACCGGGGTCCGTGGGGGGGAACCGGGGTCCGTGGGGGGAACCGGGGTCCGTGGGGGGAACCGGGGTCCGTGGGGGGGAACCGGGGTCCGTGGGGGGGAACCGGGGTCCGTGGGGGGAACCGGGGTCCGTGGGGGGAACCGGAGCCGCAGCCCTGACCCCCCCGTCCCCCCCAGGCCTCACCTGTGCGTGGACCAGGCCAGCAGCGGCACCTGCGCAGTGCGCACCGGGCCCGGGCCCAGGCTCAGCCCCACAGCCCAGGCCCAGAGCCAGACCCGGGCCCGCAGCGCGGCCTCCAGCGCCGCCGCCATCTTGGTTCTGAGCCCTCCCTCACGCCGGAGCCACGCCCCCCGTCGGGGAAACCACGCCCCCTGCGCAGCAACAGCCAATCGGGGGCGAAGCTGCGCGCTTGGCCGCGCCCACTCCGGTTTCGCAGCCAATCGCTAGGGGCCAAGGCCACGCCCCTTCCATGTGGCTCCGCCCACTAAAAGGTCTAGTCGCTTTCACGGGGTGGCCACGCCCCCAACTCCTTGGCCACGCCCACAGCGCTGCAACAACCAATCACCATCGGCCTTGACCACGCCCCCTGCCCATTGATTGACACCAGTCCCCTCTCAGGCACAGCTGTTTATTATGGGGGGGGGTCCCCGAGCCCCCCCCCCCGGGTTTGGGGGGTACCAATGGCACCATGGGGGGGGGTGGGGGCTATGGGGGGGCTATGGGGGGGCTATGGGGGGGGCTATGGGGGGGTCTCCCCCACGGCGGGGGGAGGCCCCCCCCACCCCCCCCAGTGCAGCAGCACCAGCAGGGCCACGAGGAGCCCCAGGGCCAGGCGCTGCGGGCGCAGAGGGAGCATGCGCGGGGGGGGGCCCGAGGGGGGGGGCGGGGGGGGCCGCAGCGGTTCCCGTGGCAACGGCCCCCCCCCCACTGCCCCCCACGTGGGATGGTCCAACCTGGGGGGGGAGGGGGTAAGGAGGCAGTGAGGGGGGGGGGGGGGGCTCACAAAGGGACCCCCCCCCCCCCCATGGCCCCGCCCTCACCTTGGCTCCGCCTCCATCATCGCGGGGGGGGCTCGGAAACGCTCCTGGACCTGGGGGGGGGGAGGAGTCAAAGGGGGAGGGGCCACATCAAGCCCCGCCCCCAACCCTCACAGGCCACGCCCCCCCTAGACACCCCCCCCCCTCACAGGCTGCCGGGCTCGGGCTCCGCCCCCATAGAGCGGGGGGGGGACGTCGTGGTCGGGATCATCTGTGGGGGGGAAAAGGGGAGTGAGGGGTGCGGGACCCTCCATAGAGCCCCATAGAGCCCTATAGGGCCCCATAGAGCCCCATAGAGCCCCATAGAGACCCCATAGAGCCCCATAGAGCCCCATAGAGCCCCCCCGGCCCCACTGACCGCTGCCCCCCAACCGGCACCGCCGGGTCTCGAACTCGTAGATCTTCTTCTCATAGAGCTTCCGAGTGGGGCCTGTGGGGAGGGGCCAGACCCACAGCGTGACCCACAGCGCCCCATAGAGACCCATAGAGACCCATAGAGACCCACAGCGCCCCATAGAGACCCATAGAGACCCATAGAGACCCACAGAGACCCATAGAGACCCATAGAAACCATAGAGACACACAAACAGCGCCCCATAGAGCCCCCTAGAGACCATAGAGACACACAAACAGCGCCCCATAGAGACCCATAGAGACCATAGAGACCCACAGAGACCCATAGAGACCTATAGGGCTACAGAGGGACCATAGAGACAGAGAGAGACCCACAGCGACTCACAGCGTGTCCCACAGCGCCCCATAGCGACCATAGAGCTCCGTATCAGCCCATAAAGCCCCATAGAGACACCACAGACACCCATAGAGACCCATAGCACGCCATAGTGCCCCATAGCGTGACCCACAACATGACCCACAGCCCCACATAGGCAATGAGAGACCCACACGGACCCATAACGACCCACAGAGACCCCATAGAGCCCCATAGAGACCCCATAGAGCCCCATAGAGACCCATAGAGACCCATAGAGACTCCACAGAGACCCCATAGAGACCCATAGAGACCCCATAGAGCCCCATAGAGACCCATAGAGCCCCATAGAGACTCCATAGAGACCCATAGAGACCCATAGAGACCCATAGAGACTCCATAGAGACCCATAGAGACCCCATAGAGCCCCATAGCACCCACCCTGCAGGGACCCATGGGGGATGCTCTTGAGCTTCTCCAGCAGCTCCTTGTCCGTCAGCCCCCGATAGTTCTGCATGGCTGGGGGGGTAACATAGGGGGGGGCACTTGGGGGTCAGGGGGGCAATGGGGGTCACGAATGGGGGGTAATGGGGGCAATGGGGGCAATGGGGGGCACGAATGGGGGGCACAGGAGGGCAATGGGGGGTAATGGGGTCAATGGGGGGCAATGGGGGGTAATGGGGTCAATGGGGGGCAATGGGGGGTAATGGGGTCAATGTGGGGCAATGGGGGCACTTGGGGTCCCATAGGAGCAATGGGGGGTGAGGGGGGGGGGGGGTCACCCATTGAGGGGGCGGGGACACAACGGGAGGGACCCTAAAGTTTGGGGGAGGGGCTGGAGGAGGGGTGGGGCCAGCGCGGTGTCACGTTGGGGTCACGCTGGGGTCACGGGGGGTGCAGGGGGGAGGGGGGGGGGATCCGAGGCCGGTACCTGTGTCCGCAGGGGCCGCGCGGGGCGATGACTCAGGGGGGCGTGGCCAATTGAGGGGGCGTGGCCAATGGAGGGGGCGTGGCCAATGGAGGGGGCGTGGTCACTGTGGCGTGGGGGCGGGGCCATGACGGGGGCGTGGTCAGCGCCGGGACACGCCCACATGGGGGGGGCAGCTTCAGCCTGAGCCCAGTGCGCTACAGCCCCCAAGAGAGCTCCAACCCCAGCCCGCAATGGGGCAGCCCCATAGATGTGGGGCAGACGTGGGGCCTGGATGCTGATGTCTGCCCCATAGACGTGGGGCAGCCCCATAGATGTGGGGCAGACGTGGGGCCTGGATGCTGATGTCTGCCCCATAGACGTGGGGCAGCCCCATAGATGTGGGGCTCAGACGCTGCTTTCCCCCCCCACCATAGATGTGGGGCAGCCCCATAGATGTGGGGCTCAGACGCTGGTTCCCCCCCTCCACCATAGATGTGGGGCAGCCCCATAGATGTGGGGCTCAGGGGCTGGTTCCCCCCCTCCACCATAGATGTGGGGCAGCTGTGGGGTGCGCACCTTGGGGTCCCCCCCATAGATGTGGGTCGCAAGGAGAAGGCGCTCACAGGCTGTTTCACCATTGTCTTTATTCCCTCTGTGGGGCCGAGGGGGGGGCTCAACCCCCACCCACCCCCAGCCCTGCCCCACACTTGGGGGGCAGCCGGGGGCCCCCAAAACGTCACAATCACGGCACAAGACAGACATGGGGGGGGAGGGAGGCACGGCCGGGGGAGGACGAAGGGGGGGGGTTTGGCAGGGCACGGCCGTGGGGCACAGTGGGGCTATGGGGCAGGGCTATGGGGTGGCGCTATAGGGCAGGGCTATAGGGCAGGGCTATAGGGCAGGGCTATGGGGCAGGCTCAGGCCCCACCCACGGCACGGCCACGCCCACCCCCGGTGGGTGCCGCACGTGGCGGCTCCTCGGCACAGCGCCCCCTGCAGGGGGGGAGGACCTGCAAGGAGGGAGATCAGAACAGCGCCCCCTGCTGGACGGGGGGACCCAGCCCCATACACCCCTATGGGCACCCCCAGCCCCACACACCCCTATGGGCACCCCCAGCCCCACACACCCCTATGGGCACCCACAGCCCCACACACCCCCTATGGGCACCCCCAGCCCCACACACCCCTATGGGCACCCCCCGCCCCAAACACCCCTATGGGCACCCCCAGCCCCACACACCCCTAGGGGCACCCCCAGCCCCATACACCCCTATGGGCACCCCCAGCCCCATACACCCCTATGGGCACCCCCAGCCCCATACACCCCTATGGGCACCCACAGCCCCACACACCCCTATGGGCACCCCCAGCCCCACACACCCCTATGGGCACCCCCAGCCCCACACACCCCTATGGGCACCCCCAGCCCCATACACCCCTATGGGCACCCCCAGCCCCACACACCCCTATGGGCACCCCCAGCCCCACACACCCCTATGGGCACCCACAGCCCCACACACCCCCTATGGGCACCCCCAGCCCCACACACCCCTATGGGCACCCCCAGCCCCATACACCCCTATGGGCACCCCCAGCCCCACACACCCCTATGGGCACCCCCAGCCCCATACACCCCTATGGGCACCCCCAGCCCCATACACCCCTATGGGCACCCCCAGCCCCATACACCCCTATGGGCACCCACAGCCCCACACACCCCTATGGGCACCCACAGCCCCACACACCCCCTATGGGCACCCCCCGCCCCACACACCCCTATGGGCACCCCCAGCCCCATACACCCCTATGGGCACCCCCAGCCCCATACACCCCTATGGGCACCCCCAGCCCCATACACCCCTATGGGCACCCCCAGCCCCATACACCCCTATGGGCACCCCCAGCCCCATACACCCCTATGGGCACCCACAGCCCCACACACCCCTATGGGCACCCACAGCCCCATACACCCCTATGGGCACCCACAGCCCCATACACCCCTATGGGCACCCCCAGCCCCACACACCCCCTATGGGCACCCACAGCCCCACACACCCCTATGGGCACCCCCAGCCCCATACACCCCTATGGGCACCCCCAGCCCCACACACCCCTATGGGCACCCCCAGCCCCATACACCCCTATGGGCACCCCCAGCCCCACACACCCCTATGGGCACCCCCAGCCCCATACACCCCTATGGACACCCCCAGCCCCATACACCCCTATGGGCACCCCCAGCCCCACACACCCCTATGGGCACCCCCAGCCCCACACACCCCTATGGGCACCCCCAGCCCCATACACCCCTATGGACACCCCCAGCCCCACACACCCCTATGGGCACCCCCAGCCCCATACACCCCTATGGGCACCCCCAGCCCCATACACCCCTATGGGCACCCACAGCCCCACACACCCCCTATGGGCACCCCCAGCCCCACACACCCCTATGGGCACCCCCAGCCCCATACACCCCCTATGGGCACCCACAGCCCCATACACCCCCTATGGGCACCCCCAGCCCCATACACCCCTATGGGCACCCACAGCCCCACACACCCCCTATGGGCACCCCCAGCCCCACACACCCCTATGGGCACCCCCAGCCCCATACACCCCTATGGGCACCCACAGCCCCACACACCCCCTATGGGCACCCCCAGCCCCACACACCCCTATGGGCACCCCCAGCCCCACAGCCGGCCCCATGGACACCCCCAGCCCCACAGCCGGCCCCATGGACACCCCCAGACTGACCCTGACCCCCCCCTCTTCCATGGGGCACCCCCCAACTACCTCCATATAACCCCATATCCCCCCAACGGGCACCCCAAAAGTAACCCTCACCCCCCATAGGGGTCCCCCAACCCCTCCCACTCCATGGGGTGCACCCAAAGGTCCCCAGTGCCCCCCAGCCCCCCCATAGGCCCCCCTCCCACTGCCTCTTTGCCCCACAACTGCCCCCCAAGTGCCATCCCCTGCCCCCCAACTGACCCCCAATGGGACAGCTCCCCCACCCCCCAAGTGTCCCCCCCATAACCACCCCCATCCCCCCCATCCCCCCCTGCCCCACTCACCCTACATCTGGTTGGCGAATGAGGTGGGGGCTCCTTGGCTGTACCCCCCCTCGGGGGGGCCGTACCCCCCTTGGCCATAGTCGGGCTGGTAGCCCCCCCCCGGCTGCCCATAGCCCCCCGTGGGCTGCCCGAACCCCCCCTCGGGCTGCCCGAGCCCCCCCTCGGGGGCAGGCGCCTTCTCGGGCACCCCTTGGGGGGGGGGCCTGGCCCCGAGGCCCCCCCAGCCGGTCTCCTTGAACACGAACCAGATGTTCCCTGTCCACAGCACCAGGTTGAGGAACCCGAAGACCTGAGGGGGGGGAGGGGAATGTGTGGGGCTGGGGGCAATGGGGGGGGGGAGGGGAATGTGTGGGGCTGGGGGCAATGGGGGGGGGAGGGGAATGTGTGGGGCTGGGGGCAATGGGGGGGGGAGGGGAATGTGTGGGGCTGGGGGCAATGGGGGGGGGAGGGGAATGTGTGGGGCTGGGGGCAATGGGGGGGGAGGGGAATGTGTGGGGCTGGGGGCAATGGGGGGGGGGAGGGGAATGTGTGGGGCTGGGGGCAATGGGGGGGGGAGGGGAATGTGTGGGGCTGGGGGCAATGGGGGGGGGAGGGGAATGTGTGGGGCTGGGGGCAATGGGGGGGGGAGGGGAATGTGTGGGGGTGGGGGCAATGGGGGGGGGGGGGGGAATGTGTGGGGCTGGGGGCAAGGGGGGGGGGAGGGGCATGTGGGGGGCTGGGGGCAATGGGGGGGGGAGGGGAATGTGTGGGGCTGGGGGCAATGGGGGGGGGAGGGGAATGTGTGGGGCTGGGGGCAATGGGGGGGGGAGGGGAATGTGTGGGGCTGGGGGCAATGGGGGGGGCTATGGGGCATGGGCGCTATGGGGCAGCAAGGGGGTATGGGGCACGGGGGGGCTCGAGGTGCTCCGGGCCACAAGGGGGCGATAGAACAGGGGCCCTGTACCTCCAACACACAAGGGGGCGCTATAGGGACGTGTTACTGCACCCAGGGGGCGCTATAACAGGGTCCCTATGACTCCAGCCCTACAATGGGGCGCTATGGGGCCAGCTCACACCCCCAGCCCCCAGGGGGCGCTATAACAAGGGCCGTGTACCTCCAGCACACAAGGGGGCGCTATGGGTCCGGCTCACCCCCCCCCCTCCCGCAGGGGGCGCTATGGGTCCAGCTCACCCCCCCCCCCCCCGCAGGGGGCGCTATGGGTCCGGCTCACCCCCCCCCCCCCAGGGGTCCCTATGGGTCCGGCTCACCCCCCCCCCCCTCCCGCAGGGGGCGCTATGGGTCCGGCTCACCCACCCCCCCCGCAGGGGGCGCTATGGGTCCGGCTCACCCCCCCCCTCCCGCAGGGGTCGCTATGGGTCCGGCTCACCCCCCCCCACCCCCAGGGGTCCCCCCCTCACCACGGAGGTGTTGAGGCCGGACATGCGCGGAGCCGCCAGCGGCCTGCAGGTGACGTCACTCCTGCGACAGGCGCTAACCTGCGCCAGGACCTGAGCCGGGTCCGTTGCTGCCTTCACACCTGCCAGAGCCGCTGCCCACGCGCACGACGCCACCAGCCACAGGAACGCCAGCGCCACCGTGACCCCCAGGTCCTAGGGGTCAGGGGGTCAGGGGGGGTCATGGGGCTTCCCCCATCAGAGCCCAACCCCCCCATCCCCCCCAAGCTCCGGAGCCCCCATCGAACCCCTGCCCACCCCCATGAGCCCCCATGTGTCCCCTATGGCCCCCTCAGTACCCCCTATACTGCTCACCACCATTGCCCCCCATTACCCCATATAACCTATTCCCCCATCTCCCCCTCACCCCATCACCCCCATCAACCCCTATAACTCTCACCCTCATCTCCCCCATCTCTCCCCATAACCCATTTGCCACCCTCACCTCCCATTATCCCCATCACCCCCTATAACCCTCACCCCATCTCCCCATCTCCCCCTATAACCCATTACCCCCATTACCCTCTATAACCCTCACCCCCCATCTCCCCCTATAACCCATTACCCCCATTACCCTCTATAACCCTCACCCCCCATCTCCCCCTATAACCCATTACCCCCATCCCCCCCATCCCCCCCCCTCACCAGGCGGGGCCCGCGCCCTCCCGCCGCGCACGCGCGCGCTGCCCCCACGTAGGCGCCCAGAGCAGCTCCCGCGCTCACGAAGGCGCCAACAGCAACAGCCACAAAGAACTGAGCGGAGGAGGAGAAGTCACCGACCAGGAACACGCGGGAAGGAGGAACCGCGCACGGGGGGGGGAGCAGGTAACAGCGGTGCAGCCTGCGGGGGGAGGGGTGAGAACAGCGTTACTGGGGGAACACCTGTACTGGGGGTGGGAACACCTGTACTGGGGGTGGGAACACCTGTACTGGGGGTGGGAACACCTGTACTGGGGGTGGGAACACCTGTACTGGGGAGGGGAACACCTGTACTGGGGAGGGGAACACCTGTACTGGGGGTGGGAACACCTGTACTGGGGGTGGGAACACCTGTACTGGGGAGGGGAACACCTGTACTGGGGATGGGGGGAGGGGAACACCTGTACTGGGGATGGGAACACCTGTACTGGGGAGGGGAACACCTGTACTGGGGATGGGAACACCTGTACTGGGGGTGGGAACACCTGTACTGGGGATGGGAACACCTGTACTGGGGGTGGGAACACCTGTACTGGGGATGGGAACACCTGTACTGGGGATGGGAACACCTGTACTGGGGAGGGGAACACCTGTACTGGGGATGGGAACACCTGTACTGGGGATGGGAACACCTGTACTGGGGAGGGGAACACCTGTACTGGGGGTGGGAACACCTGTACTGGGGATGGGAACACCTGTACTGGGGGTGGGAACACCTGTACTGGGGGTGGGAACACCTGTACTGGGGAGGGGAACACCTGTACTGGGGATGGGAACACCTGTACTGGGGATGGGAACACCTGTACTGGGGGTGGGGACACCTGTACTGGGGATGGGAACACCTCTACTGGGGATGGGAACACCTCTACTGGGGATGGGAACACTTGTACTGGGGATGGGAACACCTGTACTGGGGATGGGAACACCTGTACTGGGGAGGGGAACACCTGTACTGGGGATGGGAACACCTGTAGTGGGGATGGGAACACCTGTACTGGGGGTGGGAACACCTGTACTGGGGATGGGAACACCTGTACTGGGGGTGGGAACACCTGTACTGGGGAGGGGACACCTGTACTGGGGGTGGGAACACCTGTACTGGGGAGGGGAACACCTGTACTGGGGAGGGGAACACCTGTACTGGGGAGGGGAACACCTGTACTGGGGGTGGGAACACCTGTACTGGGGATGGGAACACCTGTACTGGGGGTGGGAACACCTGTACTGGGGGTGGGAACACCTGTACTGGGGATGGGAACACTTGTACTGGGGAGGGGAACACCTGTACTGGGGGTGGGAACACCTGTACTGGGGATGGGAACACCTGTAGTGGGGATGGGAACACCTGTACTGGGGATGGGAACACCTGTACTGGGGAAGGGAACACCTGTACTGGGGATGGGAACACCTGTACTGGGGAAGGGAACACCTGTACTGGGGGTGGGAACACCTGTACTGGGGATGGGAACACCTGTACTGGGGATGGGGGGAGGGGAACACCTGTACTGGGGGTGGGAACACCTGTACTGGGGATGGGAACACCTGTACTGGGGGTGGGAACACCTGTACTGGGGATGGGAACACCTGTACTGGGGATGGGAACACCTGTACTGGGGGTGGGAACACCTGTACTGGGGATGGGAACACCTGTACTGGGGAGGGGAACACCTGTACTGGGGAGGGGAACACCTGTACTGGGGATGGGAACACCTGTACTGGGGATGGGAACACCTGTACTGGGGAGGGGAACACCTGTACTGGGGATGGGAACACCTGTACTGGGGGTGGGAACACCTGTACTGGGGGTGGGAACACCTGTACTGGGGAGGGGAACACCTGTACTGGGGATGGGAACACCTGTACTGGGGATGGGAACACCTGTACTGGGGGTGGGAACACCTGTACTGGGGGTGGGAACCCCGTTATTGTGGGGGAGGGGCGAGATGGGGACCCCGTTATTGGGGGGTGGGAAATGGGGGGGAGGGGAACCTGTTATTGGGGATGGGGGAATAGGGGGAATGGGAACCCCGTTATTGGGGGACAGGATGAGGGGAGCTCCATTATTGGGGATGGGGGGCGGGTGGAGATGGGAACCCCCTTATTGGGGAGGGGGAGAGGATGGGGGGAGGGGGGAAGGGAACCCCGTTATTGGGGAAGGGGGGAGGGGGGATGAGAACCCCATTATTGGGGATGGGGGGACGGGAACCCCCTTATTGGGGAGGAGGAGATGGGGGTGAGGGGGGAATGGGGGTGATGAGAACCCCGTTATTGAGGATGGGAACCCTATTATTGGCTGTGAGGGGTATGGAGGGGATGGGCACCCCATTACTGTCTATGGGGCTCTATGGACACCCCATTACTGTCTATGGGGCTCTATGGACACCCCATTACTGTCTATGGGGCTCTATGTGTCCCCCCCCCCCGTACCGGAAGGGGTACCCGAAGGTGACGGTGATGTCAGGGGTGCTGCGGTTGGGGGGGGGGCACTCGATGCTCAGCTCCAGAGACCCCGAGTACCCCCCACACGTGGCGAAGGCAAAGATGGAGAACACCTGGGGGACAGCGAGACCCATAGGGACCCATAGGGACCCATAGGGACCCATAGAGACCCATAGAGCCCATAGGGACCCATAGAGACCCATAGGGACCCATAGGGACCCATAGGGACCCATAGGGACCCATAGAGCCCATAGGGACCCATAGAGACCCATAGGGACCCATAGAGCCCATAGGGACCCATAGAGACCCATAGGGACCCATAGAGACCCATAGGGACCCATAGGGACCCATAGAGCCCATAGGGACCCATAGGGACCCATAGAGCCCATAGAACGCTATGGACCCAGAGAGACCCACAGAAATCACAGATACCCATAACCCCCCCATATAACCCTGCTGTAACCCCATATAGACCCATAATGCCCCATAGAATGTCCCATATATCCCCCCATAGGGCCCCATAACCCCCCCCACGTAACCCCACTATCACCTCCCATAGAGCCCCATAACCCCCCTATAACCCTCCCAGAATCCATAGCGCCCCTTAACCCTCCCCCCCCCATAGCCCCATAACTCCCCCATAGAGCCCCATATAACCCCTGGGAACCCCACCGAGCCCCATAACCCCCCATAGATCCCTATAGAAACCCCCCAGTCCCCCCCTCGTGTCCCCGGGATAATCCCAGCTTAAGGCGGGTGGCCCAGATGGGGGGGAGTGGCCATAGGGGGATAGATGGGGCTATATGGGGCTATGGGGGGGGCATATGGGGCTAGGGGAGGGTGATGGAAGGGGCTATAGGGCTCTATGGAGGCAGTGTAAGGGGTCTATGCAGGGTCTATGGGATGCTCTATAAGGTCTATCTGGATATCTATAGGGCTCTATGGGGTTCTATGGGGTCTATGATGTGTTATATGGGGCTCTATGGGGTCTATGGGGCACTCACCCACTCCAGGACCTTGATGAAGCCCAGTGGCTCCTTCAGGACCCGGAACTGGCCCCGGGCCACGAACTGGGGGGGGGGGGGGAAGGGGGGGTCAGAGGGGGGGGGGGGGCACCCCCAAGTGTGACCCCCCAAGGACAATGGGGGGGGGCTGTGACCTCACACGTGATGCGATGCTGACGTCACAAACCGCCCCCCCCCCCATTGCTGCATCATCTCCCCCCCCCCCCATGCTGCGGTTCCCCCCCCCCAAGGGCAAACCCCCCTCCCCCCCTCCCTTCCTTCCCCCCCATTCAATCAGACCCCCCCCATTCATCCCCATTCAATTCACCCCCCCCAGACCCAAACCGAGGCTGCCCCCCCCCAAATCCGGGTGCCCCCATTCATTCCCCCCTCCCCCCATTCATTGGGGACCCCCACAAGGGGGGGTCGCGGGGACCCCGTTTTGGGGCCGGGGGGGTCCCTATGGGGGTCCCCGTGGGGGGGGGTCCGGGTTTGGGGGGGTCCCACCTGGTTCAGCATCTCCATCCTGCGGGCTCGGGGCGACGCAGAGCGGCGGGGGGGGGAGCGGCGAGGGATGGAACAGCCAAGGAGAGGGGAGGGGGGGGGAGAGCAGGAGGGAACAGCGGCGCCTGCGCGGTGGGGGGGGGGGGGGACTGAGGAGGAACAGCCGAGGGGGAGGGAGGGGTAAGAGGAGGGAAGAGCCGCGGGCGAACTGCGCATGTGCGGGGCTGGGAGGGCGGAAGTGACGTCTGAAGGCGGCGGCGCCATCTTGAGAGAGGGAAAAATGGGAGAAATTTGGGGAAATTGGGACAAAATGGGAGAAAATTGGGGAAAAAATGCGGGAAAAATGAGGAGAAAATGGGAGAAATTTCGGGGAAATGGGGAAAAATGAGAGAAAGTTTGGAAAAATTGAAGAAAATGAAAGAAACAGGAAAATGGGGGAAAAAATGGGAGAAGTTTTGGGGAAATGGGAGAAAATCTGGAGACTTTTAAGGAAATGGGGAAAAATTGGGAGAAAATGGGAAAAAATCAGGAAAAAATGGGAGAAATCTGGGGAAAATTGGAAAAAATAGAAAATTTGGAAAAATTGAAGAAAATGGTGAAAATTTGCAATATTTGAGAGGGAATGGAAGAAATTTGGAAAAATGGGGGAAAATACGGGAAAATTGGGGTAAATTCAGGGGAAATGGGGCCCAGAGGCTTCTGTGGGTCAGGGGGGTCCCCATCCCCCCATAGAGCTCAATGAATGGGGTTCCCAGCCCCACATCGGCCCCATTGATGCCCATTGAACCCTCGGGGGCGGGGCCTGGTGCGCTGACCCCTCCCTCCCTTTTCCAGCCAATCAGAGCGCAGCACTCGCTCCGCCTCCCTTTGAAGCCGCTGACGTCACTGAGGCCCCGCCCCCCTCCCCGCCCCGCGCGATGATTGGACGCCGCTGCTCTCCCGCCTTCTTCTGATTGGTCCCTCCGTGTTCTCCCTTCCCGCCCCCGATGACGTCATTCATCCCCTCTCTCATTGGAGGACGCTCTGCCAAGCCCCTCCCCCTCCCTTCTGATTGGCTCTGGTGATTGCAGGACGGGGGCGGGGCTTATGGGACCTTGAAGGACCCCATAGGTGTTCATGTGACACTGGAGGACCCCATAGGCTCTCATGTGACACTGGAGGACCCCATAGGAGGTCATGTGACACTGGAGGACCCCATAGGCTCTCATGTGACGCTGGAGGACCCCATAGGAGGTCATGTGACACTGGAGGACCCCATAGGCGCTCATTGGACACTGGAGGACCCCATTGGGCTGCCCCATAGGCTCTCATGTGACGCTGGAGGACCCCATAGGCGCTCATGTGACACCAGAGGACCCCATAGGCGCTGCCGCAGAGGCTCATGGGACACTGGAGGACCCCCATAGGTGGTTATGGGACACCGGAGGACCCCACAGGCGCTGCCGCAGAGGCTCATGGGACGCTGGAGGACTGAGCTGTTTATTGGTGGCCTATGCGGGCGCCACAGAGGAGTTGGACACTGAGGACACCTCCGTGCGCGACGTGGACACCTCAGATCCATCATCCACCTTCCTGCCAAACAGCTGCAGGATGCAGTTCCGGAACTGGGGACGGCAGCGACGGAGACACCATAGAGACATAGAGACAGAGAGACATAGAGACATAGAGACAGAGAGACAGAGAGACATAGAGACACAGACATAGAGACATAGAGACACAGACACAGAGACATGGAGACACAGAGCTCAGCACCAGCAGCTCCATCATCTCCTAACCCCATCCCCACCTCCATCTATTACCCCCATCTCCACCATCCCTACTTCCATCTCCATCTCTCTCCCATCTCCATCACTTCCATCTCCTCCCCCATCTCCATCATCTCCATTTCCATCATCTTCATCATCTCCTAACCCCATCTCCATCATCTCCACCATCTCCATCTCCATGTCCCATCTCCATCACCCCCATCTCCATCATCTCCATCACTTTCACCTCCCATTTTCATCACCTCCATCATCTCCTGACCCCATCTCCACCATCCCCATGTCCCATCTCCACCATCCCCATGTCCCATCTCCCCCATCCCCATGTCCCATCTCCACCATCCCCATGTCCCATCTCCATCTCTGTGTCTCCATCACCCCCATTTTCTATCCCCATCTCCATCACCTCCATCACCTCCATCACCCCCATCCCCCCCCTCACCTGTCTGTTCATGAACACATAGATGATGGGGTTGTAGATGGTGGCGCTCTTGGCGAAGTAAGCGGGCAGGGCAGCGGCCAGCGGGTGGAAGGCGTAACCAGGGTTAGCGGCCGCGAAGCAGGCGAAGATGGTGTATGGGCCCCAGCAGAAGCAATAGGCCACGATCATCACAACCACCATCCGCGACACCTCCCGCTCGGCCTTTTGCGTCGACTCCGACTCCTTCTGCTGCGCGGCCACCTGGGGGGCAGCGAGATGGGGGCCATGGGGCTGGGGGTGTCTATGGGGGGCTATGGGGGTGTCTGTGGGGGCTGGGGGTGTCTATGGGGGGCTATGGGTGTCTATGGGGCGATGGGGGTGTCTGTGGGGCTATGGGTGTCTGTGGGGCTATGGGTGTCTGTGGGGCCATGGGGCTGTCTGTGGGGCGATGGGGGTGTCTGTGGGGCGATGGGGGTGTCTATGGGGGCTGGGGGTGTCTATGGGGGCTGGGGGTGTCTATGGGGGCCATGGGGGCGTCTGTGGGGCGATGGGTGTCTATGGGGGGCTATGGGTGTCTGTGGGGCGATGGGTGTCTGTGGGGCGATGGGGGTGTCTATGGGGGCTGTGGGTGTCTATGGGGCGATGGGGCTGTCTGTGGGGCGATGGGGGTGTCTGTGGGGCCATGGGGGTGTCTGTGGGGCCATGGGGGTGTCTGTGGGGCCATGGGTGTCTATGGGGCGATGGGTGTCTATGGGGGCTGTGGGTGTCTATGGGGCGATGGGGCTGTCTGTGGGGCCATGGGTGTCTAGGGGGCGATGGGGCTGTCTGTGGGGCCATGGGGGTGTCTGTGGGGCGATGGGGGTGTCTGTGGGGCCATGGGGGTGTCTATGGGGCTATGGGTGTCTATGGGGCGATGGGGGTGTCTGTGGGGCGATGGGTGTCTGTGGGGGGCTATGGGTGTCTGTGGGGCCATGGGGGTGTCTGTGGGGCTATGGGTGTCTATGGGGCGATGGGGGTGTCTGTGGGGCGATGGGGGTGTCTGTGGGGGGCTATGGGTGTCTATGGGGCGATGGGGGTGTCTGTGGGGCCATGGGGGTGTCTATGGGGCGCTATGGATCTCTAGGGGGCGCTGTGAGTGTCTATGGTGACTAAGGTTCTCCATGTCTCTATGGTCTGGATGTCTCTCTACGGGACACTATCGATCTCTATGGTAACTGGCTCTCTGTGTCTCCATGTGTCTCTGTTCTCTATGGGTCGCTGTGGGGCACATGGCGGGGATGGATGGGCACACTATGGGGTGCTATGGGTCTCTATGGGTCTGTATGGGTGCCATGGGTCTCTATGGGGCGCTGTGGGTCTCTATGGATCTCTATGGGTCCCTATGTGTCTCTATGGGTCTCTATGTGTCTCTATGGGTCTCTATGGGTCCCTATGTGTCTCTATGGGTCTCTATGTGTCTCTATGTGTCTCTATGTGTCTCTATGTGTCTCTATGGTCTCTATGTGTCTCTATGTGTCTCTATGTGTCTCTATGGGTCCCTATGTGTCTCTATGTGTCTCTATGTGTCTCTATGTGTCTCTATGTGTCTCTATGGTCTCTATGTGTCTCTATGTGTCTCTATGGTCTCTATGTGTCTCTATGTGTCTCTATGTGTCTCTATGTGTCTCTATGTGTCTCTATGTGTCTCTATGTGTCTCTATGGTCTCTATGTGTCTCTATGTGTCTCTATGTGTCTCTATGTGTCTCTATGTGTCTCTATGTGTCTCTATGTGTCTCTATGATCTCTATGTGTCTCTATGGGTCACTCACAGCGCGGATCGCCAGCCACACTTGCAGGTAGCAGAGGATGATGATGGACAGGGGCAGGAAGCAGCAGGTCACCATCAGCACCACCATGTACGACTGTACCCCTGGGTCTGAGCTGCCGCTGAACACGTCAGGGCCACACGAGGTCTTCAGCCCATGGGGCCAGTACCTGCAGGGGTGGCCAAGAGATGTGGGTCACTGTGGGTCACTGTGGGTCACGCTGTGGGTCACTATGGGTCTCTATGGGGTCTCTATGCGTCTCTCTCTATGGGGTCTTTATGGATCTCTATAGGTCTCTATAGGGTCTCTATGGATCCCTATGGGTCCCTATGGGGTCTCTATGGGTCTCTATGGGTCTCTATGGATCCCTATGGGTCCCTATGGGGTCTCTATGGGTCTCTATGGGTCTCTATGGATCCCTATGGGGTCTCTATGGGTCTCTATGGGTCTCTATGGGTCTCTATGGATCCCTATGGATCTCTATGGATCCCTATGGGTCCCTATGGGGTCTCTATGGGTCTCTATGGGTCTCTATGGGTCTCTATGGTTTCTATGGGTCCCTATGGGTCCATGTGGGTCTCTATGGGTCTCTATGCGTCTCTCTCTATGGGGTCTTTATGGATCTCTATAGGTCTCTATAGGGTCTCTATGGATCCCTATGGATCCCTATGGATCCCTATGGGGTCCCTATGGATCCCTATGGATCCCTATGGGGTCTCTATGGATCCCTATGGATCCCTATGGGGTCCCTATGGGTCCCTATGGGTCCCTATGGGTCTCTATGGATCCCTATGGGTCTCTATGGGTCTCTATGGGGTCTCTATGGGTCTCTATGGGTCTCTATGGATCCCTATGGGTCCCTATGGGGTCTCTATGGGTCTCTATGGGTCCCTATGGGTCCCTATGGATCCCTATGGGTCTCTATGGATCCCTATGGGCCCCACCTGCTCCAGCCGAAGATAGGTGGCGCTGTCCACGCGCAGCTCCAGACCCACGAGAAGACGATTCCAGCAACTGCCAATTTCCCATCGAACTTGATGTTCCCGAAGGGTTTGCAGACCACGAACCAACGTTCCCAGGAGATGATGGCCAAGGACCAGAGCGCGGTGATGCCTGCGGAGCAGACCCACGGGGGGGGGCTCTGAGCCATGGGGCTGACCCATAGCCTGCCCCATAGCACTGACCCACAGCTCTGACCCATAGCACTGACCCATAGCACTGACCCACAGCTCTGACCCATAGCACTGCCCCACAGCACTGACCCACAGCTCTGACCCATAGCACTGACCCATAGCACTGACCCACAGCTCTGACCCATGGGGCTGACCCATAGCACTGACCCATGGATCTGACCCATAGCACTGACCCATGGCTCTGCCCCATGGTTCTGCCCCACATCTCCCATAACCCCCATGGCTCCCATGACCCCCATGGTCCAGTCCCACAGCTTAGCCCCACAGCTCCCATCACCCCCATCCCTGCCCCATTGCTCAGCCCCACATCTCCCATCACTCACATGGCTCAGCCCCATGGCTCCCATGACCCCCATTCCTGCCCCACAGCTTAGCCCCACATCTGCCATCACCCCCATGGCTCCCACCCCCCCATGGCTCCCACCCCCCCATGGCTCAGCCCCACAGCTCCCATGACCCCCATCCCTGCCCCACAGCTCAGCCCCACATCTCCCATCCCTGCCCCACAGCTCAGCCCCACATCTCCCATCCCTGCCCCATAGCTCAGCCCCACATCTCCCATCCCTGCCCCATTGCTCAGCCCCACATCTCCCATCCCTGCCCCACATCCCCCCCCCCCCCCTCACCGCAGGCGCTGACAGTGTATCCCTCAATGACACAGAGCGGATGCCCCAGCACGAAGTAGCCGAAGATCTGGTTGACGACACTGATGGTGCTGGCGATCAGGGTCTCCCCCAGGTCAGCCAGCGCCAGGTTCACCAGGATCCAGTTGAGCGGATGCCGAAGCTTCTTGAAGCGCCAGGTGGCCGCGAGCACCAGCCCATTGGTGAACACTGAAGCCGCCACCACGAAGATCATCCAGAGGGAGGTCAGGTTGTACACCCAGCGAGGGGCTATGTGGTAGTTGGGGCCGTCGAAGGGGCCTGGGCAGAGGGACACGGACATAGAGACACATAGAGAGAGACACATAGAGACACATAGAGACCATAGAGACACATAGAGACCATAGGGACACATAGAGACACATAGAGACCATAGAGACACATAGAGACACATAGAGACACATAGAGACACATAGAGACACATAGAGACACATAGAGACCATAGAGACACATAGAGACCATAGAGACACATAGAGACACATAGAGACCATAGAGACACATAGAGACACATAGAGACACATAGAGACCATAGAGACACATAGAGACCATAGAGACCCATAGAGACACATAGAGACCATAGAGACACATAGAGACCATAGGGACACATAGAGACACATAGAGACCATAGAGACACATAGAGACACATAGAGACACATAGAGAGACATAGAGACACATAGAGACACATAGAGACCATAGAGACACATAGAGACCATAGAGACACATAGAGACACATAGAGACCATAGAGACACATAGAGACACATAGAGACACATAGAGACCATAGAGACCATAGAGACACATAGAGACACATAGAGACACATAGAGACACATAGAGACCATAGAGACACATAGAGACACATAGAGACACATAGAGACCATAGAGACACATAGAGACACATAGAGACCATAGAGACACATAGAGACACATAGAGACCATAGAGACACATAGAGACACATAGAGACCATAGAGACACATAGAGACACATAGAGACCATAGAGACACATAGAGACACACACAGACACATAGAGAGACTCATAGATGCACACAGGACCCATAGACAGACCCATAGATGAACACAGGGACCCACACAGTGACACATAGATACACAGTGACCCATAGACACACACAGTGACCCACATATTGACCCACAGACACACACAGTGACCCACAGATACACACAGGGACCCATAGATGTACACACATTGCCCCATAGACACATATTAACCCACACATTCAGCTCTCTCACTGCCCCATAGACACAGCCCCACACATTGCCCCATAGACAGCCCCACACATTGCCCCATAGACACAGCCCCACACACTGCCCCATAGACACCACCCCACACACTGCCCCATAGCGCTGCCCCCCCCGGGCCCCACCGCGGGTGTTGTTGCTGTTGGTGTAGGTGAAGACACTGTCCCGCGTGGTCTCCTCATCCTCATGCCGCCGTCGCGCTGCCATCACCGCCGGCCACGCGGCCGCCATGGGGCCGATGTGGGGCTGCTGGGGGTCAGCGGCTCCGCGCCACAGGCTCAGTGTGGGGCAGTGGTGTGGATGTGGGGCACAGTCCGCTATGGGTCACAGTCTGCTGTGGGTCTCAGTCCGCTATGGGTCTCAATCCACTATGGGTCTCAATCCTCTATAGGTCGCAGTCCGCTATGGGTCTCAGTCGGCTATGGGTCTCAATCCGCTATGAGTCTCAGTCCGCTATGGGTCTCAGTCCGCTATGGGTCTCAATCCGCTATGGGTCTCAGTCCGCTATGGGTCTCAATCCGCTATGGGTCTCAGTCCGCTATGGGTCTCAATCCGCTATGGGTCTCAGTCCGCTATGGGTCTCAGTCCGCTATGGGTCTCAATCCGCTATGGGTCTCAGTCCGCTATGGGTCTCAGTCTGCTATGGGTCTCAGTCCGCTATGGGTCTCAATCCGCTATGGGTCTCAGTCCGCTATGGGTCTCAGTCCGCTATGGGTCGCAGTCCGCTATGGGTCTCAATCCGCTATGGGTCTCAGTCCGCTATGGGTCTCAGTCCGCCGTGGGTCGCCGAGCCGCTGTGGGTCACGGTGCCAGCCCCTCTTATAGCCACCCCCCGGATTACCCCCCCGCCCCCCAAGCGCTGAGCCCCCGAATTGGGCCATGTGGGGCAGAGCCCCCCCCGCCCGCCCCGGCCTCACCCCGCTTTGCGCTGATGGGATTGAGTTAATCCCGGCCCCCGTCGACCCCCCCGGACCCACACTTGGGGGGCAGAGCGGCAGCAGCAGCGCCCCCGACCCACAGCGCAGGGGGTGAGGTGCGTCCTGCCCCATAGCGGGTGCTGCGACCCCGTGCCCAGAACCAGGGTCTGTGACCCCCCTGCCCCATAGCGGGTACTGGGGCCCTCCTGACCCACATATGGGGGTAATGAACTCCCCTGCCCCATAGCGGGTACTGGGGCCCTCCTGACCCACATATGGGGGGTTATGACCCCCCTGCCCCATAGCGGGTACCGGGGCCCTCCTGACCCACATATGGGGGGTGATGAACTCCCCTGCCCCATAGCAGGTACTGGGGCCCTCCTGACCCACATATGGGGGGTTATGACCCCCCTGCCCCATAGCGGGTACTGGGGCCCTCCTGACCCACATATGGGGGGTTATGACCCCCCTGCCCCATAGCGGGTACTGGGGCCCTCCTGACCCACATATGGGGGGTTATGACCCCCCTGCCCCATAGCGGGTACCGGGGCCCTCTGGACCCACATATGGGGGGTTATGACCCCCCTGCCCCATAGTGGGTACCGGGGCCCTCCGGACCCACATATGGGGGGTTATGACCCCCCTGCCCCATAGCAGGTACTGGGGCCCTCCTGACCCACATATGGGGGTTGATGAACTCCCCCTGCCCCATAGTGAGTGCTGGACCAGCCCTGCCCTAGAGCAGTGCCCTTTGACCCTCCTCTGCCCCATAGCCGTGCCCTATGCCCCCCCCGCCCCATAAGGAGCTGCCAGCCCCATAGCTGGGCTCTGAGGTCCCTCTCACCCCATAGGCAGCTCCCGGCCGCCCCCACCCCACATCTGTGCCCCCCCCGCCCCACAGCGAGTTCCGGCCCCCCCCCCCCCCCGGCTCGGGGCCAAGTGGGGCGCGGGGCCCCCCCCCCGGCCCTAAAATAGCCCCGACCCTAATGAGCAAATGGGGATTAATGGGGGGGGAGGGGGCCCCAAAACCCGCCCCTAATCCCCCCCCCTAAGCCGGATTGTCCGGTCGCTCCAGGGGAGCCCCATGGGGGGGATGTGGTGCCGTGGGGCGCAATGTGGGGCGCTATGGGGCTGCTATGGGGCTGCTGTGGGGCTGCTATGGGGCTGCTATGGGGCTGCGATGGGGCTGCGATGGGGCTGCTGTGGGGCTGCTGTGGGGCTGCTGTGGGGCAGTTCTAGGGTGCTATGGGGCTGCTGTGGGGCTGCTATGGGGCTGCTATGGGGCTGCGATGGGGCTGCTGTGGGGCTGCTGTGGGGCAGTTCTAGGGTGCTATGGGGCTGCTGTGGGGCTGCTATGGGGCTGCTGTGGGGCTGCTGTGGGGCTGCTATGGGGCTGCTGTGGGGCTGCTGTGGGGCTGCTATGGGGCTGCTGTGGGGCAGTTCTAGGCTGCTGTGGGGCTGCTATGGGGCTGCTGTGGGGCTGCTATGGGGCTGCTGTGGGGCTGCTGTGGGGCAGTTCTAGGCTGCCATGGGGCTGCTATGGGTCTCCTGTGGGGCATCGCAGGCTGCACAGAGCCACCGCCAACTGCCATGGGGACGCCCTCAGGACGCAGTGGGTCGCTATGGGGCTGCTGTGAGTCACTGTGGGGCACTTGTGGGGCGGTGTGGGGCACTATGGGTCTCTGGGGCTCTATGGGTCTCTGTGGGTCTCTATGGGGCTCTATGGGTCTCTGGGGCTCTATGGGTCTCTGGGTCTCTAGGGGTCTCTATGGGTCTCTGTGGGTCTCTATGGGTCTCTATGGGTCTCTATGGGTCTCTATGGGTCTCTGTGGGTCTCTATGGGGCGCTATGGGGCCGTGCGACTGGAATTCCGCTTGTTCTGAGCTCTTTACACTGGAAAGAGCCCGGGACCAGCGGGACTCGGCTGCGCGGCCCCACTGCGGCACTTGGGGGGCACTTGGGGGGCTCATGTGGGGCACTTGGGGGGCACTTGGGGGGCTCATGTGGGGCACTTGGGGGGCACTTGGGGGGCACTTGGGGGCACTTGTGGGGCACTTGGGGGGCACTTGGGGGCACTTGGGGGGCACTTGGGGGCACTTGTGGGGCACTTGGGGGGCACTTGGGAGCACTTGTGGGGCACTTGGGGGGCTCATGTGGGGCACTTGGGGGTTATCTGGGGGGCAGGAGGCACTTGTGGGTCTCGGGGTGCTCCCCGTGGGGCAGAGGCAGCGTCACCAGGTTTATTGTGGGGGGCAGGGTTTTATGTACATCAGGATCTGTGGGGCTGCCCCACAGCGAGCGGTGGGGGGGGGGGGTCTGACCCATGGCACCCCCAAACCCCCCCCCCGGAGCCGCGTGTTGCGCCAGGGGGCAGAGGCTGCCGTGGGGCAGGGTCCGGCCCCATTGTGGGTCCTTTTATGGGTCCCACTATGGGACCGGCCCCTCTATGGATCTCACTATGGGGCCAGTCCATCTATGGGTCCCACTATGGGGCCGGCACCTTTATGGGTCCCACTATGGGGCCAGTCCCTCTATGGGTCCCACTGTGGGTCTCACTATGGGACCAGTCCCTTTATGGGTCCCACTATGGGGCCGGCACCTTTATAGGTCCCACTATGGGTCCAGCCCCACTATGGGTCCCACTATGGGTCCTTCTATGGGTCCCACTATGGGTCCAGTCCCTCTATGGGTCCCACTATGGGTCCTTCTATGGGTCCCACTATGGGTCCAGCCCCACTATGGGTCCCTCTATGGGTCCCACTATGGGTCCAGTCCCTCTATGGGTCCCACTATGGGTCCTTCTATGGGTCCAGTCCCTCTATGGGTCCCACTATGGGTCCTTCTATGGGTCCCTCTCTGGTCCCTGCTATGGGTCCAGCCCCACTGTGGGTCCCGCTGTGGGTCCCTCTATGGGTCTGGCCCCACTGTGGGTCCTGCTGTGGGTCCCGCTGTGGGTCCGGCCGTGGGTCTGTCCCCGCTATGGGGCAGGTGAGACTTGGCTGCTGACGGCCGAGACCTGAGTGGCCTGAGAGGAGCCGGAAGCGTCATCATCATCCGCCAGGGGACTCCTCCCGCAGAACAGCATCTTCAGCATGCAGGACCGGAACTGCCGTGACGTCATAGGGGGTGGTGACGTCACAGAGGGGGATGGTGACGTCACAGAGGGGGGGGGTGGTGACGTCACAGAGGGGGATGGTGATGTCACAGATGGGGATGGTGACGTCACAGAGGGGGTGGTGACGTCACAGAGGGGGGATGGTGACGTCACAGAGGGGGATGGTGACGTCACAGAGGGATGGTGACGTCACAGAGGGGGATGGTGACGTCACAGAGGGGGATGGTGACGTTACAGAGGGATGGTGACGTCACAGAAGGAGGGTGACGTCACAGTGTGGTGGTGACGTCACAGAGGGAGGGTGACGTCACAGGGGATGGTGACGTCATGCACCCCCCCCCCCCAGGCACCCCATAGGGAGCAAAGAGAGCCCCATAGACACACAGAGGCACACCATAGACACACGATAGACCCCATAGAACCCCCGGAGACCCCCTTAGACACCCTGTAGCCCCCAGAGACCCCCCCATAGACATCCCATAGTGCCCCATAGACACCCATAGCCCCCCATAGACACCCTACAGAGACCCCATAGCCCCCCATAGACACCCCATAGACACACCATAGACCCCCTTAGACTCCTCATAGACCCCCCATAGACCCCCATAGCGCCCCATAGTTCCCCATAGACCCCCCCATAGCCACCCATAGACCCCCCATAGACACCCCATAGACCCCATAGACCCCCATAGACACCCCATAGACACACCATAGACCCCCTTAGACTCCTCATAGCCCCCCCATAGACCCCATAGTCCCCCATAGACACCCTACAGAGACCCCATAGCCCCCCATAGACACCCTACAGAGACCCCATAGCCCCCCATAGACACCCCATAGACCCCCATAGACACCCCCTAGCCCCCATAGACACCCCATAGACCCCATAGACACCCCATAGACACACCATAGACCCCCTTAGACTCCTCATAGCCCCCCCATAGACACCCATAGCCCCCCATAGACACCCATAGACCCCCATAGACCCCCCATAGACCCCATCCCCCCCCATAGGCACCTGCTTGTTCATGAGCACATAGATGATTGGGTTGTAGACGGTTGAGGCCTTGGAGAACACGGAGGGGACGGAGGCAAGCGCAGGCTCCAGGGGGCGGCCGCGGTGGGTCACGGCCCAGAGGGCAAAGGTCGCGTACGGCAACCAGCAGGTGAGGAAGCCCAAGACCATGACCACCACCATGCGCGTGACCTCGCGCTCGGCCTTCTGGGTGCTGGCGGATTGCTCCTGCTGGCGCGCCACCTGCGGGGTGTGGGGCGCTATGGGGCGCTATAGGGCACTATGGGGCACTATGGGAGCTATGGGGTGCTATAGGGTGCTATGGGGCACGGACCCACACACACACTGACTGCTATGGGGCACGGACCCACACACACTGACTGCTATGGGGCACAGACCCACACACACACTGCTATGGGGCACAGACCCACACACACTGACTGCTATGGGGCACGGACCCACACACACTGACTGCTATGGGGCACGGACCCACACACACTGACTGCTATGGGGCACAGACCCACACACACTGACTGCTATGGGGCACGGACCCACACACACTGACTGCTATGGGGCACAGACCCACACACACACTGACTGCTATGGGGCACAGACCCACACACACACTGACTGCTATGGGGCACAGACCCACACACACTGACTGCTATGGGGCACAGACCCACACACACTGACTGCTATGGGGCACGGACCCACACACACTGACTGCTATGGGGCACAGACCCACACACACGCACTGCTATGGGGCACGGACCCACATACACACTGACTGCTATGGGGCACAGACCCACACACACTGACTGCTATGGGGCACGGACCCACACACACACACTGCTATGGGGCACGGACCCACACACACTGACTGCTATGGGGCACGGACCCACACACACTGACTGCTATGGGGCACGGACCCACACACACTGACTGCTATGGGGCACGGACCCACATACACACACTGCTATGGGGCACAGACCCACACACACACACTGCTATGGGGCACGGACCCACACACACTGACTGCTATGGGGCACGGACCCACACACACTGACTGCTATGGGGCACGGACCCACACACACACACTGCTATGGGGCACGGACCCACATACACACACTGCTATGGGGCACGGACCCACACACACACTGACTGCTATGGGGCACGGACCCACACACACACACTGCTATGGGGCACAGACCCACACACACACTGACTGCTATGGGGCACGGACCCACACACACACACTGCTATGGGGCACAGACCCACACACACACTGACTGCTATGGGGCACGGACCCACACGCACTGACTGCTATGGGGCACGGACCCACATACACTGACTGCTATGGGGCACGGACCCACACACACTGACTGCTATGGGGCACGGACCCACATACACTGACTGCTATGGGGCACGGACCCACACACCTACACTGACTGCTATGGGGCACAGACCCACACACACACACTGCTATGGGGCACAGACCCACACACACTGACTGCTATGGGGCACTGACCCACACACACTGACTGCTATGGGGCACTGACCCACACACACACTGACTGCTATGGGGCACAGACCCACACACACTGACTGCTATGGGGCACAGACCCACACACACACTGACTGCTATGGGGCACAGACCCACACACACTGACTGCTATGGGGCACAGACCCACACACACTGACTGCTATGGGGCACAGACCCACACATCTACACTGACTGCTCCTGCTGGCGCGCCACCTGCAACGTGTGGGGCGCTATGGGGCACTGTGGGAGCTATGGGGTGCTCTGGGGCGCTATGGGTGCTATAGGGTGCTATGGGGTGCTATGGATTCTATAGGTTGCTATGGGGCGCTATGGGTGCTATAGGGCGCTATGCGGCGCTGTGGAGCTATGGGTGCTAGAGGGCGCTATGGGGCGCTGTGGAGCTATGGGTGCTATGGGGCGCTATGAGTGTCTATAGGGCACTATAGGTGCTATAGGGTGGGTGTCTATGGGGCGCTATAGGTGCTATAGGGTGGGTGTCTATGGGGCGCTATGGGTGCTATAGGGCACTATGGGGCGCTATGGGTGCTATAGGGCACTATGGGGCGCTATGGGTGCTATAGGAGCTATGGGGCTCTATGGGGCGCACCTTGCGCAGCGTGAGCAGCAGGCGCCCATAGCAGACCACGATGACACTGAGGGGGACCCCGAAGCAGAAGAGGAAGAGGAAGAGGACGTAGGACTCATTGTGCCAACGGTTGTTGGTCGTGTACCAGTCGGGGCCACAGGAGCACTGGAGACCCTCGGGGATGTACCTGCGGGGGGGGGGGGCATGGGGAACATGGGATAACATGGGATAACATGGGATAACATGGGATAACATGGGATAACATGGGGAACATGGGATAACATGGGGTAACATGGGGTAATATGGGATAACATGGGATAACATGGGATAACATGGGATAACATGGGGAACATGGGGTAACATGGGATAACATGGGATAACATGGGATAACATGGGGAACATGGGATAACATGGGGTAACATGGGGTAATATGGGGTAACATGGGATAACATGGGATAACATGGGATAACATGGATAACATGGATAACATGGGGTAACATGGGATAACATGGGATAACATGGGGAACATGGGATAACATGGGATAACATGGGGAACATGGGGTAACATGGGGAACATGGGATAACATGGGGAACATGGGATAACATGGGATAACATGGGGTAACATGGGATAACATGGGGAACATGGGATAACATGGGGAACATGGGATAACATGGGATAACATGGGGAACATGGGGTAACATGGGGAACATGGGATAACATGGGATAACATGGGGAACATGGGATAACATGGGGAACATGGGGTAACATGGGATAACATGGGGAACATGGGATAACATGGGGAACATGGGGTAACATGGGACAACATGGGATAACATGGGGAACATGGGGTAACATAGAATAACGTGGGGTAACATGGGATAACATGGGGTAACATGGGGAACATGGGATAACATGGAGTAACATAGAATAACGTGGGGTAAGATGGGATAACAAATGACAACATGGGGTAAGATGGGATAACATGGATAACATGGGAAAACATGGGACAACATTGGGTAATATGGGATAGCATGGGATAACATGGGATAATGTGGGATAACATGAGAGAACATGTGAGAACATGGAATAACATGTGATAACATGCAACAACACAGAACATGTGCCAACATGTGGTGCCATGTGACAATGTGTAATGACATGCAGCAACACAGGACATATACGACATGTGATAACATGGAATAACATGCAACGACATGGAACAACATGTGCCAACGTGTGGTCATGTGCAGTAACACACAACAACATGCGCTGACATAGGGTGACGTGTGCCAACATGGAATAACACGGAACAACATGGAATAACATGTAACAGCATGTAATAACATGGGATAACATGGGACAATATGGAATAACATGGGATAACATGGGACAATATGGAATAACATGGGATAACATGGAACACCATGTAATAACATGGGATAACATCGGACAATATGGAATAACATGGGATAACATGGAACACCGTGTAATAACATGGGATAACATGGAACACCATGTAATAACATGGGATAACATGGAACACCATGCTCCAGCTCGCTCCCACGTGCTCCACCCCGCTCCGAACGTGCCCGCACGCACCAACAGCTGAGGCCCCGCCCCTCTCTCCAAGCCCCGCCCCTCTCTCCAGGCCCCGCCCCTCTCTCCAGGCCCCGCCCCTCTCTCCAAGCCCCGCCCCTCGCCCAAGCCCCGCCCCTCGTCCAGGCCACGCCCATCTCTCCAAGCCCCGCCCCTCGTCCAGACCACGCCCCTCTCTCCAAGCCCCGCCCCCCGCCCAAGCCCCGCCCCTCGCTCACGCCCCGCCCCTCTCTCCAAGCCCCGCCCCTCTCTCCAAACCCCGCCCCTCTCTCAAAGCCCCGCCCCTCGTCCAGGCCACGCCCCTCTCTCCAAGCCCCGCCCACCTCTCCAAGCCCCGCCCCTCTCTCCAAGCCACGCCCCTCTCTCCAAGCCCCGCCCCCCGCCCAGGCCCCGCCCCTCTCTCCAAGCCCCGCCCCCCGCCCAGGCCCCGCCCCTACCGGCTCCAGCCCAGCAGAGGGGGCGTGGCCGCCGCCAGCCCGCAGACCCACGTGACCGCGCAGCCCAGCAGCGCGTGACTGCCGCGGAACGAGAAGGAGCCAAGAGGTTTACAGATGACCAGAAACCGCTCGAAGGCCACAACAGCCAAAGACCAGAGGCTGACCATGCCTGGAATAACATGGGATAACATGGGATAACATGGGATAACATGGGATAACATGGGATAACATGGGATAACATAGGATAACATGGGATAACATGGGATAACATGGGATAACATGGGATAACATGGGATAACATGGGATAACATGGGATAACATGGGATAGAGCATGGGATAGAACATGGGATAACATGGGATAACATGGGATAACATGGGATAACATGGGATAACATGGGATAACATGGGATAACATGGGATAACATGGGATAACATGGGATAGAGCATGGGATAGAGCATGGGATAACATGGGATAACATGGGATAACATGGGATAACATGGGATAACATGGGATAACATGGGATAACATGGGATAACATGGGATAGAGCATGGGATAGAACATGGGATAACATGGGATAACATGGGATAACATGGGATAACATGGGATAACATGGGATAACATGGGATAACATGGGATAACATGGGATAGAACATGGGATAGAACATGGGATAACATGGGATAACATGGGATAACATGGGATAACATGGGATAACATGGGATAACATGGATAACATGGGATAGAACATGGGATAACATGGGATAACATGGGATAGAACATGGGATAGAACATGGGATAACATGGGATAGAACATGGGATAACATGGGATAACATGGGATAGAACATGGGATAACATGGGATAACATGGGATAACATGGGATAACTGCGGTGTGCCAAGGACCAGAGGCTGACCATGCCTGGGACACATAACATAGGATTACATGGATAACATGGGATAGAACATGGATAACATGGGATAGAACATGGATAACATGGGATAGAACATGGATAACATGGGATAACATGGGATAACAATGAGATAACATCATAGGGATAACATCATAGGGAGAACAGTTGGATAGCACAGGGATAAGAGGGGGAGAACACCAGGATAACATGGGGGTAACGGGGAGAACACAGGGAGAACACAGGGATAACAGGGACAGCACAAGCATAACCCAGGGATATGGGATAGGAAAACATGGATATGGGATATGGGATAGGGAGATGTGGGGCAGGGATGTGGCCGTGGGGCACCAGACACCAGTGCAGCAGCACCATGGCCACGCTCCTGAGTCCCCAGCAGCCCCGTTCCCACCATTCCCGTTCCCACATCCCCATTGGCTCCAGCCCCCCCTGCCCTGTCCCCATCCCCCTCATCCCCACTGCCCCCATCTCCCCCATTCCCACCCCAACATCTCCATTCCCAGCATCCCCATGCGCCTGTGTCCACATCCCCCCCATCCCATCCCAATTTCCCCCTATTTTCCCCCATTCTCCCCCATTTCTCCATCCCATCCCCATTGCTCCCACCCCATCCCCACCACACCATTCTCCCCCATTCCCCCCCATTGCCCCCACCCCATTCCCATTGCTCCCATCCAATTTCCCCCCATTTCCCTCCCATTCCCATCCCATTCTACCCCATTCCCCCCATTGCCCCCACACCATCCCCATTGCTCCCACCCCATTCCCGTCCATTCCCCTTCATTGCTCCCATCCCCATTGCCCCCATTGCTCTGCCCCCATTGCCCCCATTGCTCTGTCCCCATTGCTCCCATCCCCATTGCTCCCATTGCTGTGCCCCCATTGCCCCCATTGCTCTGTCCCCATTGCCCCCATTGCTCTGTCCCCATTGCCCCCATTGCTCTGCCCCCATTGCTCTGTCCCCATTGCCCCCATTGCTCTGCCCCCATTGCCCCCATTGCTCTGCCCCCATTGCTCTGTCCCCATTGCCCCCATTGCTCTGCCCCCATTGCCCCCATTGCCCCCATTGCTCTGCCCCCATTGCCCCCATTGCTCTGCCCCCATTGCCCCCATTGCTCTGCCCCCATTGCTCTGCCCCCATTGCCCCCATTGCTCTGCCCCCATTGCTCTGCCCCCATTGCCCCCATTGCTCTGTCCCCATTGTCCCCATTGCTCTGTCCCCATCACCCCCATTGCTGTGCCCCCATTGCCCCCATCACCCCGCACACCTCCGAGCGTGGCAGTGAACCCCTCCACCTTGCAGGCCGTGGGCCCCAGCACGAAGTATGTGCGCGCGAAGCTGTATGCGGCAGTGGTGGAGCCCACGAGCAGGACCAGCAGGTTGGCGACCGCCAGGTTCACCAGGATGTAGTTGAGGTGCGAGCGCAGCTTCCGGTAGCGCGCGGTGCAGGCCACGGTTAGCGCGTTCACCGGCACCCCCAGCGCCACCAGCGCCGCCATGAACGCCGCCATGGCCGCGAACAGACCTGCGCTGCCCAAGTGCGTCTGCGGCACCAGGAACGGGCTCAGAGCCGACACGTTCCCGTCAGGAGCGTCCACCGGCAGGAAGAAATCCTCGGGGAGGTCATCGGGAGGCATGGCCAGGAATGGGAATGGGAATGGGATGGGATGGGAATGGGAATGGGAATGGGAATGAGATGGGAATGGGAATGGGAATGAGATGGGAATGGGAATGGGATGGGAATGGGAATGGGATGGGAATGGGGTGGGAATGGGATGGGATGGGAATGGGAATGGGATGGGAATGGATGGGATGGGAATGGAATGGGAATGGGAATGGGATGGGAATGGGATGGATGGAGATGAATGAGATGGGAATGGATGGGATGGGAATGGAATGGATGGGATTGACGAGATGGATGGGATGGAGATGGATGAGATGCAAACGGATGGGATGGGAATGGGATGGATGGGGATGGATGGATTGGACGGGAATGCGATGGAATGGATGGGATAGAGATGGATGGGATGGGAATGGAAATGGGATGGAATGGTTGGAGGTAGGATGGGAATGGGATGGGGATGGAATGGATAGGGATAAGATGGATGGGATGGAATGGATGGGGATGGATGGGATAGAACGGACAGACACACGGATGGGGGTTTGGGATGGATGGATGGATCCAAGGATGGGTGTGATGGAATGGATGGACAGAGGGATGGAGATTTGGGATGGATGCGATGGGTTGGATGTGACGGGATGGATGGAACGGGATGGACGCAATGGGATGGATGGAACGGGATGGACGCAATGGGATGGATGGGATGGACGCAATGGGATGGATTGAACGGGATGGACGCAATGGGATGGATGGGATGGGATGGATGCAATGGGATGGGTGGGATGTGGTGGATGCAATGGGATGGATGGGATGGGATGGATGGGGTGGGATGGACGCAATGGGATGGATGGGATGGGATGGACGCAATGGGATGTGGTGGATGCAGGCGCAGCCGGAGGCGCTGGGCACCAAGCGGTGCTGGGACCAGTCCCAGAGGCTGAGGTTGGGTCGGGGGCTCTGGGGGGTCCCTTTTATCCGGTGGGGCCGATCCGGCTCATCCGGGTTTTACCACAGGGGAAGCAGCTTTGGGGCCGGTAATCGGGATCAGCGCCGGGATCAGCGCCGGGATGAGGCCGGGATCAGCACTGGGATCAGCACCGGGAGCAGCGGCCCCAACACCTCCAATGGCTGCCAATGGGAACCCCGACCAGCCCCCCAAGACCCCCAGAGTGACCCCGTCCTGTGCCCCCCCCCGAACCCCAAACCAGGGGGTGCGGGATCCATGGGGACAATGGGGTCCAATGGGGGGGTCCATGTGGTCAATGGAGGGGTCCCTGTTGGGGGGGGGGGGCAGCACCCATGGGTGTCAGCCTGAGCAGCGCCTTAATCCTGGCGTTAAGCGGATCCTGGGCTGGGATTAGGGATAAATCCCAACCGGAGCTGACAGATTCCGGCCCTATGGGGGGTGCTGTGGGGCTGCCCCATGGGGGGGGGGGGGGGGGGGCAGACTGGGAGCACTGGGGCCCACAGCGCCCGTACTGGTGCCTGTGCGGCTGCAGCTGTGGGGCAGGGATGGGGGGGGCTCTATGGGGCTGCAATGGGGCAGGGGCAGCGCTTGGGGGGCACGGGACGCACTTGTGGGGCAGCGGCGGCCCCGCCCCCCCCCGGCCCGTTCCGGCCGTTGCGTTTCAAACGCGATCGGGGAAGGGGGGGGGGGGGGGGGAGGACGCGCCCGTAGCCCCGCCCCCTTCCCGGTGACGTCACGCGACGGGCACCCCCCCCGGCCAATCAGCGGCCGCCGTCCCAGCGCGGGCCCAACGAGCGTCCGCGCGCGCTCCGCCGGCCCCGCCCCCTTTGGCGCGCCGCAAACTGACAGCGCTTCCCGCCAATTCCAACGGCCGCCGGGAGCGCGCGGGCCCCGCCCACGCCGGGGGGCGGGGCCGAAGCCGGCAGCCAATCAGCGCTCGGCGGCGCTCGGAGCGGCGGCCGCCGCAGCCAATCGCGTGTCGGGCGGGGCGGGGCGCGGGGCGCTCCGGGTTCGCTCTCGGGCTCCGTTCGGGGCCCCCCCCCCCTCTCTCTCCGCGCTCCCCCCCCCCCCCCCCCGCGCTCCCCCCCCCCCCTCGCGTCCGTCCCCCGTCCCCCCCCCCCCCCCCCAGCGGCTTCTTCGCTGCGAAGAAAATGGCGGCGGCGCCGAGCGGGGCCGGGGAGAGGCTGTGAGTGCGGGGGGGGGGGGGGGGGCGGGGGGGGGGCGGGGGGGGGAGGGGGGGGGGGGGGGGGGGGGGGGGGGGGGGGTGTGAATGGAGAGAGGGGAGGGGGGAGGGGGGGGGGGTCCCGCCGCTTGTTTTCCCGCGCGCGCGCCGCCGCCAGACCCCGCGCGCGCGCCCCCCCCCCCCCCGCCCCCCCCCCCCCCCAATTTCCCGCGCCGGACGCCCCCCGTTTTCCCGCCGGGCGCGCGCGGGAGGCGCGGGGGGAGGGGGGGGGGAGGGGGGGGAAGGGAGGGGGGGGGGCGGGGGGGGGGGGGGGGGGGCGCGCTCCGAGTTGCGTCACAAACGGACGCGGCCCCCCCGGGAACGGGAGCGGGGACGGGAGCGGCCCCTCCCCCCCCGTGACCCCCCCCGAGTGCCCCCCGAGAGCGGGGACCCCCCCCCCCCCAACCCCAGCGAGGGGGGCGTGGTCAGGGCCCGACCCCCCCAATGGGGACCCCCCCATCCCCGTTGCGTGGCCGTCAATGGGGACCCCCCCTCCCCGTGCGCCCCCCAATGGGGAGACCCCGTTCGTAGGGCTTGGAACGGGGACCCCGCCCCCTTATGGGACCCCCCCAAAAACCTCTGATTTCAGCCCAAAACAGCGTTCGGGGGGTGTGCCCTGGAACAGCCCAAATCAGCCCAAACTGCCCCAAAATGAGCCCGTCCGCGGTGCCCGAAACACCCCAAAACAGCCCAAAACGGCCCAAAATGCCCCAAATCGCCCCAAAATGCTCCCGAGTGCGGCGCTCCCGTTGGGCCCCAAACCAGCCCGAATCACCCCAAAACGTGGCCCTGATGTGCCCCAATTTACCCCAAATCCCCCCAAAACGCTTCCGGATGCTGCGGGCTGGAACACCCCAAAATGGCCCAAAATCCCCCGAAATGTGGCTCAAATCTCCCCAAAATTCGCCCGTTCGGCCCCAAAACCCATCCCGGCTGCAGGGTCCGAAACTGCCCAAATGGCCCCAAACTGCCCCAAAACGCGGCCCAGACCCTCGGAAACGCCAAAATCCACCCAAATTCCCATCAAGCGAGCCCGAAACACCCAAAAATGCCCCGAATCGCCCCAAAACGCTGCTCCCGGCGCCATGGACCCGATCCCGGTGCTGCCTGGAGCATCCCGGGGGTACCGGGATGATCCCGACACCCAGAGCATCCCATAGGGAGCATCCCATAGGGAGCATCCATTGGGAGCATCCATTGGGAGCATCCATAGGGAGCATCCCATAAGGAATATCCCATCAGGAGCATCCCATAAGGAGCATCCATAGGGAGCATCCATAGGGAGCATTCATAGGGAGCTTCCCATAAGGAACATCCATCGGGAGCATCCCATAAGGAGCATTGGGAGCATCCCAAAGGGAGCATCCCATAGGGAACATCCATAAGGAGCATCCATAAGCAGCATCCCTGGCTCCATCCCTGCTCCTGGCTCCACATTGGCTCTTCCCAGTGATCCCACAGCCGGGAGCTGGTGCTTCCTGCCCCATGTCCCATTGGCGGGGTCATTATGGGATGGGCCCGGGGGGGGGGGGGCCACTGTGGGTCTGGTTTTGGGGCCTCCCCCATGTCCATGGCCTGGGTCCCATATCCCATATCCAATATCATTGCTCCTGTATCTCCTGTCCCGTATCCCACATTCCATATCCCTATCCCATACTTCATACCCGTATCCCATCTCCTCTGTTGCACATCCCGTATCGCACATTCCATACCCCGTACCCTTATTCCATATCCCACATCCCGTATTCCCTATCCCACCTCCCATACTCGTATTCTATATTCTGTATCCCACATCCCATATGCTGTATTCCCTATCCCCTCTCCCATAACCATATCCTGTATCCCACATCCCGTATTCTGTATTTCACATCCCATACCCTATATATATATTCTATATCCTGTCTCCCCCATCCCGTATTCCCATTCCCCTACCCCACGCTCCATATCCTTATGGCCTATCCCCCATCCTGTGTTCCCTATCCCACATCCCTGTACCCCTATCCCATCTCATCCATCCTGTATCCCCATCCCGTATCCCACAATCCCATATCCCACAATCCCTATCCCGTCTCCCCCATCCCATCTCATCCATCCCATATCCCCCATCCTGTATCCCCATCCCGTATCCCACAATCCCATATCCCACAATCCCATATCCCACAATCCCATATCCCACAATCCCTATCCCGTCTCCCCCATCCCATCTCATCCATCCTATATCCCCCATCCTGTATCCCCATCCCATATCCCACAATCCCGTATCCCACAATCCCTATCCCGTCTCCCCCATCCCATCTCATCCATCCCATATCCCCCATCCCGTATCCCACAATCCCGTATCCCACAATCCCATATCCCACAATCCCTATCCCGTCTCCCCCATCCTGTCCCATCTCATCCATCCCATATCCCCCATCCCGTATCCCCCATCCCATATCCCACAATCCCATATCCCACAATCCCATATCCCACAATCCCGTATCCCACAATCCCATCTCCCACAATCCCATCTCCCACAATCCCGTATCCCAATCCCATATCCCTATCCCACAACCCGTTCCCATCCCCGCAGGGAGGAGAAGCCGGAGGAGCCTCTCTCAGCGCTGCGCGAACGCACAGCCAAGGCCAAGAAGCCGAAGCGCGAGCGCCGGGAGGAGGCGGCGCCGGAGCCGGAGCCGGCGCCGTCGGAACCGGCCGAGGCCGGTAAAGCCGAGGGCTCGGAGGGGGGGGCGGCGGCGGCCGCGGCGGCGCCGGAGGCGTCCGCGTCGCCCAAGCAGCGGCGCTCCATCATCCGCGACCGAGGACCCATGTACGAGGATCCCACCCTGCCCGAGGGCTGGACGAGGAAGCTCAAGCAGAGGAAGTCTGGGCGCTCGGCCGGGAAGTATGATGTGTACTTGATCAAGTGAGTGATGGGATGGGATGGGATGCACCAGTATGGGATGGGGATGGACCAGTATGGGATGGGGATGGGATGGGGATGGGATGGGGATGGGATGGGGATGGACCAGTATGGGATGGGGATGGGATGGAAGCACCAGTATGGGATGGGGATGGGATGGGATGCACCAGTATGGGAATGGGGATGGACCAGTATGGGATGGGGATGGGATGGGATGGGGATGGGGATGGGATGGGATGCACCAGTATGGGATGGGGATGGACCAGTATGGGAATGGGAATGGGATGGAGGCACCAGTATGGGAATGGGAATGGGATGGGAAGTACGACGTGTACTTGATCAAGTGAGTGCCGGAGGCACCGGGATGGGGATGGGATATGGTGGGGATGGGATGGGATGGAGATAGGATGCACCAGGATGGGACAGGATGCACCTGGATGAGATGGGGTGGGATGGAGATGGGAGCGGAGCACACTGGGAAGCATCGGGGTGGTACAGGGATGGTATCGGAATGCATTGGGATGCAGTAGTTGGGTACCAGTAGGGTACCGGGATGCACTGTTGTACCCTGGGATGCATTGGGATGTATTGAGATGCATTGGGATGTATGGGGATGCATTGGGAAGACTTGGGTTGCACTGGGTTGCATTGGGATGCCTTGGGCCGCCCCGTCGGCACCGCCGCGGTGCGTGTCGGGTGCGTGACGCCGGCGCCGCAGCCCGCAGGGGAAGGCGTTCCGCTCCAAGGTGGAGCTCGTCGCCTACTTCGAGAAGGTTGGAGACACGTCCCTGGACCCCAACGACTTCGACTTCACGGTCACCGGGCGCGGGAGCCCCTCCCGGCGCGAGCAGCGCCCGCCCAAGAAGCCCAAGGGCACCAAGAGCTCCGGCACCGGCCGTGGCCGCGGCCGCCCCAAGGGCAGCGGAGCCCCCAAGGCCCCCAAGGCGGCAGCGGAGCCCAAGCGGGGGGGGGGCGCTGGAGAAGAGCCCGGCCAAGCTGCTGGTGAAGATGCCGTTCGCGGCCGGCGCTCGCGGTGACGCCGGCGCCGGTGCTGCCGCCACCAGCTCGGCACAGGTCCTGGCCGTCAAGCGCCCAGGCCGCAAGCGGAAAGCGGAGCCCGACCGGCACGGGGGGGCGCCCAAGAAGCGCGGCCGCAAACCGGCGCTGGGAACCGGCCCCGGCGGTGGCGGTGGAGGTGGCGGCGGCGGTACCGGTACCGCGGCCATGGCGGCGGCGGCCGAGGCCAAGAAGAAGGCGGCGGCGGCAGCGGCGCCCGCGGTGCAGGAGACGGTTCTGCCCATCAAGAAGAGGAAGACGCGGGAACCGGCGCTGCTGGAAGCCACCAAACCGACGCCGGCGCCGGCGCCTCGAGGCCCTCGCGCCGCACGCGGCAGCCCCAAGGGTCGCGGCGCGGCCGCGGTGCCGGCTCCCGGCCGCAGGGAGATGGGGGGGGTCGCCGGTGCCGAGCGAGCCCCCCCCGGGCAGCCCCAAGGACAGCGCCGACGCCGCCCCCCCCCCGGCGCAGGACTGCAGTGGATGCTCCCAGCACCGCGGCACCAGCGACGGCTGCGCCGCGGCAAAGACTCCGCTGGGGCGGGCGCCGGGGGGGGAGCCCGAGCCCAAGGACGCTGCTTCCTCCTCGTCCTCGTCCTCCTCCTCCTCGTCCTCGTCCTCCTCCTCCTCGTGCTCGTCCTCGGTGCCCCCCCCGCCCCCCCCCCCCCAGCTCCGCGGTGCCGCGGCCGCCGCCACCGCCCCGCGACGACGCGGTCGACACCAGGACGCCTGTGCCCGAGCGGGTCAGCTGACTGTGAGCCAACCAATCACGGACCCAGGATGGACACGTGGACCCCCCCCCCCATACACACCCCCCCCCCGCAGACGCTGCCCCAGCTCCATCACCCCGAGGCCCCGCCCCCATCCCAACCCCCCCCCCCGTCTATGACCGAGAAGCACAGCGAGGGCCCCCCCATAAGCACTAAAGGGGGGGGGGTGGCCCTGGGGACCCCCCCTTGAGGTGGGGGGGGTGAAGGGGGCTCTGGGGGCCATGGGGGGGGTTCGGGTCCGTGTCCCCCCCCCCAAAGCCGCCGCTTCATTCGTTCTTCCAGTTCCGTTCCCCCGTTTCTAGGTAGGAACCATTTGCACTAAAGGGGGGGGGCCGGGGGGGCGCCGTCCAATGGGAGCAGCGGGGGCTGAGGAGGAGCCAATCAGGAGCGGTTTGGTGGGGAGGGGATCCAGCGTTCAGCCAATCAGGTGGAGGCAATCGGGATGGGGTTGGGATCTGCTCCGCAGCCAATCAGAAGGGGGGTTTGGAAGGCATGGGAGCCAATCAGGAGCTGCACGGACAGGGACCGGCCTGGAGCCAATCAGGAGTTTAGCGATGGGCGGGATCTGGTGTGGAGCCAATCGGCAGCTTTAGGGAGGGATCTGGGGCTGAGCCAATCAGGAGCAAGCAGCGGGTCCATTGGGAGCACTTAGTGGCTGGAGGGGGTTTGAGCTCAGCCAATCAGAGGGCCCCGGGGGGTGACTCCAGCTGGGAGCCAATCAACGGTGGTTTCTGGTTGGAGGGTGGATCTGGGCTCTGTCCAATCAGGAGTCCCGCTGGGTGGGGCGGGATCCGGTCTGGAACCAACCAGGAGGGACAGGCCCGGAGCCAATCAGGGGTGATCATGGGCGGGGCGGGATCTCGTTCGGAGCCAATCAGGAGCGTCCGTGACCTTGCAGCAGGATCGAGGCTGGAGCCAATCAGGAGCGCCCATTGGGCGGTGTGGGAGGGGCAGGATCCGCTTTGGAGCCAATCAGAGCTGGCAGCCGCTTCCGGCGGGCCCTGCCCCACAGCCAATCAGCAGCGACGCGTGCCAGTGAGGGGGGGGTCGGGAGCCAATCAGGCGCGAGCGTGTGGGCCCCAGCTGACCAATGGGGAGTCACTGGGGGGGGGGGAGGGGGAGGTTCCCATCCCCCCCCTTTGTTCTTCCACCCCCTCCCCCCCCCCCCCCGGTCCCGGCTCCTCAAGGCAATAACGGGGGGGGGGGGGGAGGGGGGGGGGGCGGGGCCGGGGGCAGAGGAGGGGGCGGGGCCCGGGGGGGGAGGGGCCGTTCCATCGGGGGGGGGGGGGAGGGGGGGTCGCTCCTATTTATTCTTTAGTGGCGCGAGGAGATTTTGCCTTATAAATTTACATGAAACCCCCCTTGGCTCTGCCTCTTCTTGGGGGGTCGCGGCGCAAACCCCCCCTCCCCCCCCCCCCCCCGTTCCCCTCCCCCACACCCCCCCCCAACCCCCCCCTCCCCCCCCCGGGCTCTGTGTCTGTGCTGGAGTGATCTATAAACCTGTGTGCACCAATGGCTCTGAGCTTTATTGGGACCCCCCCGCCCCTCCCCCCACGTGGACCCTTCCCCTCCCCCCCCGATCAGGTGGGTGGGGGGTGGCAGAGCCCGGGTGCGTCCATTGGGGACCATTGGGGGGGGTGGGCGTGTCAAAGCGGTCGTGTGACGTCACTGTATCAAGTGTGTGATGTCACCGCACCCAGGGTTTGACGTCACTGCGTCGAGGCTGTGACGTCACCGCGTCCGTCGCCCCCCCCCTTTCCCCGTCCCGGCGGCGCTGAACGCCGCGGCCGCGATGACGTCATGGCGAGGCCCCGCCCCTTTCCGTCCCACTGGAGCCACGCTCAAGATGGCGGCGGGGGCGGAGCCTGTGCTTAAAGGGGCAGCGCCTGAAGCTGCTGCCATTGGAGTCAATGGAGGGGGGGGGGGCGCGGGGGGGGTCCGGGGGTGCCCCCCCCCCATGGGGGAGGGGTTGGGGGGGCCCGGGTTCATTGGGGGGGGTTGTGGGTGTCCTTCCCCCCCCCCCCTTCCCCACGTGACCCTCCCCAGCAGCGGCCCGGACTGGGGCGCCCTCGTCTGCCAAGATGGCGGCCAGCAGAGGGCGCAGCCATGACGGGAGATGGGAGGGGGGAGCCCAAGATGGGCGCGGCCATGACGGGGGGAACGCCCCTTGCGCCCCATTGGCCCCTCCCCCCTCCCTCCCCTCCCCCCTCCCCCCCCCGGGGCTCGAGGGGCGGATTTGGGTCAAAAACCGCCCAAATCGGGGACTTGGTGCACAAACCCCATCCCGAGCGCGCACTGCGCATGCGCCATGGGCGGAGCCGGCTCTGAGGGGCGGTGCCGAACGGACGCACCGCGCAAGCGCCGCCCCGCCCGCTCCGCATCGCGCATGCGCGCTCCCTGCCCAAGCCGTTGAGGCGCCACCATCCGGGTCCTGGGGAGCGCCATCTTTGTGCCGGGTGGAGGAGACGCGTCCAAAATGGCGGCTCCCAAGCGCCGGTAGAGCCGGTGCGAACGGGACCGGTCTCAGCCTCCGGGAGCGGCGGCGCGGACCGGAAGGGGTGGAGCCCGCGGATCACGTGCTACCGGAGCCCGCAGGTGCGGAGCGGGGGGGGGGGCGCCGGGCCCCGGGGAGCGGCCGCATCCGGGGCCCCCGGCGGCCGCCATCTTGGGCAGCCGCGGCCGCCTCCGCCATCTTGGGCCGTTGCATCCGGAGGGAGGGGGGGGGGGGGGGACGGGACAAGGAGCGGGGGGGGGAGGGGGTGGGGGGGGGGCGGGGGTCACATCCCCCTCCCCCCCTCGCGCAGGCGCCGCCATTTTGACCGCGCTGTGAGGAGGAGGAAGAGGAGGAGGAGGAGGAAGATCCGGGAGCCGGGCGGCGCCATCTTGGTTCCCCCCCATCGGCAGCAGCGCGCCGCCATCTTGTGACCCCTCCTCCGCTCATCCGGGTCCCGGAGCGCAGCCTCGGAGCGGGTCCGGTCTCGGGGCGCACCCGGTGAGGGCGGGGGGGGAGGGGGTGGGGGAGGGAAGAGCCGCTCGCGTTGCCATGGTGCCCACATCCGGGTCCTTGTCCCGGCTCCGGGGGCCGCCATCTTGGGAGGGGACAAGGGGGTGTCATGGCGCCGCGCTGTGTCCACATCCGGGTCCTGTGTGTGTACGGAGGGGGGGGGGGGGGGCTCCGGTGTCCGGAGGCCTCGGGGCAGCACCGGGGGGGGGGAGGGGCGCCGTTAACACCGGAAGGAACCGGGGGGGGGGGAGCGACCCCGGTCCGAGCACGGAGCGGGATAGGGGAGAGGCGGCCCCAAGATGGCGGCGCCCATGGCGGCTCCGTACAGAGCGGGACTGCCTGAGGGGGGGGGCGCAATGGCGGAAGGGGGGGGGTTAAGAGCTCGTTAAGGGGCGGGGCTGAGCGGGGGGGTCCATCCGGTACCTCCCGGGGGGGGTCTGGAAAGGGGGGAGCGATTTTCGTCCCTCCCCCCCCGTCTGCGCTCGCAAGATGGCGGCGCCCGTTCCCCCGCCCCCCCCCACTCCCAACCCAAAGATGGCGCCGCCCGAGCGCGGAGGGGGCGTGTCCTTACGTGGCCCCGCCCTCCTCCGCCCGTCCCGCTCGGCCACAGGCGCAAGATGGCGGCTCCCAGCGCGGCGTGAGCGCGGCCGCGGCCATCGGCGGCGGGTCACGTGGCGCGTCCGGCGGAGGGGGGCGGCGGCGCGAGCGGCGGAACAGCCCCCGGAGGGGGGGGGGGCGGACGGGACCGGGCGGGGGCAGCGGTGAGCGCGGGGGGGGGGGAACGGCCGCCGCCATTTTCCGCACGGGCGGCTACAAGATGGCGGCTCCCAGGGCTGAGGGGGGGGGGGGGAGGGAGGGGCGAGGGACGGGGGCAATTGATGGGGGGGAATGATCCATTGTAGTTATAGGGGGGGGCAATGCATGGAACTGCCCCGGGGGGGCAATTGATTGGGGGGGGAATGGTCCATTGGGGTGATGGGGGCAATGCAATTAATGGGGGGGGGAAGGAATGATCCATTGTGGTGATGGGGGGGGCAGTTGATGTGAGGGAATGATCCATTGTGGTAATGGGGGTTCAATGTATGGAAGTGCCCCGGGGGGGGCAATTGATGGGAGGGGGAATGATCCATTGTGGTGATGGGGGGAGGGTCAGTGCATGGAACTGCCCCGGGGGGGGCAATTGATGGGAGGGGGAATGATCCATTGTGGTGATGGGGGGGGGGTGAATTCCCTTCCTATTGCCGGGAATTGCGCCCCCCCCCGGGGTGATTGCGGTGGAAGAGGCTTTTATTGCCCCGCCCCCCCCCCCGGGGGGTAATTGTTGTGGCGGCAACAGCGATAATTGCCCCCCCCGGGGTAGTTCTAACGGGGGGGGGGCATTAACTGAGCGGTGCTGTCGTTGATTGCAATGGGGGGAGCGGGGGGGGGGCATTGGAACAGCGGGGGGGGGCATTGGAACAGCGGGGGGGGGTATTTGGGTGGGTGCTGTCACTTTAAGGGGGGGGGGGGGGCTCTTGCCGCTAGGGTGGTACCATTGTCAGTGTGGGGGGCGCCGTGGGAGGGGCCATTATGGGGAGTGCGTGGGGGGGTTATTATGGGCTGCCCATTGGCGTCTATTGGGGGTTATTATGGGCTGTCCATAGGTGTCTGTGTGGGTTATTATGGGCTGTCCATAGGTGTCTATGGGGGGTTATTATGGGCTGTCCATGGGGGGTCATTATGGACTGTCCATAGGTGCCTATGTGAGTTACTATGGGCTGCCTATTGGGGTATATGGAGGTTATTATGGGTTACCTATAGGTGCCTATAAAGGGTTATTATGGGTTGTCCATTGGTGTCTATGGAAGTTATTATGGGCTGCCCATAGGTGTCTGTGTGGGTTATTATGGGCTGCCCATTGGTGTTTATGGAGGTTATGGGTTACCCATAGGTGTCTATGGGGGGTTATTATGGGTTACCGATTGTTGTCTATGGGGGGGTTATTATGGGCTGTCCATAGGTACCTATGGGGGTTATTATGGGCTGCCCATAGATATCTATGGGGGTTATTATGGGCTGCCCATAGGTATCTATGGAGGTTATTATGGGCTGTCCATAGGTGTCTATGGAGGTTATTATGGGCTGTCCATAGGTGCCTATGGAGGTTATTGGGGGCTGTCCACAGGTGTCTATGGAGGTTATTATGGGTTGTCCATAGCTGCCCATGGGGATTATTATGGGCTGTCCATAGGTATCTATGGGGGTTATTATGGGTTACCCATAGGTGCCTATGTGGGTTACTATAGGCTGCCTGTAGGTGTCTATGGAGGTTATTATGGGTTGTCCATAGCTGCCCATGAGGATTATTATGGGCTGTCCATAGGTATCTATGGGGGTTATTATGGGCTGCCCATAGGTGTCTATGGGGGGGTTATTATGGGCTGCCCATAGGTATCTATGGGGGTTATTATGGGTTGTCCATAGGTATCTATGGGGGTTATTATGGGTTGTCCATAGGTATCTATGGGGGTTATTATGGGCTGCCCATAGGTATCTATGGGGGTTATTATGGGTTACCCATAGGTATCTATGGGGGTTATTATGGGTTACCCATAGCTGTCTATGTGGTCTGACCCCTCCCCCCGCAGGTGCTGGAGGGGCTGATGGCAGCCCCGGGCGGGGGGGGGCTCTCCCCCTGGCGCCGCCGCCCCCCCCGCGCTGCAGCCGCGTTGGAAGCGGGTCCTGGGCTGGTCGGGGCCTGTGCCCAGACCCCGTCATGGACATAGAGCTGTGGCCATCAAAGAGCTGATCGTGGTGTTCGGGGGGGGCAACGAGGGCATCGTGGATGAGCTGCATGTCTACAACACTGGTGAGGACGTAATGGGGTTATAATGGGGTTATAATGGGGTTATAATGGGGGGTAATGGGGTTATAATGGGGGGTAATGGGGTTATAATGGGGGGTAATGGGGTTATAATGGGGTTATAATGGGGGTAATGGGGTTATAATGGGGGGTAATGGGGTTATAATGGGGTTATAATGGGAGTAATGGGGTTATAATGGGGTTATAATGGGGGTAATGGGGTTATAATGGGGTTATAATGGGAGTAATGGGGTTATAATGGGGGGTAATGGGGTTATAATGGGGGGTAATGGGGACAACGAGGGCATCGTGGACGAGCTGCACGTCTACAACACTGGTGAGGCCAATGGGGTTATAATGGGGGTAATGGGGTTATAATGGGGTTATAATGGGGGTAATGGGGTAATGGGGGTAAAGGGGTTATAATGGGGGTAATGGGGTTATAATGGGGGGTAATGGGGTTATAATGGGGGTGTAATGGGGTTATAATGGGGGTAATGGGGTTATAATGGGGTTATAATGGGGGTAATGGGGTTATAATGGGGGTAAAGGGGTTATAATGGGGGTAATGGGGTTATAATGGGGGGTAATGGGGTTATAATGGGGGTGTAATGGGGTTATAATGGGGGTAATGGGGTTATAATGGGGGTAATGGGGTTATAATGGGGTTATAATGGGGGTAATGGGGTTATAATGGGGGGTAATGGGGTAATGGTGATAACTGGGGCATTGTGGACGAGCTGCACGTCTACAACACTGGTGAGGCCAATGGGGTTATAATGGGGGTAATGGGGTTATAATGGGGTTATAATGGGGGTAATGGGGTTATAATGGGGTTATAATGGGAGTAATGGGGTTATAATGGGGGGTAATGGGGTTATAATGGGGGGTAATGGGGACAACGAGGGCATCGTGGACGAGCTGCACGTCTACAACACTGGTGAGGCCAATGGGGTTATAATGGGGGGTAATGGGGTTATAATGGGGTTATAATGGGGGTAATGGGGTTACAATGGGGTTATAATGGAAGTAATGGGGGTTGTAATGGGGGCAAAGGGGTTATAATGGGGGTAATGGGGCAGGAATGGGGGTGACAATGTGGAGCAATGAAGGGGGAATAGGGGAGTAATGGAGCAACAATGAGGGGGGTAATGGGGGTGGAATGGGGCAAAATGGGGGGTAATGGGGGTCTCAGTGGGGCATTAATGGGGGGGTCAGTGGGGTATCAATGGGGCCGCTGTGTTACCCCATAGAGGTTCTGACCCCACTGCTCTCTAGGGCAGCAGGAGGGGGGCAGGTCCCTGCCGTCAGAGGGGGGCGGAGCCAGCAGCGCTGACCCCGCCCCCTCCTCCTCTGTCTCCGCCCCCTCCTCCTCTGTCCCCACCCCCTCCTCCTCTGTCTCCGCCCCCTCCTCCGCCCCCCCCGCAGCCACCAACCAATGGTTCATCCCGGCCGTGCGCGGGGACATCCCCCCAGGCTGTGCTGCCTACGGGTTCGTGTGCGACGGAACCAGACTGCTGGTGTTCGGGGGGATGGTGGAGTATGGCAAGTACAGCAACGACCTCTATGAGCTGCAGGTATGGGGTGTGCTATGGGGTGTGCTATGGGGTGTGCTATGGGGTGTGCTGTGGGGCTATGGGGTGTGCTATGGGGTGTGCTATGGGGCTGTGGGGTGTGCTGTGGGGTGTGCTATGGGGTGTGCTATGGGGCTATGGGGTGTGCTATGGGGTGAGCTGTGGGGCTATGGGGTGTGCTGTGGGGCTGGTGGAGTACGGCAAGTACAGCAACGACCTGTACGAGCTGCAGGTATGGGGTGTGCTGTGGGGCTATGGGGTGTGCTGTGGGGCTGTGGGGTGTGCTATGGGGTGTGCTATGGGGTGTGCTGTGGGGTGTGCTGTGGGGTGTGCTGTGGGGTGTGCTGTGGGGCTATGGGGTGTGCTATGGGGTGTGCTGTGGGGTGTGCTATGGGGTGTGCTGTGGGGTGTGCTATGGGGTGTGCTGTGGGGCTGTGGGGTGTGCTATGGGGTGTGCTGTGGGGTGTGCTGTGGGGTGTGCTGTGGGGCTATGGGGTGTGCTGTGGGGCTATGGGGTGTGCTGTGGGGTGTGCTATGGGGTGAGCTGTGGGGTGTGCTATGGGGTGTGCTATGGGGCTGTGGGGTGTGATGTGGGGTGTGCTGTGGGGCTATGGGGTGTGCTGTGGGGCTATGGGGCTATGGGGTGTGCTGTGGGGTGTGCTGTGGGGCTGTGGGGTGTGCAATGGGGATGGTGGAGTACGGCAAGTACAGCAACGACCTGTATGAGCTGCAGGTACAGCCTACGGGGTGTGCTATGGGGTGTGCTGTGGGGCTATGGGGTGTGCTGTGGGGTGTGCTATGGGGTGTGCTATGGGGTGTGCTATGGGGCTGTGGGGTGTGCTATGGGGTGTGCTATGGGGTGTGCTATGGGGTGTGCTATGGGGCTGTGGGGTGTGCTGTGGGGTGTGCTGTGGGGTGTGCTGTGGGGTGTGCTATGGGGTGTGCTATGGGTCTGGAGAAGGTTCTTATGGGTCTGGACTGGGTTCCTATGGGTCTGCCCCATAGCTCCAGGCCCTGCCCTAACCCCCCCTCCCCCAGGCAAGCCGCTGGGAATGGAAGCGCCTGAAGGCCAAGACCCCCAAGAACGGCCCCCCCCCCCTGCCCCCGCCTGGGCCACAGCTTCTCCCTGGTGGGCAACAAGTGTTACCTGTTCGGGGGGTTGGCGAATGACAGTGAGGACCCCAAGAACAACATCCCCCGGTGAGCGACCCACACTGACCCCACACTGACCCCACACTGACCCCACACTGACCCCACACTGACCCCGCACTGACCCCACACTGACCCCGCACTGACCCCACACTGACCCCACACTGACCCCACACTGACCCCACACTGACCCCACACTGACCCCACACTGACCCCACACTGACCCCGCACTGACCCCACACTGACCCACACTGACCCCACACTGACCCACACTGACCCCACACTGACCCCACACTGACCCACACTGACCCCTGCGCCCCACACTGACCCCACACTGACCCACACACTGACCCCACACTGACCCACACTGACCCCACACTGACCCACACTGACCCCACACTGACCCCTGCCCCACACTGACCCACACTGACCCCACACTGACCCCACACTGACCCCACACTGACCCCTGTGCCCCACACTGACCCCCTGCCCCACACTGACCCCCACACTGACCCCCTGCCCCACACTGACCCCCTGCCCCACACTGATCCCACACTGACCCCCACACTGACCCCCTGCCCCCCAGGTACCTGAATGACCTGTACGTGCTGGAGCTGCGCGCGGGCTCGGGGGTGCTGGCCTGGGACATCCCCATCACCTATGGGGTCCTGCCGCCACCGCGCGAGTCCCACACGGCTGTGGTGTACACGGAACGCGCCGCGCGGCGCTCGCGCCTCGTCATCTATGGCGGCATGAGCGGCTGCCGGCTCGGGGACCTCTGGACACTGGATATAGGTGAGGGGGGTGGGGGGGGCATTGGGTGCATTGATGCCATTGGTGTCATTGGTGTCATTGGTTTCATTGACGCTGTTGGTGTCATTGGTGCCATTGATTCCGTTGGTGCCATTGATGCCATTGATGCCGTTGGTGCCATTGACGCTGTTGGTGTCACTGGTGCCATTGATGCCGTTGGTGCCATTGATGCCATTGCTGTTATTGGTTTCATTGATGCTGTTGGTGTCATTGGTGTCATTGGTTCCATTGGCACCGTTGGTGTCATTGGTTCAATTGATGCTGTTGGTGTCATTGGTGCCATTGATGCCGTTGGTGTCATTGGTTGCGTTGACGCCGTCGGTGTCATTGGTATTGGTACCATTGATGTTACTGATGCCATTGGTGCTGTTGGTGCCATTGACTCCATTGGTGCCATTGACTCCATTGACTCCATTGGTGCCATTGACTCCATTGACTCCATTGACTTTATTGAGGCTATTGGTGCCATTGACTCCATTGACTCCATTGACGCCATTGTCTCCATTGTCTCCCCTGACCCCGTTACCGTCCCCCCCACAGAGACGCTGACATGGAACAAGCCAAGCCTCAGTGGGGTGGCCCCATTGCCGCGCAGCCTCCACTCGGCCACCACCATCGGCAACAAGTGAGGCCTATGGGGGCCCTGACCCCCCCCCAACCCACCCCCCCCCATCGAACCCCCCCTGACCCCTGCCCCCCCCCCAGGATGTATGTGTTCGGGGGATGGGTGCCCCTCGTCATGGACGACGTGAAGGTGGCGACGCATGAGAAGGAGTGGAAGTGCACGAACACCCTGGCCTGCCTCAACCTGGGTATGGGACTGCCTGAAACACCCCAAAATACCCCCAAAACACCCCAAAATACCCCTGAAACACCCCAAAATACCCCCAAAACACCCCTGAAACACCCTGAAACACCTCAAAATACCCCAAAATACCCCTAAAACACCCCAAAATACCCATGAAACACCTCAAAATACCCCCAAAACACCCCAAAATAGCCCCGAAACACCCTGAAACACCCCAAAATACCCCCTAAACACCCTGAAACACCCCAAAATACCCCCAAAACACCCCAAAATACCCCTGAAACACCCTGAAATACCCCCAATACCCATGGAACACCCCAAAATACCCCTGAAACATCTCAAAATACCCCAAAATACCCATTAAACACTGAAAAATACCCCTGAAACACCCCAAAATACACCCGAAATACCCCTCAAACACCTGAAATACCCCGAAACGCCCTAAGATACCCCTGAAACACCCCAAAATACCCATGAAACACCCCAAAATACCCCCAATCCACCCCAAAACACCCTGAAATACCCTTAAACACCCCAAATACCCCTGAAACACCTCAAAATATCCCTGAAACACCCCAAAATACCCATGAAACACCCTAAAATACACCCGAAATACCCCCAAGACACCCAAAATACCCCTGAAACACCCTGAAATACCCCCAATACCCATGGAACACCCCAAAATCCCCCTGAAACATCTCAAAATACCCCAAAATACCCATGAAACACTGAAAAATACCCCTGAAACACCCCAAAATACACCCGAAATACCCCTCAAACACCTGAAATACCCCGAAACGCCCTAAGATACCCCTGAAACACCCCAAAATACCCCTGAAACACCCGAAAATACCCCCAATCCACCCCAAAACACCCTGAAATACCCTTAAACACCCCAAATACCTCTGAAACACCTCAAAATATCCCTGAAACACCCCAACATACCCATGAAACACCCTAAAATATACCCGAAATACCCCCCAAAACACCCCTGAAGTACTCCAAAATAGCCCAAAATACCTTGAAACACCCCAAAATACCCCTGTAACACCCCAAAATACCCCCAAAACACCCCCCCCCCCATCACCCCTAACCCCATTGCCCCCCCCAGACTCCATGTCCTGGGAGCCCATCGTCATGGACACGCTGGAGGACAACGTGCCGCGGGCGCGCGCCGGTCACTGTGCCGTGGCCATCGCCACGCGCCTCTACATCTGGAGCGGCCGCGACGGATACCGCAAGGCCTGGAACAACCAGGTCTGCTGCAAGGACCTCTGGTACCTGGAGACCGGTGAGCAACACAACACCCCATTGGTTACAGCCAGGGATCCCCCCATCCCTATTGGTTGCACCCAGGGATCCCCCCCGTCCCTATTGGTTACACCCAGGGATCCTCCATCCCCATTGGTTACATCCAGGGTTTCCCCCCTCCCCATTGGTTACACCCAGGGATCCCCCCATCCCCATTGGTTGCACTCAGGGATCCCCCCATCCCTATTGGTTACACCTGGGGGTGGCCCCGTCCCCATTGGTTACACCCAGGGATCCCCCCGTCCCCATTGGTTACACCCAGGGATCCCCCCGTCCCTATTGGTTACACCCAGGGATCCCCCGTCCCCATTGGTTACACCCAGGGATCCCCCCATCCCTATTGGTTACACCCAGGGATCCCCCCATCCCTATTGGTTACACCTGGGGGTGGCCCCGTCCCCATTGGTTACACCCAGGGATCCCCCATACCCATTGGTTACATCCAGGGATCCCCCATACCCATTGGTTACACCCAGGGATCCCCCATACCCATTGGTTACATCCAGGGATCCCCCCATCCCTATTGGTTACACCCAGGGATCCTCCATCCCCATTGGTTGCACTCAGGGATCCCCCCCCTCCCCATTGGTTACACCTATGGGTGGCCCTGTCCCCATTGGTTACACCCAGAGATCCCCCATCCCTATTGGTTATACCCAGGGGCTCCCCCCTCCCCATTGGTTGTACCCATGGGCTCCCCCCTCCCCATTGGTCACCCTCAGATCTCCCCCCTCCCCATTGGTTGTACCCATGGGTTTCCCCCTCCCCATTGGTTGTACCCATGGTCTCCCCCTCCCCATTGGTTGTACCCATGGTCTCCCCCTCCCCATTGGTCACCCTCAGATCTCCCCCCTCCCCATTGGTTACACTCGGGTCTCCCCCTCCCCATTGGTTGTACCCATGTTCTCCCCCCTCCCCATTGGTTGTACCCATGGTCTCCCCCCTCCCCATTGGTTGTACCCATGGGTTCCCCCCTCCCCATTGGTCACCCTCAGATCTCCCCCCTCCCCATTGGTCACCCTCAGATCTCCCCCTCCCCATTGGTTGTACCCATGTTCTCCCCCCTCCCCATTGGTTGTCCCCATGGGTTCCCCCCTCCCCATTGGTTGTACCCATGGGTTCCCCCCTCCCCATTGGTTGTACCCAGTTCCCCCCTCCCCATTGGTCTCTCCCCCCCCAGAGCGCCCCCCCGCGCCTGCGCGGGTGCAGCTGGTCCGTGCCAACACCACATCATTGGAGGTGAGCTGGGGTCCGGTGCCCACGGCAGACTCATACCTGCTGCAGCTACAGAAGTACGAGCTCCCAGCAGCCCCCGCGGCTCCGCCGGTGCCGTCGGTACCGGCCAACCCCCCGAAGAGCCCCGCCCCCGCCGCGGCCGCTCCCCCGGCCCCCCCCGCGCCGCCGCCGCCGGTGGTACCGCCCGTGGGGCTGACGCTGCTGCCGCCGCCGCCGCCCCCCCCCGCGGCCCCGCCCACCGCCCCCCCCCGCGGCCTCTGCGCCTGCGCACTGCGCGCCCGCAGCGCCACCGTCCGGTGCGGCTGTGCAAGTGCTGCCCGCGGGGAACACAACCGGAACCGGAAGCGGAACTGCGGGCAGGAGCACTGGTGAGGGGGGGGGGATGGGGGGGGATGGGGGGGGGTATAGGGGTGAGATATGGGGGGGATATAGAAGGGATATAGGGTGGACATGGGGTGGATATAGGGGAGATATGGGGGGGATTGGGGGGGGATATGGGGAGGGATATGGGGGGGATATAGGGTGGATATGGGGGGGATATAGGGGAGATATGGGGGGGATTGGGGGGGGATATGGGGTGGATATAGGGTGGATATGGGGGGGATATAGGGTGGATATGGGGGGGATATGGGGAGATATAGGGGGGATATGGGGGAGATAGGGGCAGATATGGGGGGATAGAAGGATGTGGGGGATAGGGATGGATAAGGACATAGTAGAGGATATAGGGGGATAGAGGATTATGATAGAGAGGAATGTGGGGGGAGAGGGGAATTTGGGGGAGTATGGGGGGGATATGGGGATACGGGAGGGGGTAGAAGCATGGGATATGGGATATGGGGGATATGGGATATGGGGGATATGGGATATAGGGGATATGGGATATGGGGGATATGGGATATAGGGGATATGGGATATGGGGGATATGGGATATGGGGGATATGGGATATAGGGGATATGGGATATGGGGGATATGGGATATAGGGGATATGGGATATGGGGGATATGGGATATGGGGGGTATGGGATATGGGGGATATGGGATATGGGATATGGGGGATATGGGATATGGGGGATATGGGATATGGGATATGGGGGGTATGGGGGGATGAGGGCATAGGGGCTGGGACAGAACCATGGGCTGGGGCTGGGGGTGTTTCCTGCCCCCCCCACACTGACCCCCCCCCCCCCGCAGGTGTCCCGGCCGTGCTGAAGGTCACCGGTCCCCCCGCGGCCGCAGCCGGTGCCCCCCTGGTGAGCGTGAGAGCAGCTGCCCCCCCCGGCAAGGCTCCGGTGACGGTGACGTCACTGCCGGGGGTGCGCATGGTGGTGCCGGGACAGAGCCCGCAGGGCACGGTGAGGGTCGTGGGGGGGGCATTGGGGTCAGGGGGGGGTCACCGTTACCATGGGGGGGTCACCATCACCATGGGGGGGGTCACCATCCCCATGGGGTTGTCACCATCACCATAGGGGGATCACCATCACCATAGGAGGGTCACTGTTACTATAAGGGGTGTCACCGTCACCTTGGGGGTGTCACCATCACCTTGGGGGGGTCACCATCACCATGGGGGGGTCACCATTACCATGGGGGGGTCACCATCACCATAGGAGGGTCACTGTTACTATAAGGGGTGTCACCGTCACCTTGGGGTTGTCACCATCACCATGGGGGTGTCACTGTCACCATGGGGGGGTCACCGTTACCATAGGGGGATCACCATCACCATAGGAGGGTCACTGTTACTATAAGGGGTGTCACCATCACCTTGGGGGTGTCACCATCACCTTGGGGGTGTCACCATCACCTTGGGGTTGTCACCATCACCATGGGGTTGTCACCATCACCTTGGGGTTGTCCCCATCACCATTGGGGTGTCCCCATCCCCATGGGGTTGTCACCGTCACCATGGGGTTGTCACCATCACCTTGGGGGTGTCCCCATCACCATTGGGGTGTCCCCATCCCTGTGCCGCGGGTGCTGAGCCGCTGCCCCCCAGGTGCTGGGCAGCTCCCCCCAGCTCACGGGTATGGCTGCCCTGGCCGCGGCTGCTGCCGCCACCCAGAAGATCCCTCCCGCGGCACCCGCGGTGCTGAGTGTCCCTCCCGGTGCCACCATCGTCAAGACCGTGGCCGTGACCCCCGGAACCCCCTCCCTGCCCCCCAGCGTCAAGGTGGCCTCGGCGCCCGTCATGGTGAGAGTGAGACCCCCCCGGTGCCCCCCATAACTGGTGGCCCCACATGGTCCCCATTGTGTCCCCCTATTCCCATTGTCTCCCCATTGTCCCTCCATTATCCTCATTGTCCCCCCATTATTCCCATTGTGTCCCCATTGTCCCCATTGTCTCCGTTGTCCCCATTATTCCCCCATTATTCCCCCATTATCCCCCTTATTCTCCTCATTATCCCCATTATCCCATTGTCCCCATTATCCCCATTATCCCATTGTCCCCATTATCCCCATTATCCCATTGTCCCCATTATCCCCATTATCCCATTGTCCCCATTATCCCCATTATCCCATTGTCCCCATTATCCTATTGTCCCCATTATCTCCATTATTCTCCCGTTATGTGTTTTATTGTCCCATTATTCTCCCATTATCCCCATTATTCTCCTATTGTCTCCATTATCCTCATTATTGTCCCATTATCTTCCCATTGTCCCCATTATCCCCCTTATTCTCCCATTATCCTATTGCCCCCACCCCCCATCTCCCCACCCCCCATTGCAGGTCACCAACCCGGCCACCCGGATGCTGAAGACGGCAGCAGCTCAGGTGGGGACCTCGGGGGGGGCAGCAGCTCCCACCCCCCCCCCCGCCCGTCCCATCATCACCGTGCACAAGTCAGGGGCAGTGACTGTGGCTCAGCACCAGGCTCAGGTGGTGACCACTGTGGTTGGGGGGGTCACCAAAACCATCACCCTGGTCAAGAGCCCCATCTCCGTGCCGGGGGGCAGCGCCCTGGTGAGTGCCATGGACACGCGATGGGGGGGACCCGGCTATGGGGGGCAATGGGAGGGGATTGGGGGGGTCTGACCCTGTTCCCCCCCCCCAGATCTCCAACCTGGGCAAGGTGATGTCCGTGGTGCAGACGAAGCCAGTTCAGAGCTCGGCTGTCACCGGGCAGGCGTCAACCGGACCCGTGACCCAGATCATCCAGGTGGGACCCCCCCCATGACCCCAGTGACCCCAGTGACCCCATGGCTTTGGTGACACCATTGGTTTGGTGACACCATGGCCCCAATGACCCCATGGCCCCGGTGACCCCATTCCCGGTGTCCCCCCCGCAGACCAAGGGGCCGCTGCCGGCAGGCACCATCCTCAAGCTGGTGACGTCGGGGGATGGGAAGCCCACGACCCTGCTGAGCACCAGCCAGGCTGGTGCCGGCGCCGCCAAACCCACTCTCCTTGGCATCAGCAGCGTCTCCCCCAGCACCACCAAACCCGGCACCACAACCATCATCAAGACCATCCCCATGTCGGCCATCATCACCCAGGCGGGGGCCACTGGTGAGCAGAGCCCAGCACCGGTGATGGCATCACCGACACCATCACCAACACTGGTGATGCCATCACCAACCTCATCACCAACACTGGTGATGCCATCACCAACCCCATCCCCATCACTGGTGATGGCATCACCGACCCCATCCCCAGCACTGGTGATGGCATCACCGACCCCATCCCCAGCACTGGTGATGGCATCACCGACCCCATCCCCATCACTGGTGATGCCATCACCGACCCCATCCCCAGCACTGGTGATGCCATCACTGACCCCATCCCCAGCACTGGTGATGCCATCACCGACCCCATCCCCAGCACTGGTGATGGCATCACCGACCCCATCCCCATCACTGGTGATGCCATCACCGACCCCATCCCCAGCACTGGTGATGCCATCACCGACCCCATCCCCAGCACCGGTGATACCATCACCCCCCCCCCCCCCCCCATTGCCATCACTGAGCCCATGTCCCCCCCCCAGGTGTCACCAGCAGCCCTGGCATCAAGTCTCCCATCACCATCATCACCACCAAGGTGATGACCTCGGGCACAGGGACCCCAGCCAAGATCATCACCGCGGTGCCCAAGCTGGGTACCGGGCACGGCCAGCAAGGGGTGACACAGGTAAAGGGGGGGGGCACACGGCAATGGGGACCCCCCCCCCCCATGTGTGTGCCATGAGCCCCCCCCCCCATCACCCCCTCTGTGCCCCCCCCAGGTTGTCCTCAAGGGAGCTCCGGGGCAGCCGGGCACCATCCTGCGCACGGTGCCCATGGGGGGGGTGCGTTTGGTCACCCCCGTTACCGTCTCTGCCGTCAAACCCACGGTCACCACACTGGTGGTGAAGGGCACTACCGGTGAGTGTGTGACCCCCCAACCATCACCAACCCCCCCCCCCAACCCCCACATTGACCCCACACTGGTGGTGAAGGGCACTACCAGTGAGTGCTCCCCCCCCAACCACCATCACCAACCCCCCCCCCCCCCCCCCCAGCCCCACATTGACCCCACACTGGTGGTGAAGGGCGCTACCAGTGAGTGCTCCCCCCCCAACCCCCATCACCAACCCCCCCCCCCCCCCCCAGCCCCACATTGACCCCACACTGGTGGTGAAGGGCACTACCGGTGAGTGTGTGACCCCCCCACAACCACCATCACCAAACCCCCCCCCCCCACCCCCACATTGACCCCACACTGGTGGTGAAGGGCACTACCGGTGAGTGCCCCCCCCCAACCATCACCAACCCCCCCCCCCAACCGCCACATTGACCCCACACTGGTGGTGAAGGGCACTACCGGTGAGTGTGTGACCCCCCCACAACCACCATCACCAAACCCCCCCCCCCAACCCCCACATTGACCTCACACTGGTGGTGAAGGGCACTACCGGTGAGTGTGTGACCCCCCAACCATCACCAAACCCCCCCCCCCCAGCCCCACATTAACACCACACTGGTGGTGAAGGGCACTACCGGTGAGTGCCCCCCCACCATCACCAACCCCCCCCCCCCCAGCCCCACATTGACCCCACACTGGTGGTGAAGGGCACTACCGGTGAGTGTGTGACCCCCCCCAACCATCACCAACCCCCCCCCAGCCCCCACATTGACCCCCCGGTGTCACCGCAGGTGTCACCACACTGGGTACAGTGACCGGGACGGTGTCCACCAGCCTGGCGGGTGCAGGGGGTCACAGTGCCACAGCCTCCCTCGCCACCCCCATCACCACACTCGGCACCATCGCGACCCTGTCGAGCCAGGTCCTCAACCCTGCGGCCATCACCGTGTCCGCGGCACAGAGCTCGGTGACGGCCACCGGCGCGCTGGGAACACCGACCATCACCATGCAGGTGGGGGGGGCACCGGGGTGATGGGCATGGGGGGTTGGGATGGGTGCCAATGGGGGTACTGGTGCCAATGGGGGTCCCTGTTTGGCAATGGGGGTCCCTTGGTGCCAATGGGGATCCCTTGGTGCCAATGGGGATCCCTTGGTGCCAATGGGGGAACTGGTGCTAATGGGGATCCCTGTTTGGCAATGGGGATCCCTTGGTGCCAATGGGGGTGCTGGTGCCAATGGGGATCCCTTGGTGCCAATGGGGGTACTGGTGCCAATGGGGATCCCTTGGTGCCAATGGGAGTACTGGTGCCAATGGGGATCCCTCGGTGCCAATGGTGGTGCCGGTGCTGACCCCACCCCCTCCGCCCCCAGCCCGTGGCTCCGCCCACCCAAGTGACACTGATCACGGCCCCCGGGGGGGGGGTTGAGGCTCAGGCTGTTCCCGACCTCCCGGTGTCCATCCTGGCCTCACCCACGGCCGAGCAACCGGCACCGGCCGGCACCGAAGCTGACGCCGGCACCGTGACCCTGGTGTGCTCCAACCCCCCATGTGAGACCCATGACACCGGCACCACCAACACCGCAACAACAACCATGGCATCGGGGCCTTGTTCTAACCCCCCATGTGAGACCCATGACACCGGCACCACCAACACCGCAACCACCACCATGGCATCGGGGCCTTGTTCTAACCCCCCCTGCGAGACCCATGACACCGGCACCACCAACACCGCAACCACCACCATGGCATCGGGGCCTTGCTCCAACCCCCCTTGTGAGACCCACGACACCGGCACCACCAACACCGCAACCACCACCATGGCATCGGGGCCTTGTTCCAACCCCCCTTGTGAGACCCACGACACCGGCACCACCAACACCGCAACCACAACCATGGCATCGGGGCCTTGTTCCAACCCCCCTTGTGAGACCCATGACACCGGCACCACCAACACCGCAACCACCACCATGGCATCGGGGCCCTGTTCCAACCCCCCATGTGAGACGCATGAGACCGGCACCACCAACACTGCCACCACTACCATGGCGGCAGGGCCATGCTCCAATCCTCCACATGAGATGGGCACAACCACCACAGCCACCAGCACCGTGGTCACCATGTCCCAGCCATGTTCCAGCGCCTCCTGTGAGCCCCATGGCACCAGCACCACCAACACCATCATGGCTGCAGCATCCCAGCCCTGTTCCAACCCCCCTTGTGAGACCCATGACACCGGCACCACCAACACCGCAACCACCACCATGGCATCGGGGCCTTGTTCTAACCCCCCATGTGAGACCCATGAGACCGGTACCACCAACACCGCAACCACCACCATGGCATCGGGGCCTTGTTCTAACCCCCCATGTGAGACCCATGAAACTGGCACCACCAACACGGTGACAACCACCGCATCCCGGCTGTGCTCCAACCCCCCTTGTGAAACACATGAGACCGGCACCACCAACACCGCAACCACCACCATGGCATCGGGGCCTTGTTCTAACCCCCCCTGCGAGACCCATGAAACTGGCACCACCAACACGGTGACAACCACCGCGTCCCGGCTGTGTTCTAACCCCCCATGTGAGACCCATGAGACCGGCACCACTAACACCACCACCACCACCATGGCATCGGGGCCCTGCTCCACCCCCCCCTGCCAGGTGCCAGCCACCGGCACCACCGACACCACCACCGTGGCCACCGCGTCACAGCCATGTGAGAGCCGCACCGGTGGCACCGGCACCACCACCGGCACCAGCACCGGCACCGGTCCCGGCTCCCCCCCCCCCAGCACCACCACAGTGCCAGGGACTGTGGCCGAGGGGCCCCCCCCCACCTGCTCCAACCCCCCCTGTGAGACCCACGAGACCGGGACCACCCCCACGGCCACCACGGTCACCGCAGCCATCGGCACCAACCCAGGTGATGGCATCACCATGGGGGGGGGGGGGGGGTGGCACCGTGACCCCAGCTGACCTCTGTGTGTCCCCCCCTCATAGAACCCCCCCCAGCGGCTGCCAATGGACAAGGGGAACCGGAGCCGCCCCCCCCGGGGGAGGGGCCCCCCCCCAGCCCCGGGCCCAGCTCCACGGGGCCCCCCCCACCCAGAGCCGTCACCAACGTCACCGCGGCCACACCGGTGCCAGCGCCTGCCCTGCCGGTGAGGGGCATGGGGGGGGTCATAGGGGATGGTGGGGGGGGCATTAAGGGTTAGGGGGGGTACATTGGGGGTGGGGGGCATTAAGGGCTATGGAGCTCTATGGGGGGGCATTAGGGGCAATGGGGACTCACTGGGGATGGAGGTTGGGGGTCATAGAGCACCATGGGGGGGTCATTGCTGCCTATGGGGCTGGGGGGTCCCCACCCACCCCCTTTAACCTCCTCTTTCCCTCCCCCCCCTTAGAGCATCTCGTCGCTGACGGAGCCCCCCCCGCCCCCCCCGGACCCCCCCGCCCCCCCAGCATCACCCCCCCCCCATCGGCCGCCCCTCCCCCCAGCAGTGGGGACCCCCCCCCCGGCTCCCCTCCCCCCGCCCCAGGCTCACCGGAGCCGTTGGCAGTGGTGGTGCTGCCGGGGGGGGGGGGCTGAGGGTGGTGGGGGGGGTGGGGGAGGGGGGGGGGCTCTGCCCCCGGAGCTGATGGCAGAGCCGCCGGCTCCGGCGCTCGTGGTCACCGGGCTCAGCCCCGAGGAGCTGGCGGTGACGGCAGCGGCTGAGGCTGCGGCAGCCGCGGCCACGGAGGAGGCTCAGGCTCAGGCTCAGGCGCTGGCGATCCAGGCGGTGCTGCAGGCGGCGCAGCAGGCGGTGCTGGGTGAGCCACATAGGGGGGTGGGGGGTATGGGGCTATGGGGGCTATGGGGGGCAATGGGGGCTATGGGGGTATGGGGGGGCTGGGGGGCAATGGGGATCCAGGCGGTGCTGCAGGCGGCGCAGCAGGCGGTGCTGGGTGAGCCACATAGGGGGTATGGGGGTATGGGGATATGGGGGTGCTATGGGGCTCTATGGGGGGCAATGGGGGTGTGGGGGGGCTGGGGGGCAGTAGGGATATGGGGGTGCTATGGAGGGCAATGGGGATCCAGGCGGTGCTGCAGGCGGCGCAGCAGGCGGTGCTGGGTGAGCCCCATAGGGGGGTATGGGGGTGTGGGGGTACAGGGGTGCTATGGGGGCTATGGGGGGTAATGGGGATCCAGGCGGCGCAGCAGGCGGTGCTGGATGAGCCCCATAGGGGGGTATGGGGGCAATGGGGGACTATGGGGGCTATGGGGGGCAGTGGGGATACAGGGATTCTATGTGGGGCAATGGAGGTACAGGGATGCTATGGGGATACAGGGATGCTATGAAAGGCAATTGGGATACAGGGATGCTATGGAGAGCAATGGGGGTACAGGGATTCTATGGGGGCAATGACAGTGCTATGGGGATAGGGGGGTGCTATGGGGGTACGGGGATGCTATGTGGGACAATGGAGGTACAAGGATGCTATGGGGGCAATGGGGGTACAGGGATGCTATGGAGGGCAGTGGGGGTACAGGGATGCTATGGAGGGCAGTGGGGGTACATGGATGCTATGGGGGCAATGGGGATACAGGGATGCTATGGAGGGCAGTGGGGATACAGGGATGCTATGGAGGGCAGTGGGGATACAGGGATGCTATGGAGGGCAGTGGGGATACAGGGTTGCTATGGAGGGCAGTGGGGGTACAGGGATGCTATGGAGGGCAGTGGGGGTACAGGGATGCTATGGGGGCAGTGGGGATACAGGGATGCTATGGAGGGCAGTGGGGGTACAGGGATGCTATGGAGGGCAGTGGGGATACAGGGATGCTATGGAGGGCAGTGGGGGTACAGGGATGCTATGGAGGGCAGTGGGGATACAGGGATGCTATGGAGGGCAGTGGGGGTACAGGGTTGCTATGGCAATACAGGGATGCTATGGGGATACAGGGATGCTGTTGGGCTCCATGTATCTTATATCCTGTATCTTATATCCCATACCCTATATCCCCCCCTCCCCCCCCCCAGGCGCAGCAGAGCCCCTGGAGAGCAGCACCGAGTCCGGGGGGGCCCCCCCCGATCTGGGGGTGGGGGAGGGGCAGGGGGGGCCCCTCCCCCTGGTGCTGACGCAGCAGGAGCTGGCGGCTCTGGTGCAGCAGCAGCAGTTGGAGCCCCCCCCCCCCGGCCCCTCCCCCGCCCCCCCCGCCCCTCCCCCCCTGCCCACCGAGCCCCTGGCTCCTGCTGACAGCCTCAATGACCCCCCCCCCACCGACACCAATGGGCTCGGGGAGGTGGCGGCTGGAGGAGCCACCGGAGACGGTGAGTGCCCATTGACTTACATTGGAGCCCATTGAACCCCATTGAGATCCATTGAACCCCATTGAGATCCATTGAACCCCATTGAGTTCCATTGAGAACCATTGAGGGCCATTGAACCCCATTGAGGGCCATTGAACCCCATTGAGAACCGTTGAGGGCCATTGAGCACACATTGACTTCCATTGAGTGCCATTGAACCCCATTGAGAACCATTGGACCCCATTGAGTTCCATTGAGAACCATTGAGGGCCATTGAACCCCATTGAGCCCCATTGACTTCCATTGACCTCCATTGAGCGTCCATTGACTTCCATTGAGTTTCATTGAGAACTATTGAGTGTTATTGAGCGCCCATTGAACCCATTGAGCGCCATTGAGTTCCATTGAGAACCATTGAACCCCATTGAGAACCATTGAACCCCATTGAGAACCATTGACTTCCATTGAACCCCGTTGAGTTCCATTGAACCCCATTGAGCCCCATTGAGTTCCATTGACTTCCATTGAACTCCATTGAGCGTCCATTGACTTCCATTGAGTTTCATTGAGAACTATTGAGTTCCATTGAGAACCATTGAGTGTTATTGAGCGCCCATTGAACCCATTGAGCGCCATTGAGTTTCATTGAGAACTATTGAGTTCCATTGAGAACCATTGAGTGTTATTGAGCGCCCATTGAACCCATTGAGCGCCATTGAGTTCCATTGAGAACCATTGAACCCCATTGAGAACCATTGAACCCCATTGAGAACCATTGACTTTCATTGAACCCCGTTGAGTTCCATTGAACCCCATTGAGCCCCATTGAGTTTCATTGAGAACTATTGAGTGTTATTGAGCGCCCATTGAACCCATTGAGCGCCATTGAGTTCCATTGAGAACCATTAAACCCCATTGAGAACCATTGAACCCCATTGAGAACCATTGACTTTCATTGAACCCCGTTGAGTTCCATTGAGCCCCATTGAGTTCCATTGAGCCCCATTGGCTCCCATTGACCCCCATTGATCCCCATTAACCCCCATTGCCCCTCCCACAGGCCTGTCTGCCCCCAGCTCCTTCGTGCCCCCCCCACCCGCGGTTGGCACCAGCCCAGCCAAGCTTCAAGCGGCCGCGGCCCTGGCGGAGGTGGCCAATGGCATCGAGAGCGGCCCCGCGGTGAGGGTCACCGGGGGGTCACCGGGGGGTCACCGGGGGGTCACTGTGGGGTGGTTGTGGGGTCACCGTGGGGGCACCGTGGGGTCACCATGGGGCAGTTGTGGGTCTCTATGGGGTGGTTGTGGGTCTCTCTCTATGGGTCTCTATGGGTCCCTATGGGTCTCTATGTGTCTCTATGTGTCTCTATGGGTCCCTATGTGTCTCTATGGGTCTCTATGTGTCTCTATGGGTCTCTATGTGTCTCTATGGGTCCCTATGGGTCTCTATGTGTCTCTATGGGTCTCTATGTGTCTCTATGTGTCTCTATGGGTCCCTATGTGTCTCTATGGGTCCCTATGTGTCTCTATGGGTCTCTATGTGTCTCTATGGGTCCCTATGGGTCTCTATGGGTCCCTATGGGTCCCTGTGGGTCACTGTGTGTCTCTGTGGGGCAGAAGCCGGAGCCGCCCCCCAAGACGCTGCTCAAGAAGGAGAACCAATGGTTCGATGTGGGAGTCATCAAAGGCACATCCATGATGGTGACTCACTACTTCCTGCCGGCCGAGGACGCGCCACCCACCGACGTGCGTGTACCTGCTCGCTATGGGGCTCGCTATGGGGCTGGGGGTCACTATGGGGCTGGGGGTCCGTATGGGGGTCACTATGGGGCTGGGGGTCACTGTGGGGCTGGGGGTCCCTATGGGGCTGGGGGTCCCTATGGGGCTGGGGGTCACTATGGGGCTGGGGGTCACTGTGGGGCTGGGGGTCACTGTGGGGCTGGGGGTCATTGTGGGGCTGGGGGTCACTGTGGGGCTGGGGGTCACTGTGGGGCTGGGGGTCGCTATGGGGCTGGGGGTCACTGTGGGGCTGGGGGTCACTGTGGGGCTGGGGGTCACTATGGGGCTGGGGGTCACTATGGGGCTGGGGGTCACTGTGGGGCTGGGGGTCCATGGGGGGGTCACTGGGGGTCCCTATGGGGCTGTGGGTCCGTATGGGGGTCACTGGGGGTCCCTGGGGGTGTCCCTGGGGGGGTCCTTGGGGGGGTCCCTGGGGAGGCTGTGGGTCCGTATGGGTCTCTATGTGTCCCTATGTATCCCTATGGGTCTCTATGTGTCCCTATGGGTCTCTATGGGTCTCTGTGGGCCCCACATCTCTGCCCTGCCCCCAGGACGATGCTGGGGGGGTCCCAGACCATTCTCAGCTGCGGCGCCAGGAGCTGCAGCCTGGAACCGCCTACAAGTTCCGCGTGGCCGGAGTCAACGCGTGCGGCCGCGGAGCCTTCTCGGAGCTGGCGGCCTTCAAAACCTGCCTGCCAGGGTACCCGGGAGCGCCGTGCGCCATCCGCATCAGCAAGGTACTGACTGCCCCATAGCCTGACCCATAGCACTGACCCATAGCCTGACCCATAGCACTGACCCATAGCCTGCCCCATAGCACTGACTGCCCCATAGCCTGCCCCATAGCACTGACCCATAGCACTGACCCATAGCACTGACCCACAGCCTGCCCCATAGCCTGACCCATAGCACTGACCCACAGCCTGACCCATAGCACTGACCCATAGCACTGACCCACAGCCTGCCCCATAGCCTGCCCCATAGCACTGACCCACAGCCTGCCCCATAGCCTGCCCCATAGCCTGACCCATAGCACTGCCCCATAGCACTGCCCCATAGCACTGACCCATAGCACTGACCCACAGCCTGACCCATAGCCTGCCCCATAGCACTGACTGCCCCATAGCACTGACCCATAGCACTGACCCATAGCACACACACACACCTGCCTGCCGGGGTACCCGGGAGCCCCCTGCGCCATCCGCATCAGCAAGGTACTGACTGACCCATAGCACTGACCCACAGCCTGACCCATAGCACTGACCCATAGCACTGACCCATAGCACTGACCCATAGCACACACACACACCTGCCTGCCGGGGTACCCGTGTGCCCCCTGCACCATCCGCATCAGCAAGGTACTGACCCACGGACTGCCCCATAGCACTGACCCATAGCCTGCCCTATAGCACTGCCCCATAGCCCTGCCCCATAGCATCACCTATAGCCCTGCCCCATAGCCTGCCCCATAGCATCACCCCTAGCCCTGCCCCACAGCCTCCACCCCCACTCACACGTCCCCCCCCCACAGAGCCCGGACGGGGCACACCTGACCTGGGAGCCTCCATCAGTGACCTCCGGCCGCATCCTGGAGTACTCAGTGTATTTGGCCATCGCCGGCGGTGGGGCCGAGCCCAGGGGGGGCTCTGGGGCCGCGGGGGGGGGGGGGGGGGGGCCCAGCCCCACTCGCCTTCATGCGGGTCTATTGTGGGCCCAGCCCCTCGTGCCTGGTCCCTGCCGGCAGCTTGGCCACGGCTCACATCGACCACAGCACCAAACCTGCCATCATCTTCCGCATCGCCGCGCGCAACGACAAAGGCTACGGCCCCGCCACGCAGGTGCGGTGGCTGCAGGGTGAGTGCACATGGGGTCCTATGGGGCTGACCCACACATGGGGTCCTATGGGGCTGACCCACACATGGGGGTCCTATGGGGCTGACCCACACATGGGGTCCTATGGGGCTGACCCACACATGGGGTCCTATGGGGCTGACCCACACATGGGGTTCTATGGGGCTACGGCCCCGCCACGCAGGTGCGGTGGCTGCAGGGTGAGTGCCCCACACATGGGGTTCTATGGGGCTGACCCACACATGGGGTTCTATGGGGCTGACCCACACATGGGGTCCTATGGGGCTACGGCCCCGCCACGCAGGTGCGGTGGCTGCAGGGTGAGTGCCCCACACATGGGGTTCTATGGGGCTGACCCACACATGGGGTCCTATGGGGCTGACCCACACATGGGGGTTCTATGGGGCTGACCCACACATGGGGTTCTATGGGGCTGCCCCACACATGGGGTTCTATGGGGCTGACCCACACATGGGGTCCTATGGGGCTGACCCACACATGGGGTCCTATGGGGCTGACCCACACATGGGGTCCTATGGGGCTGACCCACACATGTGGGGCTGGGCTCTGCTGTGGGTTCTATGGGGCTACGGGCCCGCCACACAGGTGCGGTGGCTGCAGGGTGAGTGCACATGGGGTCCTATGGGGCTGACCCACACATGGGGTTCTATGGGGCTGACCCACACATGGGGTTCTGTGGGGCTGCCCCACACATGGGGTTCTATGGGGCTGCCCCACACATGGGGTCCTATGGGGTTGACCCACACATGGGGTCCTGTGGGGCTGACCCACACGTGTGGGGCTGGGTTCTGCTGTGGGTTCTATGGGGCTACGGCCCCGCCACGCAGGTGCGGTGGCTGCAGGGTGAGTGCTGCTGCCCCACACATGGGGTCCTATGGGGCTGACCCACACATGGGGTTCTATGGGGCTGCCCCACACATGGGGTCCTATGGGGCTGACCCACACATGGGGTCCTATGGGGCTGACCCACACATGTGGGGCTGGGCTCTGCTGTGGGTTCTATGGGGCTACGGGCCCGCCACGCAGGTGCGGTGGCTGCAGGGTGAGTGCCCCACACATGGGGGTCCTATGGGGCTGACCCACACATGGAGTCCTATGGGGCTGACCCACACATGGGGTTCTATGGGGCTGACCCACACATGGGGTCCTATGGGGCTGACCCACACATGGGGTTCTATGGGGCTGACCCACACATGGGGTCCTATGGGGCTGACCCACACATGGGGTCCTATGGGGCTGACCCACACATGGGGTTCTATGGGGCTGACCCACACATGGGGGTCCTATGGGGCTGACTCACACATGTGGGGCTGTGCTCTGCTGTGCGTTCTATGGGGCTACGGCCCCGCCACACAGGTGCGGTGGCTGCAGGGTGAGTGCACATGGGGTCCTATGGGGCTGACCCACACATGGGGGTTCTATGGGGCTGACCCACACATGGGGGTTCTATGGGGCTGCCGCACACATGGGGTCCTATGGGGCTGACCCACACATGGGGTTCTATGGGGCTGCCCCACACATGGGGTCCTATGGGGCTGCCCCACACTTGGGGTCCCATGGGGCTACGGCCCGGCCACGCAGGTGGGTGATGGGGCTGACCCACACGTGTGGGGCTGGGCTCTGGTGCAGGTCCTATAGGGCTATGGGCCTGCCATGCAGGTGGGTGATGAGACCCTATGGGGCTGGGTGCAGGGGTTGGGAGCATCACCACTGGGTGCCATTAAGGACATGGCCTCAACTTGTGGGGCTGCAGCTCTTGCTGTGATGGGACTTGTGGGGCTGCCCCACAGGTGAGGGTCCCATTGAGGGTGTGGGGCGGGAGGTGCCCCCCCCATCACCCCCCACCTCTGCCCCATAGAGTCCAGCAAGGACGGAGCCGGGGCCAAACCCGCCAGCAAGCGCCCGCTGTCTTCCCCCGACCTGTGAGTGGGGCTGGGGGGATCTATGGGGCTGGGAGAGAATCTATGGGGCTGAGAGGAATCTATGGGGCTGGGGGGATCTATGGGACTGAGGGGATATCTATGGGGCTGAGGGGATATCTATGGGGCTGAGGGGGATCTATGGGACTGGGAGAGAATCTGTGGGGCTGGGGGGGATCTGGGTGGGGCTGAGAGGAATCTATGGGGCTGGGGGGATCTATGGGACTGAGGGGAAATCTATGGGGCTGGGGGGGATCTACGGGGCTGGGAGAGAATCTATGGGGCTGGGGGGGATCTGTGGGGCTGGGAGGGACCTATGGGGCTGAGGGGGTGCAAGGGGGTGTCTCTGGGGCTGGCTCAGGGCACTGGGGGTCTTGCTGTGGGGCAGGAGGAATGGGCCTGGGCAAGCCCATGGGGTGTGTGTGGGGCTGGGCTATGGGGCAGCCGCCCCACGGCTATCGCTATGGGGCAGCCCCACATCTCCCCCCCTGCCCCCCCAGGAAATCCGCTCCAAAGAAGCCGAAGGCCGAAGGGCAGTGAAGGACCCCGAGGGCTCCTGCCCCATAGCGGGGGGGGGGGGGGGGGGGGGCCCGGAGGCCGCAGTGGGGCAGGAGGGGGGAGGGGCGGGGGGGGGGTTTTTTACCTGTTGCAGTTGCTGGATGAATTTTGTACTCGCTGCCCCTCCCCCCCCCCCGGCCCCCCCTGTACAGACCCCCCGGGGGCCGCTATGGGGCAGCCATGGGGCGCTATGGGGCAGCCATGGGGCGCTATGGGGCAGCCCAGCCCCCTCCCCCCACCCCCCCCCGTGTATTATAGTGTATTGGGGGCCCCTCCCCCCCCCGTGACTGTCGTTTTTGTGCTATTTTGAGAATTAAAAGACATTTTTTTGGAGAAAATAAAGGGGGAGTTCGGTTGGGGGGGGGAGGGGGGGGGGAGGGGTACGGGAGGGGGGAGGGGCACGGGGGGGGAGGGGCACGGGGGGGGAGGGGCAACGGGAGGGGGGAGGGGCACGGGAGGGGGGAGGGGCACGGGGGGGGGGAGGGGCACGGGAGGGGGGAGGGGCACGGGGGGGGGAGGGGCACGGGAGGGGGGAGGGGCGCGGGGGGGGAGGGGCACGGGAGGGGGGAGGGGCACGGGGGGGGTCAATGCAGGGCTCGTGAATGGGAACCTTTATTGGGGGGTCAAACGAGGTCACGCCCCCCATGGGAACAGGCCCGGGGGGGGCCATGGGGGGGTTGGGGGGCAGGGATGGGTTGGGGGGCAGGGGGTGGTTGTGGGGCAGGGGGTGGTTGGGGGTCGGGGGGGGTTGGGGGTCGGGGGGGGGGGTTGGGGGGCAGGGATGGGTTGGGGGGCAGGGGGGGCTCAGTCTGGGGGGGCAGGGCAGGGTCTGTGCCTGCTGTGTGGGGCAGGGATGGGTTGTGGGTTGGGGGGGCCGAAGGTGGTTGTGGGGCAGGGGGTGGTTGGGGGTCGGGGGGGGGTTATGGGGCAGGGAGGGGTTATGGGGCAGGAGGTGGTTGGGGGGCAGGGGGGGTTATGGGTCAGGGGGGGTCAGTCTGGGGGGGCTCGGCAGGGTCTGTGCCTGCCGTGTGGGGCACGGGAGGGCCCAGGCCTGGGCTCGGGGCTGGGGGTCGGCCCCGGGGTCAGTTGTGGGTCACACGGGGGGTCCTCGGCCCCAACCTCCGTGTCCAGCCCATAGAGCTCCAGCAGCTGCAGCTCCAGGTCCTCCAGCTCAGCCTGAGCCAGCCCAGGGCTCAGCACCTGGGGGGGGGAGACCCAGTAACACCCACAGCACCCACAGCACCCACAGCACCCAACCCCCCACCCACAGCACCCATCCCCCCACCCACAGCACCCACAGCACCCATCCCCCCACCCACAGCACCCAACCCCCCACCCACAGCACCCATCCCCCCACCCACAGCACCCACAGCACCCATCCCCCCACCCACAGCACCCAACCCCCCACCCACAGCACCCACAGCACCCATCCCCCCACCCACAGCACCCATCCCCCCACCCACAGCACCCAACCCCCCACCCACAGCACCCAACCCACAGCACCCAACCCCCCACCCACAGCACCCACAGCACCCAACCCCCCACCCCCAGCACCCATCCCCCCACCCACAGCACCCATCCCCCACCCACAGCACCCAACCCCCACCCACAGCACCCAACCCCCACCCACAGCACCCATCCCCCCACCCACAGCACCCACAGCACCCATCCCCCCACCCACAGCACCCATCCCCCCACCCACAGCACCCAACCCCCCCACCCACAGCACCCATCCCCCCACCCACAGCACCCAACCCCCCCCCCACAGCACCCAACCCCCACCCACAGCACCCAACCCCCCACCCACAGCACCCACAGCACCCACAGCACCCACAGCACCCACAGCACCCAACCCCCCACCCACAGCACCCATCCCCCCCCCAACCCCCCCAGTACCCACCCACCATCACCCCATCTCCCCAGCACCCATCCCCCCCCCAGCACCCAACCCCCCCCCCCCAGCACCCCTCCCCCCCCCGCACCCACCCCCCCCCCAGCACCCAACCCCCACCCACAGCACCCATCCCCCCCCCAAACCCCCCAGTACCCACCCACCATCACCCCATCCCCCCAGCACCCATCCCCCCCCCGCACCCACCCCCCCCAGCACCCAACCCCCCACCCACAGCACCCATCCCCCCATCCCCCCCCCAACCCCCCCAGTACCCACCCACCATCACCCCATCCCCCCAGCACCCATCCCCCCCCCAGCACCCAACCGCCCCCGTGCCCATCCCCCCCAACCCCCCATCCCCCCCTGCACCCATTGTCCCCATGCCCCCTCCCCCCCATCCCCCCCCAGCACCCCCATTCCCCCCCACCCCCCATCCCTCCCCCCCATCCCCCCCCAGCACCCCATTCCCCCCCCCCCCCCCATCCCTCCCCCCCATCCCCCCCCCCCCCGTACCTGCCACCACCTGGGGGGTGCTCCGGGGGGTGCCCCACACCCGCACAGCTCCATAGCCAGGTGCAGAGCTGCAGCCGCCACGTGCTGGGGGGGGCTCCTGAGCCCCAGCCCCCCCGCGGCCCCATCCCGCAGCAGGGCCCAGGCCACGGCCGGAGCCCCCCCCCGGCCCCCCCGCGCCCACTGCCCTAGAGCCAGTGAGAACTGAGCCAGGTACTGGGGGGGGGGGAGAGGGGGGGTCAGGGGGGGACACACAGCCCCGGGGGGGGGGGGCTGTGGGACCCAGGGGTGTCAATGGGGGTCAGTGGGTGTCAGTGTGTCCCATGGGTGTCAATGGGTGTCAATGGGTGTCAGTGTGTCCCATGGGTGTCAAAGGGTGTCAATGGGTGTCAGTCTGTCCCACAGGTGTCAATGGGTATCAATGGGTGTCAATGGGAGTCAATGGGTGTCAATGTGTCCCAATGGATGTCAATGGGTGTCAATGGGTGTCAATGTGTCCCATGGGTGTCAATGGGTGTCAGTGTGTCCCAATGGATGTCAATGGGAGTCAATGGGTGTCACCCTCACCTTGTGCTCCTGTGCCAGGGGCAGTCGGAACCGCAGCACCCACAGCTCACACTGCATGAGGCTGTCCCATGGGTGTCAATGGGTGTCAGTGTGTCCCATAGGTGTCAATGGGTGTCAGTCTGTCCCACAGGTGTCAATGGGTATCAATGGGTGTCAATGGGAGTCAATGGGTGTCAGTGTGTCCCATGGGTGTCAATGGATGTCAATGGGTGTCAATGGGAGTCAATGGATGTCAATGGGAGTCAATGGGAGTCAATGGGTGTCACCCTCACCTTGTGTTCCTGTGCCAGGGGCAGTCGGAAGCGCAGCACCCGCAGCACCCACAGCTCACACTGCATGAGGCTGTCCCATGGGTATCAATGGGTGTCAATGGGAGTCAATGGGTGTCAGTGTGTCCCATGGGTGTAAATGGATGTCAATGGATGTCAATGGGTGTCAATGGGTGTCAATGGATGTCAATGGGAGTCAATGGGAGTCAATGGGTGTCACCCTCACCTTGTGTTCCTGTGCCAGGGGCAGTCGGAACCGCAGCACCCGCAGCACCCACAGCTCACACTGCATGAGACTGTCCCGCAGGGCCCAGAACTCTGCATCCAGAGCCAGGGGGGGCACCCCAGGGTGCAGGCACCTGGGGGGGGGCAGAGGATCCCATTGGGTCCAATGGGGTGGGGGTTGGACACTCCCATTGGGACCAATGGGGGGGGAGCTCAAAGGTTCCCATTGGGTGCTATGGGGGGGTCGGACGCTCCCATTGATTCCCATGGGGGAGCTCAGACGCTCCCATTGGCTGCCATGGGGAGCTCAGACGCCCCCATTGGCTGCCATGGGGGGGTCGGACGCTCCCATTGGCTGCCATGGAGGAGCTCAGACGCTCCCATTGGCTGCCATGGGGGGGATCGGACGCTCCCATTGGCTGCCATGGGGGGATCGGACGCTCCCATTGGCTGCCCGGGGGGGGATCGGACGCTCCCATTGGCTGCCATGGGGGGGTCGGACGCTCCCATTGGCTGCCATGGGGGAGCTCAGACGCTCCCATTGGCTGCCATGGGGGGGATCGGACGCTCCCATTGGCTGCCATGGGGGGGATCGGACGCTCCCATTGGCTGCCATGGGGGGGATCGGACGCTCCCATTGGCTGCCATGGGGGGATCGGACGCTCCCATTGGCTGCCCGGGGGGGGATCGGACGCTCCCATTGGCTGCCATGGGGGGGTCGGACGCTCCCATTGGCTGCCATGGGGGAGCTCAGACGCTCCCATTGGCTGCCATGGGGGGGATCGGACGCTCCCATTGGCTGCCATGGGGGGGATCGGACGCTCCCATTGGCTGCCATGGGGGAGCTCAGACGCTCCCATTGGCTGCCATGGGGGAGCTCAGACGCTCCCATTGGCTGCCATGGAGGAGCTCAGACGCTCCCATTGGCTGCCATGGGGGGGTCGGACGCTCCCATTGGCTGCCATGGGGGGGTCGGACGCTCCCATTGGCTGCCATGGGGGAGCTCAGACGCTCCCATTGGCTGCCATGGGGGGGTCGGACGCTCCCATTGGCTGCCATGGGGGAGCTCAGACGCTCCCATTGGCTGCCATGGGGGAGCTCAGACGCTCCCATTGGCTGCCATGGGGGGGTCGGACGCTCCCATTGGCTGCCATGGGGGGGATCGGACGCTCCCATTGGCTGCCATGGGGGGGTCGGACGCTCCCATTGGCTGCCATGGAGGAGCTCAGACGCTCCCATTGGCTGCCATGGGGGAGCTCAGACGCTCCCATTGGCTGCCATGGGGGAGCTCAGACGCTCCCATTGGCTGCCATGGGGGGGTCGGACGCTCCCATTGGCTGCCATGGGGGAGCTCAGACGCTCCCATTGGCTGCCATGGAGGAGCTCAGACGCTCCCATTGGCTGCCATGGGGGGGTCGGACGCTCCCATTGGCTGCCATGGGGGGGTCGGACGCTCCCATTGGCTGCCATGGGGGAGCTCAGACGCTCCCATTGGCTGCCATGGAGGAGCTCAGACGCTCCCATTGGCTGCCATGGGGGGGTCGGACGCTCCCATTGGCTGCCATGGGGGGGTCGGACGCTCCCATTGGCTGCCATGGGGGAGCTCAGACGCTCCCATTGGCTGCCATGGAGGAGCTCAGACGCTCCCATTGGCTGCCATGGGGGGGTCGGACGCTCCCATTGGCTGCCATGAGGGGGTCGGACGCTCCCATTGGCTGCCCGGGGGGGGGTCCCCGGTACCTGTGTGTGACGTTGAGCAGGTCACGTGTCCGCAGCGGGGTCCCCTCGGCCTTGGCCGCGAGCGCGATGGCGGCGGCGGCCACGAGGTGGGGGTCGTGGCGCCTGCGCATGCGCAGAGCGCGGCAGCAGCGGTGGAAGGCGGAGCAGGCGGTGCACACAGCGACGGAGCCGAGACCCAGCTTGACCCCTGCGGCCCCGCCCACCGGGGTCAGGCCCCGCCCACACCCGGGACAGGCCCCGCCCCCCGGCCACACCCCCCAGCGTAGACCACGCCCTCCTCCCTTACCCTCCGCTCCCACAGGCTCCGCCCTCTCCATAAGGCCACGCCCTCTTTAGACTCCGCCCCCTCCCCCTGACCCCACCTCTCAGGCCCCGCCCCCAGCACAGACCACGCCCTCCTCTCCCACAGGCTCCGCCCCGTCCGCAAGGTCTCCGCCCACCCCTCCTCCTTGGCCCCGCCCCCTCCCCAGACCCCGCCCCCTCCCTCAGGCCCCGCCCCCTCCCCAGGCCCCGCCCCCTCCCTCAGGCCCCGCCCCCTCACCAGGCCCCGCCCCCTCCCTCAGGCCCCGCCCCCTCCCTCAGGCCCCGCCCCCTCACCGGCCTCCATGATGAACCGCGCCACTCGGAACCGAGCGCGAGCGTCCGGCCCCGCCCCGTCCATGGCGGCCTGTGGGCGTGGTCAGTGACGTCACAGCGTCACCCCCGTGACGTCACAGCGCGACGGCGCCGCCGCGCGTAACGTCACGGACAGCGGAAGCGACGTCATTTCACTCCCCACGTGACGTGCCCAAGACCCCGCCCCTTCTCTCTCCCCGCGCCCTCCGTGGTGACGTCACCACGTTCCCTCCCTCCCCCCGTGACGTCACCGCGCTCCCGGCCCCGCCCCTCACCGGCGGCGGCCGCAGGGAAGCGGCAGTGGCGGCGCCCGGTGCGTCCGGGCACTTCCGGGGGCGGAGCCTCCCTCTGCGCAGCCGCAGAGCTTCTGCTCGCTCCCATTGGCTCACGCAGGGAGGCGGGGCCTCGGCGCGGCCGCTCCACCAATCGCGATGCGCGATGCGAGGCGGGAAGCGTCGCCATTGGCCAGCACCACAGCGAGGGGGCGGGCGGGACCCTGAGGCGGCGACCAATCAGCGTGAGAGGCGCGAAATGGCGGCTGAGGCGGCGGAGGAGCTGGTGGCGCGGCTGAGGGTGAGGGGGGAACCGGAACCGGGAGGGGACCGGAACTTCCGGTGTGGCCGGTACATCCGGTACATCCGGTACATCCGGTACAACCGGTACATCCGGTACAGCCGGTACATCCGGTACAGCCGGTACATCCGGTACATCCGGTACATCCGGTACATCCGGTACAGCCGGTACATCCGGTACAACCGGTACATCCGGTACATCCGGTACAGCCGGTACAGCCGGTACATCCGGTACAGCCGGTACATCCGGTACAACCGGTACATCCGGTACATCCGGTACATCCGGTACAGCCGGTACAGCCGGTACATCCGGTACAGCCGGTACAGCCGGTACATCCGGTACAGCCGGTACAACCGGTACATCCGGTACATCCGGTACAGCCGGTACAGCCGGTACATCCGGTACAGCCGGTACAACCGGTACATCCGGTACAGCCGGTACTTCCGGTGCGGCCGGTACAACCGGTACATCCGGTACAGCCGGTACATCCGGTACAGCCGGTACAGCCGGTACAACCGGTACACCCGGTACAGCCGGTACAACCGGTACATCCGGTACATCCGGTACATCCGGTGCGGCCGGTACAACCGGTACTTCCGGTGCGGCCGGTACATCCGGTACATCCGGTACAACCGGTATACCCGGTACATCGGTACAGCCATTACAACCGGTATCTCCGGTACATCCGGTACATCCGATACAACCGGTACAGCCGGTACAGCCGGTACAGCCGGTACATCCGGTACATCCGATACAACCGGTACAGCCGGTACAGCCGGTACATCCGGTACATCCGATACAACCGGTACATCCGGTACAGCCGGTACAACCGGTACATCCGGTACAGCCGGTACATCCGGTACATCCGGTACAACCATTACAGACGGTACAACCGGTACATCCGGTACATCGGTACATCCGGTACATCCGGTACATCCGGTACATCCGGTACACCCGGTACATCCGGTACAACCATTACAGACGGTACAACCGGTACACCCGGTACAACCATTATAACCGGTACATCCGGTACACCCGTTACAACCGGTCCCTGCCCCCCCAGGCCCTGCCCCGGCCGCCCCCCGGTCTGGAGGCTCCGCTGGATCCCGGGGCCGCCCTCAGGCTCCTGTGCACCCCCTCGGGGCCAAGGCTGGCGCTGCTCGAGTGGCTCTGCTGCCGGTAACGGGGATGGGGGGGGGGGGGGGGGGGGGGAGCGGGGCTGGTGGGGCCGGTACCGGGTCCGTGTGTCCGGTACCGGGGGTCGGGTCCGTGTGTCCGGTACCGGGTCCGTGTGTCCGGTACCGGGATCCGGGTCCGTGTGTCCGTGTCCGTGTGTCCGGTACCAGGGGTCGGGGTCCGTGTGTCCGGTATCGGGTCCGTGTGTCCGGTACCGGAGCTCGGGTCCATGTGTCCGGTACCGTGTCCGTGTGTCCGCTACCGGGGGTCGGGTCCGTGTGTCCGGTACCGGGTTCAGGTCCGTGTGTCCGGTACCGGGATCCGGGTCCGTGTGTCCGGTACCGGGTCCGTGTGTCCGGTACCGGGATCCGGGTCCGTGTGTCCGGTACCGGGGGTCGGGTCCGTGTGTCCGGTACTGGGTCCGTGTGTCCGGTACCGGGTTCAGGTCCGTGTGTCCGGTACCGGGGTCGGGTCCGTGTGTCCGGGATCCGGGTCCGTGTGTCCGGTACCGGGGTCAGGGTCCGTGTGTCCGTGTCCGTGTGTCCGGTACCGGGGGTCTGGTCCGTGTGTCCAGTACTGGGTCCGTGTGTCCGGTACCGGGTTTGGGTCCGTGTGTCCGGTACCGGGGTCGGGTCCGTGTGTCCGGTACCGGGATCCGGGTCCGTGTATCCGGTACCGGGTCCGTGTGTCCGGTACCGGGGTCCCCACTGACCCCCTCCCCCCCCAGCCTCAACCCCCCCCTCGCCAAGCGGCTGAAGGAGCTTCGGGATGGGCCTGAGGAAGCGAGAATGAGAGGTGGGAACAACCGGACCCCTCCCCATTGAACCCCCATTGACCCCCCATTGACCCCCCATTGACCCCCCATATCCCCCCATTGACCCCCCATTGACCCCCCATTGATCCCCCATTGAACCCCCATATCCCCCCATTGATCCCTCTGCCCCCCACTGCCCCCCCCATTGAACCCCCATATCCCCCCATTGATCCCTCTGCCCCCCATTGATCCCCCATAGAACCCCCCCAAACCTCCCCCATTGCCCCCCCCCATTGATCCCCCATTGATCCCCCTCCATTGAACCCCCATATCCCCCCATTGATCCCTACGGCCCCCCCATTGCCGCCCCCAAACCTCCCCCATTTACCCCCTTATTGAACCCCCATATCTCCCCATTGATCCCTCTGCCCCCCATTGATCCCCCATTGAACCTCCATATCTCCCCATTGATCCCTCTGCCCCCACTGCCCCCCCCATTGAACCTCCATATCCCCCCATTGATCCCTCTGCCCCCCATTGATCCCCCATAGAACCCCATATCCCCCCATTGATCCCTCTGCCCCCCACTGCCCCCCCCATTGACCCCCCCCATTGATCCCCCCATTGACCCCCCATTGAACCCCCATATCCCCCCATTGATCCCCCATTGACCCACCCCATTGACCCCCCATTGACCCCCCATGGACCCCCCATTGATCCCCCATAGAACCCCATATCTCCCCATTGATCCCTCTGCCCCCCATTGCCCCCCCCATTGAACCCCCATTGACCCCCCATTGATCCCTCTGCCCCCCACTGCCCCCCCCATTGAACCCCCATATCCCCCCATTGATCCCCCATTGAACCCCCATTGATCCCCCATTGACCCCCCATTGATCCCCCATAGAACCCCATATCCCCCCATTGATCCCTCTGCCCCCTATTGATCCCCCATTGAACCCCCATTGATCCCTCTGCCCCCCATTGATCCCCCATTGCCCCCAGAGCTGGCAGTGCTGGCAGAGGAGCTGATGCTGAGCAAGGCTGGGGACCGGGCGCTGGTGGAGGTGGGTGCATGGGGGGGGATGGGGGTGCATGGGGGGTGGGGGGGGGGATGTGTTTTGGGGGGGTCACCCCATTCTCTGTCTGTGACCCCCCCAGGGCACAGCCCCCCCCGAGCAGCAGTTGGTGTTCATCAGGGACCTGCTGGATGCAGCCCCCCCCAAGGAGGAGAAGAGAGGGTGAGGACCCCCCCAAAGTGGGGACCCCTCAAAGTGGGACCCCCCCAAAGTGAGGACCCCCCCAAAGTGAGGACCCCCCCAAAGTGAGGACCCCCCAAAGTGAGGAACCCCCAAAGTGGGACCCCCCAAAGTGGGGACCCCTCAAAGTGAGGACCCCCCAAAGTGAGGATACCCCCAAAGTGGGACCCCCCAAAGTGGGACCCCCCCAAAGTGAGGACCCCCCAAAGTGGGACCCCCCATAGGATCTGGGCCCCCCCCAAGGGCTTGAACCCCAACTCTCCTCCCCCCCCCCAGGATCCTGCTCCAGGTCCGGAGGTTCCTGAAGGAGACCCTGGAGACCCCCGAGGGGAGGGAGGGGCTGAGCCCCCCCCCCCTGACCCCCGGCCCCGAGACCCCCCCCGGGACCCCCCCCGGGACCCCCCCCTGCGGCCGGGGGGGGCTGGAGGAGGAGCTGGGGGAGACCCGGGGGCTGCTGCAGAGGATGGAGGCTGAGGTGAGGGGGGGGGCATGGGGGGGCTGGGGGGGGCATGGGGGGCCCATTGGGGGGGCTGGGGGCACCCATTGGGGTTGCTTATGGGGGGGTTTTGGGGTGCACATAGGGGGTGCCCATTGGGGGTGCCCATGGTGGTCTGGGGGGAACCAATTGGGGTGCCCATGGGGGGTGGCCATTGGGGGTGCCCATGGGGGTCTGGGGGGCACCCATAATGGCTGCCCATTGGGGGGTTTTGGGGTGCCCATGGGGGTCTGGGGGCACCCATTGGGGTTGCTCATTGGGGGGGTTTTGGGGTGCCCATGGGGGTCTGGGGGCACCCATTGGGGTTGCTCATTGGGGGGGTTTTGGGGTGCCCATTGTGGGGGGTTTGGGGGTCCCATTGTGGGCACCTATGGGGGGGTCTGGGGGTGTCCATTGGGGGTGCCCATTTTGGGGGTGTCCATGGGGGGGTCTGACCCCCATTGTCCCACAGAACCCTGAGCTGGGGGGGCCCCCGGGCCCGGCCCCCCCCCTGCTGCCCATTGGACAGGACCTGGCTGCTCTGGCCTCTGCCTTTGTGGGGTCAGGGCTGGGGGTCCTCCAGACCCACATGTGGGGGGCAGCCCCCCCCAAGCTCGCCCCATGCGGCCCCTTGGCCCCCCCCGTGTGCCGGCGCCTGAGGCACCTCCAGCAGGTGGGGGGGCACTAAAGAGGGGGGGTCCTATAGGGGAGGCTTGGGGATACCATGGGCCCTATAGGGGGATGCTTGGGGGGGGGCATGGGTCCCATGGGAGGGTGTTGGGGGGTCCATGGGTCCTATAGGGGAGGGTTGGGGGGGGCTCCTGAGCCCTATGGGTGGGGGTTGGGGGGTACCCTGAACCCCATAGGAGAGCACTGGGGGGGGCTATGGGGGGATACTGGGAGGGGGGGGCATGCGTCCTATAGGGGAGGACTGGGGGGGTTCCTGGGGGTGCCCATGATGGGGTTTGGGGGTGTCCATGGGGGGGTCTGGGGGTGCCCATGGGGGGGTTTGGGGGTGCCCATGGGGGGGTCTGGGGGTGCCCATGGGGGGGTCTGGGGGTGCCCAGGGGGGGGTTTGGGGGTGTCCATGGGGGGGTCTGGGGGTGCCCATGGGGGGGTTTGGGGGTGCCCATGGGGGGGGTCCGGGGGTGCCCATGGGGGGGTCTGGGGGTGCCCATGGGGGGGTTTGGGGGTGCCCATGGGGGGGTCTGGGGGTGCCCATGGGGGGGTTTGGGGGTGTCCATGGGGGGGTCTGGGGGTGCCCATGGGGGGGTTTGGGGGTGTCCATGGGGGGGTTTGGGGGTGCCCATGGGGGGGGTCTGGGGGTGCCCATGGGGGGGTTTGGGGGTGTCCATGGGGGGGTCCGGGGGGGTCCACGAGGGGGTTTTGGGGCTCCTGCCCCCACTTCCACCCCCATTTCCCCCCAGGGCCTGGAGGCCACGACCCTGCTGGGTGACCTGGCCATGGAGGGGGGGGGGCGACCGGCACCATGCGATGGGTAAGGGGGGGCACCCCAATGCATTATGGGGGGGGTCATTAGGGTGCAGGGGGGTCATTGGGGTCTCATGGGGGGGGTTGGGGGTGCGGGGGGGTCATTGGGGTCTCATGGGGGGGGTTGGGGGTGCGGGGGGGTCATTGGGGTCTCATGGGGGGGGGTTGGGGGTGCAGGGGGGTCATTGGGGTGTCATGGGGGGGTCATTGGGGTCTCATGGGGGGTTTGGGGGTGCCGGGGGGGTCATTGGGGTGCTGAGGGCAGGTTTTGGGGTATGGGGGTGTTGGGGTATGGGGGGGTCCATTGGGGTACATGGGGGGGGTGCAGGGGCTCTTATGTGCTGCTCTGTGGGGGTCACTCATGGATGGGGGGTTCCAAGTCTCCATCCCACGGGGGGGGCCCTGTTTCAGTGTGTCCCCCCCCCCCTTTCTCCCCACAGAATCCCATGTGGCTGCCCTACAGAAGCGCTTCAAGGGGTCCCTGCAGGACTGACCCCCCCACCCCCCCCCCCCCCCATTGGTTCAGTCCCTGTCCGGAGAGGCCCATTTGGGGCTGTTCCACTCCCCATTGCGGGGGGGGGGGGTGGTCCCAAGGGCCCCCCCGGACCAATGGCTTCTATTTTAGGCCCGGGGGGGGGCGGGGGGGCCCCGGAGCCGTTTCGGGCCCTATAAGGAAGGAGCAGAGGGGTCGGGGCCGTGTTTACACTGAACCCAGCATGACTCAGCTGGGGGGGGGCACATTCCGGGGGGGGGGGGGGGAGGGGGGGGTGAAGCCTCCCTCTGACGTGTCCAACCCCCCCCCCCCCCCCCCGGATTCCTGCTGGGGTGAGATCATCCTGGTGGAGGCAGCCCCCCCCCCCCCAGGGCCCATAGAGCATCATTGGGGGGGGGCATTTAACCCCCCCCAGGGCCCATAGAGCATCATTGGGGGGGGCATTTAAACCCCCCCAGGGCCCATAGAGCATCATTGGGGGGGGGGCATTTAACCCCCCCCAGAGCCCATAGAGCATCATTGGGGGGGGGCATTTAACTCCCCCAGGGCCCATAGAGCATCATTGGGGGGGGGGTAAATCACCCCCTATGGGTCCAGGGCACACCTGGGTCTGCAGGGGTGTAACACGCGTGTGCAGGCATGGGGCAGGCGTGTTTGCATGTGTGAGGGTAACCACATGTGTGTAACATACATAGAACACGTATGGAACACGTGTGTTCACAGCAGCACAGCCCCCGCACATGTGTGTAACATACATAGAACACGTATGGAACACGTGTGTTCACAGCAGCACAGCCCTCGCACAGGTGTGTAACATACATAGAACACGTATGGAACACGTGTGTTCACAGCGACGTGGCCCCCGCACAGGTGTGTAACATACATAGAACACGTATGGAACACGTGTGTTCACAGCGACGCGGCCCCCGCACAGGTGTGTAACATACATAGAACACGTATGGAACATGCGTGTTCACAGCACCGCGGGCCCCGCACAGGTGTGTAACATACATAGAACACGTATGGAACACGTGTGTTCACAGCAGCACAGCCCCCGCACATGTGTGTAACATACATAGAACACGTATGGAACACGTGTGTTGGCGTTGATGTGTTTGTGTGTAACGGGCACGTGTGGCGCCTCGCACACACATGTAACATGTGTGTTCACTCCTGCACATGTGTGTAACATACATAGAACACGTATGGAACACGTGTGTTGGCGTTGATGTGTTTGTGTGTAACGGGCACGTGTGGCGCCTCGCACACACATGTAACATGTGTGTTCACTCCTGCACATGTGTGTAACATACATAGAACACGTATGGAACATGCGATGCTGGTGCGTTCATGCCCCCCCCGTTAATGCCCCCCCCTTAATGCCCCCCCCTTAATGCCCCCCCAGTGCTATCGGGGCTGGAGCAGCCGCTTCCGGCTCTGCCTCGTTTCCTGCCCCATAGGGTCCTATAGGGCCCCACAGCACCCAAATGGGCCCCCCCTTCCCTAGAGCCCCTATGGGTCTGTTCCCATCCTGGGGGTTTCCCCCCGTTCTGCCCCATAGAGTCCGTATGGGGCCTCCTTGGCCAAAGGGGGGCGCAGAGCCCATGTCCCCTATAGGCACCCTTGCCCCATAGGGGCCCACCAAGGCCCTTTACTGGCCTTGACTGCCCCACATCATCCCTATAGGTCTGTGCACTCCATAGGGCCCATGGAGCCCCTGTTCTGCCCCACTGAGGCCCCCAAGGGCCCCTCTCCTGGTCTATGGGACCCCTTGTAGGCCCCCCCATCCCACAGGGCACCCTATGGGTCCCTGTGCTCCTGCATCCCACTCTACAGGGTCCATGTAATCCCCTCAGCTCTATGGGTCCCTATAAAAGTCCTATGCCCTGTACCCCCCACATCCCACCCTATAGGTCCCTATACCCCCCACATCCCACCCTATGGGTCCCTGTACCCCCCACATCCCACCCTATGGGTCCCTGTACCCCCCCACATCCCACCCTATGGGTCTCTATATCCCACCCTATGGATCCCTGTACCCCCCACATCCCACCCTATAGGTCCCTATACCCCCCACATCCCACCCTATGGGTCCCTATACCCCCCACATCCCACCCTATGGGTCCCTATACCCCCCACATCCCACCCTATGGGTCTCTATATCCCACCCTATGGGTCCCTATACCCCCCACATCCCACCCTATGGGTCTCTATATCCCACCCTATGGGTCCCTATACCCCCCACATCCCACCCTATGGGTTTCTATATCCCACCCTATGGGTCCCTATACCCCCCACATCCCACCCTATGGGTCTCTATATCCCACCCTATGGGTCCCTATACCCCCCACATCCCACCCTATGGGTCTCTATATCCCACCCTATAGGTCCCTATACCCCCCACATCCCACCCTATGGATCCCTATATCCCACCCTATGTATCCCTGTCCCCCCCCCCCCAGCCCCCCCCACGTGCCCCCCCGCCCCTCCCCTCGCCCCTCCCCCCCCCCGGGGGGCGGGGCCTGCGCTCCCCGTTACCAATTAAGGCTCCGCGCGGCGGCTCCGGCCGCTCCCCCCCCCCCAGCACCGGAGCCGAGCGGAGCCCAACGGTGAGAGCCATGGGGGGATAGGGGGTCACTCTATGGGGTCACTGCCTATGGGGTCACTCTATGGGGTCACTCTATGGGGTCACTGCCTATGGGGTCACTCTATGGGGTCACTGTCTGTGGGGTCACTCTATGGGGTCACTCTATGGGGTCACTCTATGGGGTCACTCTATGGGGTCACTGCCTATGGGGTCACTCTATGGGGTCACTCTATGGGGTCACTGTCTGTGGGGTCACTCTATGGGGTCACTCTATGGGGTCACTCTATGGGGTCACCGTCTGTGGGGTCACTGTCTGTGGGGTCACTGCCTATGGGGTCACTGTCTGTGGGGTCACTGTCTGTGGGGTCACTGTCTATGGGATCACTGCCTATGGGGTGCAGTGGGGGGGCCCTATGGGGTCACTGTCTATGGGGTCACTGTCTATGGGGTGCAGTGGGGGATCCTGGCTATGGGGTCACTGCCTATGGGGTCACTGTCTATGGGGTCACTGTCTATGGGGTGCAGTGGGGGATCCTGGCTATGGGGTCACTGCCTATGGGGTCACTGTCTATGGGGTCACTGTCTATGGGGTCACTGTCTATGGGGTGCAGTGGGGGATCCTGGCTATGGGGTCACTGTCTGTGGGGTGCAGTGGGGCTCAATGGGGTGCAGCAGTGAGGGGCAGTGGTGGTGTCACTCCCCATGGGATGGAGGGGATGCGATAGGATGCATTGGGATGCACTGGGATGCACTGGGGTACATTGGGATGCACTGGGATGCATGGGGATATGCTGGGATACACTGGAATGCAAGGGATGTACTGGGGTGCATGGGGATGCACTGGGATGCATTGGGATGTATTGGGATGCATTGGGATGCACTGGGATGTATTGGATGCACTCAGATGCACTGGGATGCATTGGATGTGTTGGGGATGTGCTGGGATGCGTTGGATGCACTGGGATGCACTGGGATGTGCTGGGATGCATTGGATGTTTTGGGGATGCACTGAGATGTATTGGGATGTGCTGGGATGCATTGGATGCACTGGGATGCGTTGGGATATATGGGGATGCATTGGGTGCACTGGGATGCATTGGATGTGTTGGGATACATTGGGATGCACTGGGATGCACTGGGATTCATTGGATACATTGGGATGTACTGGGATGCATTAGGATGCACTGGGGTACATTAGGATGCACTGGGATGTACTGGGATACATTGGGATACATTGGGATGTACTGGGATGTACTGGGATGCACTGGGATACATTGGGATGCATTGGGATGTACTGGGATGTACTGGGGTGCACTGGGATGCACTGGGATACATTAGGATACATTAGGATGCGCTGGGATGTACTGGGATACATTGGGATGTACTGGGATGTACTGGGATGCACTAGGATGCATTGGGATGCATTGGGATGTACTGGGATGCACTAGGATGCATTAGGATGCACTGGGATGTACTGGGATGCACTAGGATACATTGGGATGCATTGGGATGTACTGGGATGCACTAGGATGCATTAGGATGCACTGGGATGTACTGGGATACATTGGGATGCACTGGGATGCACTGGGATGTACTGGGATGCACTGGGATGTACTGGGATGCACTGGGATGCACTGGGATGCATTAGGATGCATTAGGATGCACTGGGATGTACTGGGATGCATTAGGATGCATTAGGATACACTGGGACGCGCCGGGTCTGCACTATCCCCGCTCTCCCGCAGGGGTCTCACTCTCTCTCCTCCCCCTCCCCCCTCCCCCCCCCCCCCCCCCCCCATAGCCCCTCCCCTTCCGCCATGAGCCGCGCGCGCGCCCCGGAGGGGGCGGAGCCTCCGGTACCGGACGCGATGCCGGCGACCGAGAAGGAGCTGGCGGAGGACGCGCCCTGGAAGCGCATCCAGCAGAACACGTTCACCCGCTGGTGCAACGAGCACCTCAAGGCCGTGAGCAAGCGGGTGGGGAACCTACAGACCGACCTGGGTGATGGGCTCAGGCTCATTGCACTGCTCGAGGTCCTGAGCCGAAAGAAGCTCGGGAGGAGGTACAACCTGCGGCCGACGGTCAGGCAGATGCAGCTGGAGAACGTGTCGGTGGCGCTGGAGTTCCTGGAGAGGGAGAACATCAAACTGGTGTCCATTGGTGAGTACATAGAGACCCTATAGAGATCCTATAGAGAGACATAGGGACACATAGAGACACATAGGGACACATAGAGGCAGATGCAGCTGGAGAACGTGTCGGTGGCGCTGGAGTTCCTGGAGAGGGAGAACATCAAACTGGTGTCCATTGGTGAGTACATACAGACCCTATAGAGACCCCATAGAGAGCCTATAGAGACACATAGAGACCCTATAGAGACCCTATAGACACCCCATAGACACCCCATAGAGACCCCATAGACACCCCATAGAGACCCTATAGAGAGCCATAGAGAGACATAGAGAGACATAGAGAGCCATAGAAAGCCATAGAGAGCCATAGAGAGCCATAGAGAGACATAGAGAGACATAGAGAGACATAGGGAGCCATAGAGAGCCATAGGGACACATAGAGAGCACATAGAGGCAGATGCAGCTGGAGAACGTGTCGGTGGCGCTGGAGTTCCTGGAGAGGGAGAACATCAAACTGGTGTCCATAGGTGAGTACATACAGACCCTATAGAGATCCTATAGAGATCCTATAGACACCCCATAGACACCCCATAGACACCCCATAGACACCCCATAGACACCCCATAGACACCCCATAGAGAGCCATAGAGACATAGAGAGACATAGGGACACATAGAGAGCACATAGAGGCAGATGCAGCTGGAGAACGTGTCGGTGGCGCTGGAGTTCCTGGAGAGGGAGAACATCAAACTGGTGTCCATCGGTGAGTACATAGAGACCTATAGACACCCCATAGACACCCTATAGAGAGACATACAGACCCTATAGAGACACATAGAGAGACATAGAGAGACATAGAGAGACATAGAGAGACATAGAGAGACATAGGGACACATAGAGAGCACATAGAGGCAGATGCAGCTGGAGAACGTGTCGGTGGCGCTGGAGTTCCTGGAGAGGGAGAACATCAAACTGGTGTCCATCGGTGAGTGACTGACCCCATAGAGACCCTATAAACACCCCATAGAGAGACATAGAGAGACATAGAGACACATAGAGAGCCATAGGGAGCCATAGGGACACATAGAGGCAGATGCAGCTGGAGAACGTGTCGGTGGCGCTGGAGTTCCTGGAGAGGGAGAACATCAAACTCGTGTCCATCGGTGAGTACATAGAGACCCTATAGAGATCCTATAGAGAGCCATAGAGAGACATAGGGACACATAGAGAGCACATAGGGAGTACATAGAGAGCCTATAGAGAACATCAAGCTCATGTCCATCGGTGAGTGGGGGAGCACATAGAGACCCATAGGGACCTCATAGGGACCCCATAGAGAGCTTATAGAGAACATCAAACTCATGTCCATCGGTGAGTCAGGGGGATCCATAGACACCCCATAGAGAGCCCATGGAGACCCCATAGAGACCTCATAGAGAACATCAAGCTCCTGTCCATCAGTGAGTGGGGAGGGCGGAGGGAGCCCATGGAGACCCCATAGAGAGCATATAGAGACCTTATAGATGGAACCTTTATAGGGACCCTATAGAGACTTTATGGAGAGCCTATAGAGAGCTGATAGAGACCCTGCATGGACCCTATAGAGACCATACAGATGGAACCCCTATAGGGACCCTATAGAGAGCCTATAGAAACCCAGCAGATAGAGACCCTGTAGGGACATTATAGAGACCTTATAGAAACTCTATGGAGAGCTTATAGAGAGCCTATACAGAGCCTATAGGGACCTCATAGAGATCTTACAGATGGAACCCCTATAGGGGCCCTATGGAGACCTTATAGATGGAACCCCTATAGGGACCCTATAGAGAGCCTATAGAGACCTTATAGAGAGCCTATATGGATCCAGTAGATAGAAACCCTATAGAGACCATGTAGAGATCTCATAGATGGAACCCCTATAGGGGCCTATGGAGACCTCATAGGCACCTTATAGAGCCCTTATAGAGAGCCTATAGAGACCCTATGGATGGAACCCCTATAGGGACCCTATGGAGACCTTATAGAGACCCTATAGAGATCCTATAGAAACCTGGTAGATAGACACCCTGCAGGAACACTATAGAGATGTTATAGAGATCCTATAGAGACCTTATAGAGACCCTGTAAGAGATCTCATAGAGACTTTATAGATATGTAATAGAGAGCCTATAGAGGCCTTATGGATGGAACTCCTGTAGGGACCCTATAGAGACCCTATAGAGATCGTATAGAGACCTCATAAAGGCCTTGCAGATGGAATGCCTATAGGGGCCCTATAGAGACCTTATAAAGGCCTTGTAGATGGAACCCCTATACAGACCCTATAGAGATTCTGCAGATAGAGACCCTATAAAGACCTTATAGAGGCACTATAGATGGAACCCCTATAGGGACCCTATGGAGCTTTTGTAGATAGAGACTATAGAGACCCAGTAGATGGAACCCCTATAGAGCCCCTGTAGAGCCCCTATAGAGCCCAATGGCTGCTCCTGGGGACCCTATGGAGCCCACGGGTGCTTATCTGGACCCCATAGAACTGCTCAGGCTCCCATAGAGCCCCACAGGTCCCTGTAGCATCCCCGGCCCCATGGAGCAACCCATAGGGGTGGGGGGGGGGCAGTACTAAAGGGAGATCCCCCCCCAACCCCTGTAGTAACGGGGGGGTCAGGACCCCCCCAGCCCCTCCCCATCCCGGACCCCCCCTCGAGACCCCCCTATTGTGCTCCCCCCCCATGAACCCCTCTTTGCCCCCATAGGGCTCCATAGAAGCCCCCCCCCCATCTCCCTCCATGTTGGGCCCCTCCCCTCGGCCCATAACAAAGGCGGGGGGGGGGGGGGGGGGGGCGGCCGCTCCCATCGCAGGAATGCGGGGGGGGGGGGGGGGGGGGCTCAGCCGAGGGGGTCCCGAGGGGGGCGGGGCCATGGGGGGGGGGGGGAGGGGGGGGCCCTGAGAGCGCTGGTTCCAATGGGGGGGGTCCGGGGGGGGAGGGGCCATGGGGGGGGAGGGGCCTCGATGGAGCCTGAGCCCAAATAAGGGCAAAAAATGTTGGAGCTGGGGGAGGGGCTTGGGAGGGGCTGAGGGTCCCATCCCCCACCCGCGGCCCCGCCCCCCCCCGAACCCCCCCCCCCCCGCGGGGAGGGAGCGCTCCGGGACCCCCCCATGGGGGATAACGGGGACCCGGGACCCCCCCATAGCCCTTAATGGGGACCCGGGACCCCCCCATAGCCCTTAATGGGGACCCGGGACCCCCCCATAGCCCTTAATGGGGGTGTGGGACCCTCCCCATGGTCCTTAATGGGGACCCGGGACCCTCCCATAGCCCTTAATGGGGGTGTGGGACCCCCCCATAGCCCTTAATGGGGATGTGGGACCCCCCCATGGTCCTTAATGGGGACCCGGGACCCCCCATAGCCCTTAATGGGGGTGTGGGACCCTCCCCATGGTCCTTAATGGGGACCCGGGACCCCCCATAGCCCTTAATGGGGATGTGGGACCCTCCCCATGGTCCTTAATGGGGGTGTGGGACCCCCCCATAGCCCTTAATGGGGACCCGGGACCCTCCCATAGCCCTTAATGGGGGTGTGGGACCCCCCCATAGCCCTTAATGGGGACCCGGGACCCTCCCATAGCCCTTAATGGGGACCCGGGACCCCCCCATGGCCGTTAATGGGGATGTGGGACCCCCAAAACCACTGCTGAGGACCCCGGATGTGCCCCCCCCAAGGGATGGGCCACACCCTGACCCCCCCAAACCACCCATAGGGACCCACAAATCCCCTCCCCCCCATGGGCTCTGGGTTCCTCTGTGCCCCCTCGTGCCCCCCCCATTTCCATGGCCCCCCCATGGTGCTTTGTGCCCCCCCCCCTGTGTCCTGTATCCCCTTTATGGGCCATGGCCCCTTATGCTGCGTGTTCCGTGACCCCATAGCCCCTATGATGATGCTGCCCCCCCATGATACTGACCCCCCCTATGATGATGACCCCCTATAATGATGCACCCCCCATGATGCTGACCCCCCTCGGTGCCCCCCCATGATGCTGATGCCCCCCTATGATGATGCTGTTGCCCCCCCCATGATGCTGATACCCCCCCTATAATGATGATGCCCCCCCCATGATACTGATGTCCCCCCTATGATGAAGCCCCCCTATAATGATGCCCCCATGATGATGCTGCCCCCCTATGATGATACTGACCCCCCCATGATGCTGATCCCCCCCTGGTACCCCCCCTATGATGATGACCCCCTATAATGATGCCTCCTATGCTGATGCCCCCCCCATGATGCTGATACCCCCCCTATAATGATGCTGACCCCCCCATGATACTGACCCCCCCATGATGCTGACCCCCCCATGATACTGAACCCCCCATGATACTGACCCCCTATAATGATACTGACCCCCCCATGATACTGACCCCCCCATGATACTGACCCCCTATAATGATACTGACCCCCCCATGATACTGACCCCCCCATGATACTGACCCCCTATAATGATACTGACCCCCCCATGATACTGACCCCCCCATGATGCTGATACCCCCCCTATAATGATGCTGACCCCCCATGATACTGACCCCCCCATTATGCTGATACCCCCCCTATGATGATACTAACCCCCCCATGATACTGACCCCCTATGATGATACTGACCCCCCCATGATGCTGATACCCCCCCTATGATGATACTGACCCCCCCATGATGCTGATACCTCCCCTATGATGATACTAACCCCCCCATGATACTGACCCCTCCATGATACTGACCCCCCCATGATACTGACCCCCCCAAGATGACCCCCCCATGATACTGACCCCCCCATGATACTGACCCCCCCATGATACTGACCCCCCCATGATGACCCCCCCATGATACTGACCCCCCCATGATACTAACCCCCCATGATGCTGATACCCCCCCTATGATGATGCTGACCCCCCCATGATACTGACCCCCCCATGATACTGACCCCCCCATGATGCTGATCCCCCCATGATACTGACCCCCCCATGATACTGACCCCCCCATGATGCTGATACCCCCCCTATAATGATGCTGATACCCCCATGATACTAACCCCCCCTATGATGATGCTGACCCCCCCATGATACTGACCCCCCCATGATGCTGATCCCCCCATGATACTGACCCCCCCATGATACTGACCCCCCCATGATGCTGATACCCCCCCTATAATGATACTAACCCCCCCATGATGCTGCCCCCCCATGATGACCCCCCCTGTTCTTGCCCCCCCCCTGTGCCCCCCCCGCAGACAGCAAAGCCATCGTGGACGGGAACCTGAAGCTGATCCTGGGGCTGGTCTGGACCCTGATCCTCCATTACTCCATCTCCATGCCCATGTGGGACGAGGAGGATGAGGAGGAGGCCAAGAGGCAGACGCCGAAGCAAAGGCTGCTGGGATGGATCCAGAACCGGCTCCCGGAGCTGCCGGTCACCAACTTCAGCCGCGACTGGCAGAGTGGGAGGGCACTGGGAGCACTGGTGGACAGCTGTGCACCGGGTGAGTGTGTACTGGTGTGTACTGGTGTGTACTGGTGTGTACTGGTGTGTACTGGTGTGTACTGGTGTGTACTGGTGTGTACTGGTGTGTACTGGTGTGTACTGGTGTGTACTGGTGTGTACTGGGAGCACTGGTGGACAGCTGTGCACCAGGTGTGTACTGGTGTGTACTGGTGTGTACTGGTGTGTACTGGTGTGTACTGGTGTGTACTGGTGTGTACTGGGAGCACTGGTGGACAGCTGTGCACCGGGTGAGTGTGTACTGGTGTGTACTGGTGTGTACTGGTGTGTACTGGGAGCACTGGTGGACAGCTGTGCACCGGGTGAGTGTGTACTGGTGTGTACTGGTGTGTACTGGTGTGTACTGGTGTGTGCTGGTGTGTACTGGTGTGTACTGGTGTGTACTGGTGGACAGCTGTGCACCGGGTGAGTGTGTACTGGTGTGTACTGGTGTGTACTGGTGTGTACTGGTGTGTACTGGTGTGCACTGGGAGCACTGGTGGACAGCTGTGCACCGGGTGAGTGTGTACTGGTGTGTACTGGTGTGTACTGGTGTGTACTGGTGTGTACTGGTGTGCACTGGGAGCACTGGTGGACAGCTGTGCACCGGGTGAGTGTGTACTGGTGTGTACTGGTGTGTACTGGTGTGTACTGGTGTGTACTGGTGTGTACTGGGAGCACTGGTGGACAGCTGTGCACCGGGTGAGTGTGTACTGGTGTGTACTGGTGTGTACTGGTGTGTACTGGTGTGTACTGGTGTGTACTGGGAGCACTGGTGGACAGCTGTGCACCGGGTGAGTGTGTACTGGTGTGTACTGGTGTGTACTGGTGTGTACTGGGAGCACTGGTGGACAGCTGTGCACCGGGTGAGCATGGCAATGGGGGGCAATGGGGACAGGGGATGTAGAGACACAGGCCTATGGGGCTATGGGGCTATGGGGCTATGGGGCTATGGGGCACGTGCCCCCCCCGGCCCCATTGCTGACCCCATTGCCCCCATAGGTCTGTGCCCTGACTGGGACTCGTGGGACCCCAATAAACCAGTGGACAACGCACGGGAGGCCATGCAACAGGCGGACGAGTGGCTGGGCATCCCCCAGGTGTGGGGCAGCACTGACCCTATGGGGCAGCACTGAGCCTATGGGGCAGCACTGAGCCCTATGGGGCAGCACTGAGCCCTATGGGGCAGCACTGAGCCCTGTGGGGCAGCACTGACCCTATGGGGCAGCACTGAGCCCTATGGGGCAGCACTGAGCCCTGTGGGGCACCCCCAGACCCATTGAGCCCTGTGGGGCACCCCCAGACCCATTGAGCCCTATGGGGCAGCACTGAGCCCTGTGGGGCAGCACTGAGCCCTATGGGGCAGCACTGAGCCCTGTGGGGCAGCACTGAGCCCTGTGGGGCAGCACTGAGCCCTATGGGGCAGCACCGAGCCCTGTGGGGCACCGCCAGACCCATTGAGCCCTATGGGGCAGCACTGAGCCCTATGGGGCAGCACTGAGCCCTATGGGGCACACACTGAGCCCTATGGGGCAGCACTGAGCCCTATGGGGCAGCACTGAACCCTATGGGGCACCCCCAGACCCATTGAGCCCTATGGGGCACCCATTGAGCCCTATGGGGCAGCAATGAGCCATATGGGGCAGCACTGAGCCCTGTGGGGCACCCCCAGACCCATTGAGCCCTATGGGGCAGCACTGAGCCCTATGGGGCACCCCCAGACCCATTGACCCTCATTGTGCCCCCCAGCACCCATTGACCCTCGTTGTGCCCCCCAGCACCCATTGAGCCCTATGGGTGCCCCCCAGCACCTATTGACCCCTATGGGGCACCCCCACACCCAGTGATCCCCATTGTGCCCCCCAGCACCCATTGATCCCTATGGGGCAGCCCCGCACCCACTGTGCCCCCCAGCACCCATTGAGCCTCATTGTGCCCCCCAGCACCCATTGAGCCTCATTGTGCCCCCTGGCACCCATTGAGCCCTATGGGGCACACACTGAGCCCTATGGGGCACCCCCAGACCCATTGACCCTCATTGTGCCCCCCAGCACCCATTGAGCCTCATTGTGCCCCCCAGCACCCATTGACCCTCATTGTGCCCCCCAGCACCCATTGAGCCCCATTGTGCCCCCCAGCACCCATTGAGCCTCATTGTGTCCCCCAGCACCCATTGAGCCCTATGGGGCACCCATTGATCCCTATGGGGCACCCCCAGACCCATTGACCCTCATTGTGCCCCCCAGACCCATTGACCCTCATTGTGCCCCCCAGCACCCATTGAGCCTCATTGTGCCCCCCAGCACCCATTGATCCCTATGGGGCAGCCCCGCACCCACTGTGCCCCCCAGCACCCATTGACCCTCATTGTGCCCCCCAGCACCCATTGAGCCTCATTGTGCCCCCCAGCACCCATTGAGCCCTATGGGGCACCCCCAGACCCATTGACCCTCATTGTGCCCCCCAGGTGATCACCCCCGAGGAGATCGTGGACCCCAACGTGGATGAACACTCGGTCATGACCTACCTGTCCCAGTTCCCCAAGGCCAAGCTGAAGCCTGGGGCCCCCCTGCGCCCCAAACTGAACCCCAAGAAGGCTCGAGCCTATGGCCCTGGTGAGCTGTGCCCCATAGCTGGGGGGGGCCCAGAGATTGGGGTCACATCTAAGGGGAAGGGGGTTCGGGTTCCATGGAGGGACTTCGCCCCATAGGGACAGGGGGCAGAGGGGGGTGGGAGCTCATAGGGGGGAATGCTGTGGGGCTGGGGCCCCATAGCGTCAGTTCCGTGGGGCAGGACCCCATAGCGTCAGTGCCATGGGGCAGGAAGTGCCGTGGGGCAGGACCCCATAGCACCGGTGCCATGGGGCAGGAAGTGCCGTGGGGCAGGACCCCATAGCGCCAGTGCCGTGGGGCAGGAAGTGCCGTGGGGCAGGACCCCATAGCACCAGTGCCGTGGGGCAGGACCCCATAGCACCATTGCCATGGGACTGGGAGCTCATAGCGGGCAGTGCCGTGGGGCAGGACCCCATAGCACCGGTGCCGTGGGACTGGGAGCTCATAGCGTCAGTGCCATGGGGCAGGACCCCATAGCGTCAGTGCCGTGGGGCAGGACCCCATAGCGTCAGTGCCGTGGGGCAGGAAGTGCCGTGGGGCAGGACCCCATAGCGTCAGTGCCGTGGGGCAGGACCCTCATAGCACCAGTGCTGTGGGGCAGGACCCCATAGCGTCAGTGCCATGGGGCAGGACCCCATAGCGTCAGTGCTGTGGGGCAGGACCCCATAGCACCGGTGCCGTGGGGCAGGACCCCATAGCGTCAGTGCCGTGGGGCAGGAAGTGCCGTGGGGCAGGACCCCATAGCGTCAGTGCCGTGGGGCAGGAAGTGCCGTGGGGCAGGACCCCATAGCGTCAGTGCCATGGGGCAGGACCCCATAGCGTCAGTGCTGTGGGGCAGGACCCCATAGCACCGGTGCCGTGGGGCAGGACCCCATAGCGTCAGTGCCGTGGGGCAGGAAGTGCCGTGGGGCAGGACCCCATAGCACCATTGCCATGGGGCAGGACCCCATAGCGCCCCATGGGGCTGTGCCCCCATCCCACAGGCATTGAGCCCACCGGGAACATGGTGAAGCAACGAGCAGAGTTCACAGTGGAAACCATCAGTGCTGGACAGGGGGAGGTCATGGTGTATGTGGAGGACCCGGATGGACACCGAGAGGAGGTGGGTGTTGTGGGTGCTATGGGTCCCATGGGTGCTATGGGTGCTATGGGTCCTATGGGTGTTGTGGGTGCTATGGGTCCCATGGGTGCTGTGGGTCCTATGGGTGTTGTGGGTGCTATGGGTGCTATGGGTTCTATGGGTGTTGTGGGTGCTATGGGTCCCATGGGTGCTATGGGTTCTATGGGTGCTATGGGTGCTGTGGGTCCCATGGGTGCTGTGGGTCCTATGGGTGCTATGGGTCCTATGGGTGCCATGGGTGTTATGGGTCCCATGGGTGCTGTGGGTCCTATGGGTGTTGTGGGTGCTATGGGTGCTATGGGTTCTATGGGTGTTGTGGGTGCTATGGGTGCTGTGGGTCCTATGGGTGCTGTGGGTCCCATGGGTGCTGTGGGTCCTATGGGTGCTGTGGGTCCCATGGGTGCTATGGGTGCTATGGGTTCTATGGGTGCTATGGGTGCTGTGGGTCCCATGGGTGCTATGGGTTCTATGGGTGCTGTGGGTCCCATGGGTCCCATGGGTGCTATGGGTGCTATGTGGGTCTCTATGGGGACTTGTGGGGCTCTGTGGGTCTCACATCTCCCCCCCCCAGGCTAAAGTGGTGGCCAACAACGACAAGAACAGAACCTTCTCCGTGTCCTACGTGCCCAAAGTGACTGGTGTGCACAAGGTAGGGCAGCTATGGGGCGCTATGGGGCTCAGTGGGGTCTATGGGGCTCTGTGGGGCTCAGTGGGGTCTATGGGGCACTGTGGGGTCTATGGGGCTCTGTGGGGATCTGTGGGGTTCTATGGGGCTCTATGGGGCTCTGTGGGGTCTATGGGGCTCTGTGGGGATCTGTGGGGTCTATGGGGCTCTATGGGGCTCTGTGGGGTCTATGGGGCTCTGTGGGGATCTGTGGGGTCTATGGGGCTCTGTGGGGCTCAGTGGGGTCTATGGGGCTCTGTGGGGATCTGTGGGGTTCTATGGGGCTCTGTGGGGATCTGTGGGGTCTATGGGGCTCTGTGGGGATCTGTGGGGCTCTATGGGGCTCCAGGGGGTGGCCGCAGCAGGAGGAGCTCCTGGAGCTCCCGTGTGGATCCATTGGGAACATGGAGCCATTGGGGACATTGAGCCCCCATTGAGGGCATTGAGCTCCCATGGAGCCATTGAGCCCCATTGATCCCCATCAATCCCCATTGAGCCCCATTGACCCCCATTGACCCCCATTGACCCCATTGATCTCCATTGATCCCCATTGATCTCCATTGATCCTCACTGACCCCATTGATCCCCATTGACCCCCATTGACCCCCATTGACCCCATTGATCTCCATTGATCCCCATTGATCTCCATTGATCCTCACTGACCCCATTGATCCCCATCGATCCCCATTGAGCCCCATTGATCCCCATCAATCCCCATTGATCCCCATTGATCCCCATTGACCCCATTGATCCCCATTGACCCCCATTGACCCCATTGACCCCCATTGATCTCCACTGATCCCCATTGATCCCCATCAATCCCCATTGAGCCCCATTGATCCCCATTGACCCCATTGACCCCATTGATCTCCATTGATCCCCATCGATCCCCATTGATTCCCATCGATCCCCCCTGACCCCGCTGACCCCCTGACCCCGCTGACCCCTGACCCCGCGCAGGTGTCGGTGCTGTTCGCGGGTCAGGACATCGCCAAGAGCCCCTTTGAGGTCAACGTGTCACGTGCTGCTGGTGACGTCACCAAGGTCACAGCTCAGGGGCCTGGACTGGAGCCAACCGGGAACGTGGTCAACAGGAGCACCCACTTTGATGTGGTCACTGCTGGTGAGGGGGGGGGGGGCGGGGGGGGGGGTGGGGGGGGGGGGGGGGGGGGGGGGGCGTGGGGGGGGGGGGGGGGGGTGGGGGATGGGAACGTGGTCAACAGGACCACCCACTTTGATGTGGTCACTGCCGGTGAGGGGGGAGGGGCAGGGGTGGGGGATGGGGGATGGGGTGGGGGAGGGGCAGGGGTGGGGGGGGGATGGGGGTGGGGGATGGGAACGTGGTCAACAGGAGCACCCACTTTGATGTGGTCACTGCTGGTGAGGGGGGGGGAGGGGATGGGGGGGGAGGGGATGGGGGGGATGGGGGGGGATGGGGGATGGGGGGGGGATGGGGGGGGGATGGGAACGTGGTCAACAGGACCACCCACTTCGATGTGGTCACTGCTGGTGAGGGGGGGAGGGGATGGGGGGGGGGGGATGGGGGAGGGGCCAGGGATGGGGGGGGAGGGGCAGGGGTGGGGAGGGGCTCTAGGGGGGGGGTTGGGAACGTGGTCAACAGGAGCACCCACTTTGATGTGGTCACTGCAGGTGAGGGGGGGGAGGGGAGATGGGGGGGGGGATGGGGGGGGGATGGGGGGCTCTGACATGGGGGGTGAGGGGGGGTCTGACATGGGGGGTGAGGGGGGGTCTGATATGGGGGGTGAGGGGGGGTCCAAAAGAGGTTTGGGGGCTCTAAGGGGGATTTGGGGGGTCTAATATGGGGGGTATAGGGGTTCTAAGGGGGCTTGGGGGGTCTGAAATGGGGGTTGGGGGGGCTGAAATGGGGGTTGGGGGGTCTCATATGGGGGGTCTAAGGGGGGTTTGGTAGGGGTCTCAGTTGGGGGTCACGTGTGTCCCGTGTGTCACGTGTCCCCCCCCCCGTTGTGCGCAGGCGCGGGGCAGGGTCAGCTGGAGGTCAGCATCACGGAGCCCGGCGGCCGCCAGGGGGCGCTGGAGCCGCAGCTGGAGTCACGTGCCGACGGCCTCGTGCGCTGCACCTACCGGCCCGTGGGGGAGGGGCCGCACCTGGTGCACGTGACCTACGGGGGCGTGCCCATCCCCCGCAGCCCCTTCAGCGTCCACGTGGGGCCGGGTGAGCCCCTCCCCCCCCCCCCCAGCTGGGGTCTGACCCATAAGTGGGGGTCTGACCCATAAGTGGGGGTCTCTGTGCTCCTGCCCCATAAGTGGGGGTCTCTGTGCTCCTGCCCCATTGAGGGTCTCTGTGCTCCTGCCCCATTGAGGGTCTCTATGCTCCTGCCCCATTGGGGGTCTCTATGCTCCTGCCCCATAAGTGGGGGTCTCTGTGCTCCTGCCCCATTGAGGGTCTCTGTGCTCCTGCCCCATTGAGGGTCTCTGTGCTCCTGCCCCATAAGTGAGGGTCTCTGTGCTCCTGCCCCATTGAGGGTCTCTGTGCTCCTGCCCCATTGAGGGTCTCTGTGCTCCTGCCCCATAAGTGGGGGTCTCTGTGCTCCTGCCCCATAAGTGGGGGTCTCTGCTCCTGCCCCATTGAGGGTCTCTGTGCTCCTGCCCCATAAGTGGGGGTCTCTGTGCTCCTGCCCCATACGTGGGGGTCTCTATGCTCCTGCCCCATAAGTGGGGGTCTCTGTGCTCCTGCCCCATAAGTGGGGGTCTCTATGCTCCTGCCCCATAAGTGGGGCTCTCTGTGCTCCTGCCCCATACGTGGGGGTCTCTGTGCTCCTGCCCCATTGAGGGTCTCTGTGCTCCTGCCCCATTGAGGGTCTCTGTGCTCCTGCCCCATAAGTGGGGGTCTCTGCTCCTGCCCCATTGAGGGTCTCTGTGCTCCTGCCCCATTGAGGGTCTCTGTGCTCCTGCCCCATTGAGGGTCTCTGTGCTCCTGCCCCATATGTGGGGGTCTCTGTGCTCCTGCCCCATTGAGGGTCTCTGTGCTCCTGCCCCATATGTGGGGGTCTCTGTGCTCCTGCCCCATTGAGGGTCTCTGTGCTCCTGCCCCATATGTGGGGGTCTCTATGCTCCTGCCCCATTGAGGGTCTCTGTGCTCCTGCCCCATTGAGGGTCTCTGTGCTCCTGCCCCATAAGTGGGGGTCTCTGTGCTCCTGCCCCATTGAGGGTCTCTGTGCTCCTGCCCCCCACTTGCTCCTCTCCACTCTCCCCCCATGGGGGTCTCTGTGCTTCTGCCCCCCCCAGGCTCTCAGGGGGGGTCTCTGCTGTCGCTGCCCCCCCCATGACTCTGCTCTGTCTCTGTCCTGCTCCTTCTATGGGGAAGCTCCAGACCCACGCGGGGACACAACCACGGTACGGGGGGGGGGGGGGGGGGTGTGGGGTGGGGGGGGGGTCCCCTCTTCCCCTCCCCCTCCTTTGGGTCCTGCCCCTTTGGGGTCCCCTCCCCATTGACCCCCCCATGCATTGGGTGCCCCCATCCCTGGGGGTGCCCCATGCACTGACCCCCCCCATTGACCCCCCCCATGCATTGGGGTGCCCCATGCACTGACCCCCCCCATTGACCCCCCCCCATGCATTGGGGTGCCCCATGCACTGACCCCCCCTCTGCCCCCCAGCCTGCACCCCCTCCCTGTGCCGCGCTGTGGGTCGGGGGCTGCAGCCCAAGGGGCTGCGGGTGAAGGAGGTGGCTGACTTCAAGGTGTACACCAAGGGGGCCGGCAATGGGGAGCTCAAGGTCACGGTCAAGGGGCCCAGTGAGTGTGGGGGGGACCCCCCCTCATATGGGGGTACCGGGGGGGGGGTTTTGGGGGCTCTATGGGGTGCTAGGGGGGGTCTATGGGTGCAGTGGGTTGTGGGAGGGGTGATATGGGAGGGGTTTGGGGGTGCTATGGGGGTTTGGGGGTGCTATGGGGGGGGTTTGGGGGTGCTATGGGAGGGGTTTGGGGGTGCTATGGGAGGGGTTTGGGGGGTGCTATGGGAGGGTTGGGGGGGTTTGGGGGTGCTATGGGGGGGGTTTGGGGGTGCTATGGGGGGGGTTTGGGGGTGCTATGGGAGGGTTGGGGGGGTTTGGGGGTGCTATGGGGGGGTTTGGGTGTTGTGGCGAGGGTGATGCAGTGGGTGCTATGGGCTCCCCATGGGGTGCAGTGGATGATGCCATGGGTGCTATGGGGTGCAGTGGGTGCTATGGGTGCTATGGGGTGCAGTGGGTGCTATGGGGTGCAGTGGGTGATGCCATGGGTGCTATGGGGTGCAGTGGGTGCTATGGGTGCTATGGGGTGCAGTGGGTGCTATGGGGTGCAGTGGGTGCTATGGGTGCTATGGGGTGCAGTGGGTGCTATGGGTGCTATGGGGTGCAGTGGGTGCTATGGGGTGCAGTGGGTGCTATGGGTGCTATGGGGTGCAGTGGGTGCTATGGGTGCTATGGGTGCTATGGGGTGCAGTGGGTGCTATGGGGTGCAGTGGGTGCTATGGGTGCTATGGGGTGCAGTGGGTGCTATGGGTGCTATGGGGTGCAGTGGGTGCTATGGGGTGCCCACGGGGCCGCTCTGGGGCTCTGTGGGTGCCCCCCTGACCCCCCCCCCCACAGAGGGCCCTGAGCCCGTCAAGCAGAAGGACCTTGGGGACGGGGTCTTCGCCTGTGAGTACATCCCCACAGTGCCCGGACCCCACACGGTGACTGTCATGTGGGGGGGGCAGCCGGTGCCCGGCAGGTGAGGGGGGGTCTGCATGGGGGGGGGGGGTGTGTATGGGGGTGCATCCATGTGTGTGTATGGGTATGTGTGTGTATGGGGGTGCATCCATGTGTGTGTG